>NW_028274816.1:53895021-54198051 GCF_037043125.1 Eumetopias jubatus
AGACACCAGCAGGCAGCAATCACGTGGTCACTATAAAGGCTGGCCACCACACCTATCTTCATGACCTCTTCATTTTGGAGGAGTACCAGTCATTTATTTTGTCACATATCCTCCACTTGGTTTTTCTAATATTTTTGTAACTGGAATTTGGTTGTACAATTTTGGCAGTACCACGATGGTGTTGTGTCCTTCTCTTTGTATCATAAGACAGGGCTAATGACAGCAATGTCTTATTACTGGTGATGTTAACCTCGATGGCTTGATTAAACTGCTTTCTGCTGGGTTTCTCTACTGTAAACTGACTACCTTTCCCTTTGTAGTTAATAAGCATCTTGGATAGTGGGAAATATTTTGACACTATGCAAATTCTTTTTCTCCTCAAATTTTCACCCACTAATTTTAGCATCTATTAGTTGTTTGTGTCTGAAACAACTATTACTGTGGTGTTTGCCTAAACAACCACATTCTATGTCCCTCTTTCCTTCTACATTTAACAACTGGAATTCTACCGTAAGGAAGAGCTGTCCCTTCTTCCCCAAGAAAAGATGTTTTAAACAGAACAAAAATGCAATAACCATAAAAGAAAAAAATTGGTAAATAGCTCCATTAAAATTATGAACTTCTCTTTGCTATATCATTAAGTAAGAAGCTATAAGCTAATGAAAGACATTCTCTTTCTCTATTTCTTTCTCTTTCCACACACACACACACACACACACACACACACGCATACATACATGTTTATATACACTCACAAAGGACTTGTATTCAAAATATACATAAAATTCCTACAAATCAATATTAAAATGACAAAAAAGACTAAAAATGGACAAAAGATTTGAATAGACACTTCATAAGAATATATCAAAATGGGCAGTATCATATGAAAAGATGCTTACATCATTACTTATCAGAAAAATGAAAATTAAAATCACAATGAGATACTACTACACAGACATCAGAATGACTAAAGTTAAAATGATTAACAATAGCAAGTGATGGCCAGTTTGAGAAGTAACTGTATCTTGCAGGGAGTGCAAATTAAGTCAACCACTTCCACCCTTAAGTATTTATCCAGGGAAAACATGAACATATGCCCACAAAAAAACTTGTACAGGAGTGTTCATAGAAGGTTTATTCATAATAGTCAAATACAGGGAACAACCCATCATCATGAGAATGAATAAAAAAAAAAGTGTGGTATGGTCACAGAAGGAAGTTTTCATAATGTGATCATATTCTGGCAGGGCTGCTAGAGACAGAATGATGTCTCTTCCTATGAACTCCCAAAGCAGGTCACCTGGATTTCTCTAGTGACATCTCACATCTTCTGTCTTACTTAGTCCTATTTTGATTTCATTTCCTTGGTGGATAACAAGTCATTTGAGGAGAGCAACTATGTCTTTTTGTCATTATATTCCAAGGAGTACAAGCATATTGATATATTGTAAATATTTGGTATCTGACTTAAATTTCAAAACTAGAAATTTATCCTTAGGGAATGACTGTAAAAGGACATAAAGATCTATGCATAATGATGTTCATTATAGACTAATTTAGTTGGTAGTCAAAAATTAGAAACATAATAACTAACAGTAGGCAACAGGTTAAATAAATTATGGAGAAAAGGGCTTGAGGGCCCTGAAAAGGGTGATTCATCTGCATGGCCTCACACACAATTCACAGATATGTCACTAATAGGCAGGACATTTCAGCGAAGGAAAAGAAAGGGTCTCATATCTTTAAAATTCAAGTGTATTTAATGAATGAATAATGAGGAAACACAAACTCACCTGAACTTTAACTTTTTGATGTGTAACAAAAATTCTTTTTTCTCTCAGTATCCTCTTTTTTTCTTTAGAGACAGGCAGCACTGGGAAAAGAGAAGGCAGTCCTGAAACATCAGGACTTTCTTGGATAGCACAGTAACTTAGAAAACACACTCCATGACCACACCTTCTCACCTAGTCTCCCCCCCCCCCACCACCAGTATAAGAGTAGAAAGGATACTGGAATAGTGTTGACCTTCCCAGGATGAGAGAGGCCAGGGTCACTGATGTACAGGGAGAAATCGGTCTCTAATTCACAGCAGGTTCTTGGGGCCAGAGTTCTGGAAATGCTGTGGATATGAGACATGTAACTGACCTTCAGGAGCTTCCAAGGAAGAACCTTCCAGGAGGGAATCCTACTCCTGGGACCTTATCAGGTCTTCCCAGAAGCCTGCCTTGGGGCCGATTGCAGCTTCAAAAGATCTCATCCCAAGATCAAGTCTGTGTCATCTTGCCGTGATTCTCCATTCTTCCATTCTAAGGCTCAGGATCTGACTTCCCTCTTTTATCCGCGGCGGAGGACGGACAGGGCGGAGGATCCGCGGAGCCACACAACCGTCGCTCACCCATAAGCCACGAAGTTAATTAAATAAGCACAACCAAGGGTCTGATACACAAGCGCAGACGCCGTCATGGAGACACGCTGTCACAGTGTCACACACACACACAGACTCACACACGTCTCTCGTAGGAACACAAATCTGTGCTGTTCACGCAGACACAGGCCTGAGACTCCGGGCTCCACACGCCCTGTCAGTTCCCAGATTGTCCTCGCCTGGAGAGCCTCTCACCCCATCCAAGGATTCCCGTCGGGCTCCGCTCAGAAACTGTAGATGCCTCCGCTGATTTTTATCTTTGGATAGGTCCTACTCACCACGTAGTGACCACAGCTGCTCCGACACCGGAAAAGGACTCAGGGATCGAGGTGGATGCGAGCCCGGTGGCTTCTGGGAAATGCAGTCCCGCCGGCTGGGAGCCGGAGACAAGGTCGCCAGTGCTCGGAGTGCGCAGGCGCAGGCGTGTGCCGGCGCGGCGCGAGGATGAGCCGAACTGTGGAGCACCGTAATCTCAGGTTCTACACCGGTGAGGGAAGCGAGTGGAATGTGAGTCCAGGCTGTAGAAAGCAGAGCAAGGGTAGCGGACGCCAGAGCCTCGACCCTGCACGCGGGAAGTGGAGGTAGCGGGTTCCTGGGTGCAGTGGTTCCGTAGATGCGAGTTCTGTGAGGGGCTCAGAACTTTTGTCTTTCGCACCCCAGGGTAGCACCAGCGCCTGGAGTAGAGCCAGGAGCACAGCAGGTGTTAGGTATGCGTTTGTTTTATTTTTAAAAATATTTTATGTATTTATTTGAGAGTGAGAGCGCGAGCATGAGCGGGGGGAGGGGCAGAAGGCGAGAGAGAAGCTGACTCCCCGCTGAGCAGGGAGCCCCAAGCGGGGCTGGATCCCAGGACCTTGGGATCAAGACCTGAGCCGAAGGGAGACGCTTAACCGACTAAGCCACCCAGGCGCCCCTGTGCATTTTTTTAAAGAAACAGTGACTCGGCAGGTGTAGGCGTGTTTGGGTTTTCATTCTTTGTGACACTGTGGAACCCATTGTGTATCTGTAACTGTGTGTGTGTTGGGGGGGGTGTTGTGTTTCTGGTTGTGATTTGTTTCAGAGTGTGTTCTCTGGTTGTGATAGTGGCTTGTATTTCAGATTTTGAGGTTATATAAAATTTATTAAGCCCTGTTCCTCCTCACACCTACATCCCAACCCCGAAATTCTTCATGCCCAGTAAGTTCTTTCCATTAACAATGAGTCTCGGTGACTTTTGTCCAAGACACATCCTAGAAGGGCTGACTCATTCATGAGGCACAGTGGCAAAATGCCTAGGGCCCACAATACTTTTGGAGGCACACAAAAAGTGTTGTATTTATTTATTTATTGTTATTTTTTATTTTATTTTAAGTCTTTAAAGTCAGAATTAAGCAAATGTTTGTCAAAGGAACGTTAATATTTAATTTATTATTATTACTATACCTAAACAATCGTAAAATATAATTTTTATTCTTTTTTTTTTATGGAAGAAGGGGCCTATGAAAGTCATAGTGCAGCCTGGCATCTTAGTCAAATCAAACCAGATTTCTATCTATCTTAATACCTCTTCCAACTCCCCACTGGGATTTGGGAATACAGCACCATACCCTCCGAGTTTAGGTGCAACTGCCTGTGAACTCTGAGCTTCTCTCATGAGAGCCCCTCCAATGGCCCCAGTATGGAGTGCAACATTTCCTTCCCCAGCTGTCTGAGTACCTTGGAAGTGAAGTTTGAACATGTTTTTCAGTCTCCTAAAATTTTTTTCTTTCCAAGACTCTTGGGGAATAGGCAATAAAAAGTTTGAGTGCCTTTGTGACTGTGTATGGAATTATATAATATGATGCATTTTTTGAGGCCTATTAGACTGTGACTTTAGCTATGAGATTGTATGTTTTTATCTGTATGACTTAAAATTTATGTGATATTTTGAAAGATATGCTTTTCTTATGTGTGCATTCTGTAGATACTGTAAATGTGAATTCCTGTGTGAACAGACTTGTGTGAGAAGCTGCATGACTTTGAGTTGGATATGTGTGATTTTGATTATATGATTATAAAACCCTGTGATAGTAAGACTGTGTATATTTGTGAGTGACCATAAACCTTCTTACTCTTCTCAGCAATGAAATAAAGAGAGGAATATTACATCTTTTCAGAGCAATAACTTTAAGATTTGGGTAAAGGAGGATTTGTCATTTATCTGTCAAATCATTTGGATATTTTATGTTCAGATAGATTTTTTTCAAGGGGAAGAATACAAATCAGCATATCTTTCACAAAAGAGGGAATTCATAGTCACATGCTCTGTATGCGAGAGGTTTTGTGTCTGTATGCAGCTTTTGTGTCTGTCTTCTATCTCAGAGGTAAGCTTCCATTCTCCTTAGCTGTGAAGGAATTTTTTAGATAAGTTCGAAAAGCCCTGGACTAAAGACATAATTTATACATAGAGAGGCAGTTTGGCTTAGAGCAGGTAAGTAGGACTAGATTAGGGAGTCATGTCCTGAATTCTGTGTCAAGCATCATTGTTATTTCCATTTGCTGAAGAGAAAACTGATTCAGAGAAGACTGCCTGTTTAAGACCATTCAATTTGTCAACAGAGAACTACTTGCCATACTTCAAATTATAGGTAATTAATACATTGTTACCAGTAATCCAGTGAAATGCAACATTAGAGCTTTAGTTCCTGTGTAAGGCCTTATCACAATTAGAAATGGTAACTTGGAATGGCAAAGTGGTCATTGTCAGTGATAATAGTTTTATTTTGATGTTCTCTTTCTTTACATTGACTTTTAAAGTTATATTTCCTTCCATTTTTAATAAAATCCTAAATGCCTCAGTATGCATTTCCTGTAGGCTGTAGTTCCTATAGTGCCTATAACTGTCCACGGTGAGTTGGGTTCTCTCAGACCCACCAAATCATAACTGCTCACTGTAGACGAAAGTGGTACATCTGGAATCAAGCATTATCAGGACCAGAGTGCACAAGCAGGTCACATGAATATGTAACCCAGACTCCATTTCATTCACCGTGGTTGCATCAGTACCTCTCCCTTAGCTCATATATGGCTTCATGGGGGATCATTTATGACCAGCTGATAGAGGAGGAAAAATCCTGAGTTTGATTCACATATTCATCCATTCAGTATACAAGCCAGAAATGGATGGACAGTACACTATAGCGCCATTCAGGAGTGGCCCTGAAAATTCCCCCAGTGGAGTAAGAGTTTTATCAGTATATCAGGGCTCCCAGGTGGCTCAGTTGTTAAGTGTCTGCCTTCGGCTTAGGTCATGATACCCGGGGTCCTGGGATCGAACCCCGCATTGGGCTCCCTGCCCAGCAGGAAAACTACTCCCTCTCCCACTCCCCCTGCTTGTGTTCCTGCTCTCGCTATCTCTCTCTCTGTCAAATAAATAAAATCTTAAAAAAAAGAATTTTATCAGTATATCTGATAATCCCCTTTGTGTGAAAGGAAGTGACCTAAAGTTAGAATATATATGGCCTCATGTGCAGTGGTGCATGGATTGTCAATTAGTAAGGTATCTGAGAAGAACAAGATTGGAAGATCAAGGAAAAGGAGGCCTGGGGTGGAGGGATGTGGAGAGAAATGGTAGTAGGCATGAAGTGTATGTAAACAACTTTGTATTTTACATTAATACCCACAGAGAGCATGTACTGTGAGTGGGAAAGTACATCAGGTAGACGAAATGATGTGGTCAGTTAATATCATCTAGTCTTTGTCATTGTTTTCCTAATTGTGGCACGATGGTGGCAGGGATAGAAGTTACCCATGGGCCAAACAGCATGGGCTTTCGTTTACCAAAGTTGATGTAGCTATTAGTGTCACAAAATAGTCAGCTTGCTAACAACAGAGACAAATTCAGAGTCCCAGATATGGCACAGTCCCTCAAGGAGACCAACCAACCATTTGATGGCAAGGCAGAACTACTTCCACACTGGACAGGAATTAACACATATTCTGATTATGGGTTTACCTTTCCTGTCCTCAGGGCTTCAGCTAGTACTAGCATATGAAGGCTTACAGAGCTTTTGACCATTGTCATGGACCCCAATAACATTCCATCCAACCAAGAACCTACTTTGCTGGAAAGGAGATGCAGGAGTTGGGCCAGGACCATAGGTTCCATTGTATTATATATTGTACCAACAAAAAGCTGCCAACCTGATAAAGCATCAGAAGGCCTTTTGAGGACACAGCTAAAATGCCAGGTTGGAGGATATACTTTACAAGAATGGAGTGCCATCCTCTAGGATACAGTACATCCTTGGAAAAAAATTTAGTGAAAAATATAAATTTATAGATTCAAGAAGTTCAGGGAACTCTAAGAAGGATAACAAAACAAACTACAGGAGACACAACATAATAAAACTGTCTTAAAGCAAATATAAATAAAATTGTGAAAGAAGCTATGTAAATAGGACACATTACATAAGGGGGAAATGATACAAATGATTGCTGACTTTTCATTAAAAAATTGAAAGACTGAAGACAATGGAGTAACACAATTAAAGGGCCAAAAGAGTAACCCCAAATTATTCATCCAGTAAAAATATCCTTCAACAATGAAAGCAAAATGAAGATACTTTTAGATTAAAAAAAAAGTTAAGAGAATTTGTCGTCAGAAGACCTTAACTACAGGGAATGCTGAAGGAATTTCTGCAGGTTGAAGGGAAGATATCAAATGAAAACACAGATTGTTGTGATGAGCACTGGGTGTTATACATAACTAATGAATCATTGAACACTACATCAAAAACTAATGATGAACTATATGTTGGCTAACAACATAATAAAAAAAAACATAGATTGTTAGGAAGAAAAGAAGTGTGCACAAAATAGTAAATATGTGGGCTACCTTTTTCTTTCTCAGTGTCTTTAAAACACATGACTGTTTAAACAAAACTCTAACATTTTGTTGTGTGATTTAAAGCTTATATAAATGTAACATATGCAATAAGTTCAATATAAAGCATAAAAGTAAGTGGAATATTACAGGCACAGCTGAGATGTACTAAACCCACTACAGCCAATCTCCCCCATGGATTACAACCGCAAACTCTAGATAAAATACAAAGAGCAACTACCCGAGGACTTTGTAAAGCAAATAATAGCGGGCAGATTAAGGAGAGAATCGGGGTGCCTGGGTGGCTCAGTTGGTTAAGTGACTGCCTTCGGCTCAGGTCATGATCCTGGAGTCCCAGGATCGAGTCCCACATCGGGCTCCCTGCTCAGCGGGGAGTCTGCTTCTCCCTCTGACCCTCCCCTCTCTCATGTGCTTTCTCTCTCTCTCATTCTCTCTCTCAAATAAAATCTTTAAAAAAATATATTAAAAAAAAGGAGAGAATCAAAACTTGAAGATCAGTTAGTATGGCAAGGTGAATTTCCTTTTATTTACTTATTTATTTTGCCCCTTGTTTTATCTCCTGGCTTTGAACTGACAGTTGGCCATACTGGGATACAGCCTGGGAACAGAGAGGCAAAAATCCTGAGAGAAACTTATCCTCTGACCAAAGCACTAGAAAAGAGGGCCCCTGTGACCCTGAGAGTATTGGAGGGGAAATCCCCCTTTTCTTCTGTTCTACATCTGCCCCCCATTCCTGGTGCCTGCCCAAGGCCAGCACTAGTGATGGAACTGCACTGATGTCAGTGCATATGAAATCCTGAGTTAAAACCCATTTCTCTAGATACAGGAACTGGGAAAAGAGCTTTTGCTATGTAGAGTGTGGGGAGGAATGGTCATTATATATCTAACTTTCTTTCACCATTGTAACCCAAGGGTGGCCCAGTAGTACAGAAGTATGTGATAGGGTGGCTAAAACTCTGAGAGAATCTCATCTTTTGGGTCAAAGAAACTTGGAAAGAGGGCCCTTAGGATCCAATGTGTGAGAGGAGATTCAGAAGAGGACATTGCTAAAGAAGGAGATACTCTGGTTCTATGGATGAACTGATACAATTTCCAGGCTTACCCCTAAGCTGCACAGTCACAGCATACCCAAAGAAGTGTAGAGAAGACATTGCTCAGAACTCAACTAATTTCTGGGGTGCCTGGGTGACTTAATCAGTTAAGTGTCTGATTTCAGCTCAGGTCATAATCTCAGGGTCCTGGGATGGAACCTGGCACCGGGCTCCACACTCAGCAGGGAGTCTGCTTATCCCTCTCCCGGTTCCTCAGCCCCTCCCCACATTCATGCTCTCACTCTCAAATAAATAAATAAATAAATAAATAAATAAATAGAATATTAAAAAAAAACCTCACTAATTTCGAATGGCTCAATGAATGACAGACCCAAACAATATATCCAGGGTTTTGGAACCAACACATACAGAAAGTGAGGCATAATTTGTGATTTGAACATAACCCAGTTGATTGCTGAAACAAAAAATCAATATATTCCAAGATCTTAATAGGAACCATAGTCTTATAATGTTATAATTAAAATGTCCAGGACATAGTGCAGAATTACTTGATACACAGAACCCAGAAATATCTGACCAACTTTAAGAGAAAAGACAACCAAGAGATATCAACCCCTAAATATATCAGATGTTTGAATTACAAGGCAAAGATTATTTTATTACAGTAATAAAGTAGATATTATCACCATTCTCCATGAAGTATAGGTAAACACTCTTGAAATGAATGGAAATATGGAAGTTCTCAGGAGAGAAATAGAAACTATAAAAACAACCAAATTGAAATTTTAGAATTTTCAAATACAATAACTAAAATTTAAAAGTTCAATGAAGGGGCATAAAAGCAGAGTAGAGATGACAAAGGCAGCTCAGTAAAATTGAAAAGTGATCAGTAGAAAGTATCCAGTCTGAAGTAGGGAAAGAAAAATTAGAAAAAACTTCACTGAGCCTCAGTGACCTTTGGGCCAATATCAAAAAGCCTAATATTTGTGTTATGTCATTGGAATTCCAGAAGGAGAGAAGAAAGAGGAATAAGATAAATTTTGGAGAAATAATAGTTGAAAATTACAATTTGGCAAAAGACACATTTTTCAGATTCAAAAAGCTCAATAAAACCCAAACATGTTAAAATCAAAATCATCAGACTTACCATAGTTAAACTATAAAAGGCCACAGGTGAACTTTTAAAATGCTTAAAAACATGTAGAAAAAATTATACATTATAAATAGGAGAACAATGTTTCACATCACTGTGTATTTTGAATTAGAAACCATGTATGTGAGAAGACAGTGGAGCAACATCTTAAATGTGCTGAAAGAAAGGAATTGTCAAGCCAGGAAAAAAACTCAAAAGTGAAGACAAAATAGACATTTTCAGATGAAGGAAAACTAAGAGAATTCACCACCAGCAGACCTACTCTAAAGGAAATGTTGAGAAATGATACCAGATGAAAAATCTCAGGAAGCAACAGAAATGGTAAATATTTAAGTAAATATAATACAGTATTTCCCCTTTTAAGTTCTTTAACATATGCATGGTGTTTGAATAAAAAATCATAATGTTGTCTGCTGGGGTTTTTCAATGTATGTAGATACAATACATATGACCACTATAACATAAAAGGAATGACAAAAGGACTTGGATAGTTGTAAGGCTTCCATGTTTTTGTTCTTGTTGTTTGTTTTTGTTTTGTTTTGTTTTAGTGCCAGGAATTTAAGCAGAGACTTGAAGTGGAACCAATTGACTCATACAGTAGTAAATACAAAGTAAAGCAATGATCTTGGCTTGAGCTATCTGGTTGTTTTCTGACGGAATGTCACACACAAGCATGGTCACTGGAAACAATGGTTTTCTGGCTGTCACTTGTAGCATGGTAGAATCATGTTGGGGGGATGGAAAAAGAGCACCACTTCTTACCATGTTCTCCCTCACCCTGCTGGTCTCCCTTTGCCCCTGTGTTGGATACTGCAGACATCACTCACCAATCAACCCAGGACAGACGCAACAATCACTCTGTCCTCCAACTACAGCCAGACTTGCCTCCATAGCAGTACCTGTGGCTGTTGTCTGGACTCCTGTGCGGGAATCTGGCTCTGCCAGTGGCAGCTGGAGAAGGCAATGGGACCTGCTGCTGAATGAAGGCAATTGGGTGAATGAATGGGTGAGCTGCAGGAGTCACTTGCAAAGGGACCAGGAACGATAAGTTAACAAAAACTCATTCAGGCAGATGCTTTTGACATCTAACTCCCAAACCTGCCTGCTGCAAGAGGGGAAGACATCTCCCATGGGCAAGAAGTCAGTGGGGTAGGGGCCAGGGCTTCAAGGTACAAGACTCCTGGTTCTTCCTTCTCTCAACCACCCCCTCTACTCTCATTCCCACTCCTTGTGCTCCTCCTTCCCCTCCCACTCCCCTCTTCCTCCTTCTTTGATGCCCTGCTGTCTTTTGATGTTTATCTGGCCCTCTTGCCTGTGTCATTCTCACAGTCTAAGCTGTCAGGGTCAGATGACTTCCTGTCTCTATGTTTCTTTTTCTTCTTCCTTTTTCTAGAAGAATTCCTCATGGAGTCAGGCTTCTCAAACTCTGCTGACTTTGCCTCTTCCTTCTCATCTTCCTCATAAGGTATCAGAGAATATTTGGTGCCTCCTGGTTGCATAAAATAATCCTTTGCAAAGTGGCCTTTACAGCCACACTTCTTGCAGGTAGTGTTCAGGACAGCCTTAAGGGTGATCTGTCCAGTGTAATCCTGGAAGGACCACCTCCACCTCTCTGCTTTGTCTTTTTTTTTTTTTTTAAGATTTTATTTGTTTATTTATTTGTCAGAGAGAGAGAGAGAGAGCGAGCACAAGCAGGGGGAGCAGCAGGCAAAGGGAGAAGCAGGCTCCCCACTGAGCAAGGAGCCCAATGAGGGACTTGATCCCAGGACCCTGAGATCATGACCTGAGCCAAAGGCAGACATTTAACTGACTGAGCCATCCAGGCATCCCTCCACTTCTCTTCTTGCTCAGTGATAACATTGTTGGGGTTGAGGTCTTTCCTAGTCCCTTGGTTGATGACTTTCATGGAGAGGGATACTTTTATCCTATCATTTTTCATTGCTTGGCCAATAAGCTTCACCCACACTTTGTCTCTGACATCTATTTCAGAGGGCTTTTCCATGCGACAGGATGACATGTGAGTTTGATGACCCAGAGTTTGCTTCTGACAGCATGGGATTTTGATAAAACCTCTATAGTCTGTCACCATACCAACCTCTCCTTGGAAAATGGTGTAGAGTGCAGGCAAGTTCTCAATGGTCTTGGGTCTTCCTGAATTCATCCTTAATGTTCTATGGCTCCTCCATTTCTCTTCTGCTAAAGCTAATTCAGGTGTCTCTGTGTCAACTCTGGGTCTTCCAAGGCTTTTGTGTTTTATGTCAAGTCATAAAATACTTACTCAAGTAGTCCACAAAAAGTTACGTATATGTATATATACACGTAAAGTTTCCCAGATCAACACTAAAACAAGCAAACAGGAAACAAAAAAACCAAACCAAAATAATAGAGCTTTAAAGACAATATATAAATAAATACGGACTACTCAAAAATACACAAACAATCCAAAAGAAGACAGAAAATGTGAAAAATAGGAACAGAAAAAGACAAAGTAATAAAATGGTAACCTAAATCAAACCATATCAATAATTAAATGTGAGGTCTAAAGACAGTGAGCAAAGACAATGTTTGTCATATTGTTTATAAAAAGATGACCCAACTATATGCTGTCTTCAGGAAAATCACTTTAAATATAATGATATAGAGAGATTGAAAATAAAATGATAAAAAATGTGCACATGGAGCCATGAATCAGAAGATAGCTGACACAAGTGTTGGCTTGAGTGTGGAAAATTGGAACTCTTGTGCATGTTAGAATGTAAAAGGTACTGCTTCTGTGGAAAATGGTATGGCAATTCCTCAAAAAATTAAACATAGACTTACCATTTGATTTAATTCCACTTTTAGTATATAAACTAAAGAATTTAAAGCAGGGACTCAAACAGATATTTGTACACCCATGTTCATAGCAGCATTATTTGCAGTAGCCCATAAAGGTGGAAATAACCCAAATGTCCATCAGTGGATGAATGGATAAACAAATTGTGGTGAATACATACAATAGAATATTATTCAGCCTTAAAAAGGAATGAAATTCTGACACATGCTAAAATATGGATGAATCTTGAAGTCATTATGCTAAATGAAATAAGCCAGACACAAAAGGGCAAATGTTGCATGATTCCACTTATATGAGGTACTTAAAATAGTCAAATAGGTACAGAATGTACAATGCTTACCGTGGGCTGGGGGGAGGGAGGATGGAAGGTTATTGTTTAATGGATACAGATTTCAGTATGAGAAAATGAAAAATTTGAAGATTGATAGTAGTGCTGTTGCACAATAGTGTGAATATACTTAATGCTACTGAATTTTGCACTTAAAAATGGATAAATAGTAGGGGCGTCTGGGTGGCTCAGTTGGTTAAGTGTCCAACTCTTGATTTAGGTTCAGGTCCATGATATCAGGGTTGTGAGACTGAGCCCCACATTGGGCTCTGCACTGAGTGTGGAATCTGTTTGACACTCTCTTTCTCCCTCTCCCTCTGCCCCTTCCCCCTTGCTCTCTCTCTCTCTCTCTCTCTCTCAAAAATAAAAAAATGGGTAAATAGTAAATTTTATGTTACATGTATTTTGCCACAATAAAAAAATATAAATGATGTGCTTACATTAGTATCAGACGATCTAGACTATAGAATGAGGGAAATTAGTGGAGATAAAGTTGGATATTACACAATTATAGAGGATCAATTCACTAAGAAGACCTAACAATCCCAAATGTGTTTTATTTAACAACATAGCTACAAGATATATGAAGCAAAACTAATCGAAATTGAAAGGAGAAATAGATAAGTACAAAATTAGAAACTGAAAGTAAAAAATTATACTAGCATTAAAAAATGAAATATTCCTAGAAGACAGTCTCTTTGACAAATGGTGTTGGGAAAATTGGACAGCTACATGCAAAAGAATGAAACTGGACCACTTTCTACACCACCACAAAACCACCACAAAAATACATTCAAAATGGATGAAAGACCTAATTGTGAGACAAGAATCTATCAAAATCCTAGAGAACACAGGAAGCAGCCTCTTTGTGGCTGCAGCAATGACTTGCTAGACATGTCTCCAGAGGCAAGGGAAACAAAGGAAAAATAAACTATTGGGACTTTATCAGGATAAAAAGCTTTTGCACAGCAAAGGAAACAACCAACAAAACTAAAAGGTAACCTACAGAATGGGAGAAGATATTTGCAAATGACATACCAGATAAAGGGTTAGTATCTATAAAGAACTTAATCCAACTCCCCACCCCAAAACCAAATAATCCACTCAAGGAATGGGCAGAAGACATGAACAGACATTTCTCCAAAGAAGACATACAAATTGCTAAAAGACACATGAAAAAATGCTCAACATCACTCATCATCAGGGAAATACAAATCAAAACTACAATGAGATGCCACCTCACACATGTCAGAATGGCTAAAATTAACAACCCAGGAAAGAACAACTGTTGATGAGGATACAGAGAAAGGGGAACCCTTTTACACTGTTGATGGGAATGCAAACTGCTGCAGCCACTCTGGGAAAAAGTATGGAGCTTCCTCAGAAAGTTAATAGAACTACCCTATAAACAAGCAATTGCACTACTATTTCTCCAAACGATACAAAAATAGTGATTTGAAGGGGCACGTGCACCCCGATGTTTATAGCAGCAATGTCCACAATAGCCAAAATATGGAAAGAGTTCAGATATCCATTAACAGATGAATGGATAAAGAAGTTGTGGTATACGTATACAATGGATTATTACTCAGCCATCAAAAAGAATGAAATCTTGCCATTTGCCATTATGTGGATGGAACTAGAGGGTATTATGCTAAGCAAAATAAATTAGAGAACGAAAAATACCATAAGATTTTACTCATATGTGGAATTTAAGAAACAAAACAGATGAACACAAGGGAAGGGAAGGAAAAAATAAGATAAAAACAGAGAGAGAGGCAAACCATAAGAGACTCTTAACTATAAGAAACAAACTGAGGGTTGCTGGAGGTGAGGTGGATAGGGGGATGGGGTAAGTGGATGATGGACATCAAGGAGGGCACTTGATGTAATGAGCACTGGGTGTTATATGCAACTGATGAATCACTAAATGCTACCCCTGAAACTAATAATACACTATATGTTAACTAAATTGAATTTAAATAAACAATTTTTTAAAAATGAAATATTCACAAAAAAATATGTAGCTACTCTGCCCACAAGGGGGTGAGCATAATCCCCCATTTTCTCAGTTTGGGGTACACAGTGACTTCCCTTCTAAAAAGTACAATATGGAAAGGGGGAAAGAAGAGAAATTTTATAATGGGGAAACCTGATAAACCCTACCTCATCTGGATGATCAAGGTCAACATTTTTATAGTCATAAATCATGTTGATTGTACATCCTTGCTATGATGTGATAAAGAGGCATTTTACTTCTGTGATAGGCTGAAAGAAGAAAATAAAAAAACTCTGCCAACCAAGAATACTTTATCTGACAAGGATATCCTTCAGAAATGAAAGCGAAACAAAGACTTTCCCAGACAAACAAAGACTGAAGGAATTCATCACCATTAGACCTGCCTTAAAAATGCGAAAAAGAGTTCTTTAAGCTGAAATAAAATGTTGCTACCTAGTAACATATGAAAAAATATGAAAATATACAACACACTGGCAGAGGTAAATGTATAGTCAAATTCAGAATACTCTTAGCATGGTGGTGTGTTAACCCCTTAACTATAGTATAAAGTTTAAAGGACAAAAGCATAAAAATAACTGTAGATACTGTAATTTGTTAATGAATACAAACTATAAGAGGTAAATTGTGACACTAAAACATAAAAGTGGGGGGAAGTGTTGAGTATTTGGATATGATCAAAGTTAAGTTGTTATCTGTTTAAGATAGACTGTTCTAAGATGTTTTATGTAAGCCTAATAGTAACCACAAAGCAAAAGTCTATAGTTGATTTGCAAAAGATAAAAAAGGAATCAGAACATACCACTAGAGAAAAATCACCAATTCTTGAAAGAAGGTAGCAAAAGAGGGAGAAAGGAATAGCCCACTACAAAATAACCAGAAAAAATAAAATGGCATTAGTAAGTCCTTATCCTATCAATAATTACTCTAGATGTAAATGGATTGAATTATCCAATCAGAAGGCCTAGAGAGGCCAGATGGATTTTTTTTTTAATGACCAAACAACATGCTGTGTAGGAGACTCACTTCAGCTTTAAGGACACACAAAGGATCAAAGTGAATGGCTGGAAAAAGATATTCCATGCAAGTTGAAACCAAAAGAGCAGGGGTACTATACTTATATCAGACAAAATGGACTTTAAGCCAAAATGAGAACAGGAGATAGATAAGGTCATTACATAATGAAAAAGGGGTCAAATCCTCAAGAAGATATCACAGTCATAAATATCTACACATCGGGACGCCTGGGTGGCTCAGTCGGTTAAGTGTCTGCCTTCGGCTCAGGTCATGATCCCAGGGTCCTGGGATCAAGTCCCACATTGGGCTCCTTGCTCAGCAAGGGGTCTGCTTCTGTCTCTCTGATAAATAAATAAAATATTTAAAAAAATAAATACATATCAAATATTGGAGCACCTAACTATATTAAGCAAGTATGATCTGGAGAGAGAAATAGGTAACAGTGCAACAATGGATAGATTATCCTGACAGAATATCAACAAGGAAATGTTGGATTTGAATCATATTTTAAACCAAATGGACTTAGCTGATATAAATAGAACATTCCATCCAACTGTAGCAGAATACATATTCTTCTCAGGCACACATAGAACATTCTGCAAAATAGTTCATATGATAGACCACAAAATAAGTCTTAGTAAGTTTAATAAAAGTGAAATCATATCAAGTATCTCCTCTGACCACAATAGTATGAAACTAGAAATCAGTAACAGGTGGAAAGCCGGAAGATCTACAAATATGTGGAAATTAAACGACATACTCTTGAACAACCAACGGGTCAAAGAAGAAATCACAAGGGAAGTCAAAATATATCTTGCAACAAGTGAAAATAGAAACACAACATACCAAAACCTATGGGATGCTACAAAAGCAGTTTAAAGAGGGAAGCTTATAACAACAAACCTCTAGATTAAGAAAATAAAAAGATCTCACACAACCTAACTTCACACCTGAAGGAACTAGAAAAAGAAGAAACTAAGCCCAAAGTTGAAAAAAGGAGGAGAAAACAAAGATTAGAGCATAAATGAGAGACCAGAAAAACAATAGAAAATATTCGTGAAACTAAGAGCTGTTTTTTTAAAAGATAAAATTGACAAATCTTTAGATTAAGAAAAAAATACTGATACAAAGTCAAAAAGGAAAGAGGAGACATTACAACTGATACCACAGAAATTCACAGAATCATAAGTAACTAGTATGACCAATTATATGCAAACAAATTAGATATCCCAAGAAGAAAGGGATAAATTTCTAGAAACATACAACCTACCAAGACTGAATCAGAAAGAAATAGAAAATCTAAACAAACCAATAACAAATAAGGGGAAAAAAGGAAAAACAAAACAAAACAACCCTCTCCCCCCAAATCCAACACAGCTCAAGACCAGATGGTTTCACTAGTAATGTCTAACAAACATTTAATGAAGAATTAACACTTATCCTTCTCAAACTCTTCCAAAAGTTGAAGAGAGAGTCTCACTTCCAAACTCATTTTATAGGGAAGGCCAGCACTACCCTGATTCCAAAGCCAGATAGGGACACTACAATCACAGAAAACTACAGACAAATGTTATTGATGAATATGGATGCAAAAATTCTCAACAAAATATCAGCAAACTAATTTAAACAGCACTTTATAAAGATTATACACCAGGACTAAGTGGGATTTATCCACTTAGTTGAATCATCCCACAGATGATTCAACACATGCCAATCGATGAATGTGATACACCACATGAGTAGAATGAAAAAGAGAAATCACATGATCATCTGAACAGAGGATCAAAAAACTTTAGAAAAAATACAACATCCTTTCATGATAAAAGCTCTCAACAAATCACATATAGATGGAATATACCTCAATATAATAGAGGCCATATACCTCAGACCCACAGCTACCATACTCAGTGGTGAAAGGTTGAAAGCTTATCCTCTAAGATGAGGAATAAAACAATGTACCCACTCTCACCATTCCTATTCAACATAATGCTGGAACATTCAGGTAAGATAAAGAAATAAAAGACACCAAATCAGAGAAGAAGTTTCTTTGTTTGCAGATGATATGATCTTATATACAGAAAATCCTGAAGACCCCACCAAAAAATGGTTAGAACTAATCAGTGAATTCAGTAAGGTTGCATGGTAAAGGATCAACATATAGAAATAAACTGGATTTGGGCGCCTGGGTGGCTCAGATGGTTAAGAGTCTGCCTTCGGCTCAGGTCATGATCCCAGGGTCCTGGGATCGGGTCCCGCGTCAGGCTCCCTGCTCCTCGGGAGCCTGCTTCTCCCTCTGCCTCTCTCTCTGTCTCTCATGAATAAATAAATAAAATCTTTAAAAAAAAAGAAATAAACTGGATTTCTATACACTAAAAAAGGGATACCTAAAAAAAGAAAGAAAGGAATTCCATTCACAATAGCATCAAAAATAAAAATACTTAGGAATAAATTTAAACAAGGAGGTGAAAGACTTGTATACTGAAAATTATGACTTTGATGAGAGAAATTGAAGACAGAAATGGATGGAAAGATATCTTGTATACATGAAGTAGAATTAATATTGTTAAAATATTCCTACTATCCGAAGCCATCTATAGATTCATTGCAAGCCCAAAATTCCAGTGGCATGTTTCACAGAAATAGAAATAAATAATCCTAAAATTTTGTATTGAAGCACAAAACATGCCTAATAGCCAGAGCAATTAGAAGAAAGAAGAACAAAGCTGGAGGTATCACTCTTCCTAATTTTAAACTATCTTACAAAGCTATAGTAATTAAAACAGTATGATCCTGACATAAAAGTAGATAAAATGGAACAAAATTGAGAGCCCAGAAATAACCCCCTGCATATACAGTCAACTAATACTTAACAAAGGAGTGAAGAGCACTCAATTGGGAAAGGAAAGTCTCTTCAAAAAATGGTGTTGGGAAAACTGGATAAACACATGCAGAAAAATGAAATTGGACCTCTATTATGCACCACTCACAAAATTTAACTCACAATGGATTAAGAACAAACATAAAATCTGATACCATAAAACTCCTAGGAAATAACATAGGGAAGAAATTCCTTGACATTGGAATGGGCAATGATATGACATTTTTGGATATGACATCAAAAGCACAGGCAACAAAAGCAAAAATCTACAAGTGGGATTATGTCAAACTAAAAAGCCTCTGCACATCAGTGAAAGACAAATACCATATGATTTCACTCATATGTGGAATTTAAGAAACAAAACAAATGAACATGGTGCGGGGAGAGCCAAACCAAGAAACAAACTCTTAACTATAGAGAACAAACTGATGTTTGCTAGAGGGGAGGTGGGCAGGAGGGATGGGTTAAACAGGTGATGGTTATTACGGAGGGCACTTGTGATGAGCACCAGGTGTTGTATGTAAGTGATGAATCACTAAATTCTATACTTGAAACTAATATTATACAGTATGTTACTTGAAATTTAAATAAAAACTTGAGAAAAAATTTTAAAAACTGCACAGCAAAAGAATTTTTTTAAATGAAAAGGCAAGTTACGGAATGGGAGAAAATATTTGGAAGCCATGTATCAGATAAGGAGTCAATACTCAAAATATATGAAGAATGCCTACAACTCAATAACAACAACAAAAACCAAATAATGCAATTTTTAAAAATGGGCAGAGGAACAAACAGACATTTTTCCAAAGAAGATATCCAAATGGCCAACAGGTACATAAAAAGATGCTCAACATGGCTAATTATCAGGGAAATCCAAACCAAAACCATAGTGAGATAACACCTCACACCTGTTAGAATGACTACCACAAAGAAGGCAGGAGATAACAAGTGTTGGTAAAGATGTGGAGGTAAAGGAACCCTCGTACACTGTTGGTGAGAATGTAAATTGGTTCAGCTAACTAACTATGGAAACAGTATAGAGGTTCCTAAAAAAATTTTTTTAAATAGAATTACCATATGATACAGCAATTCTACTATATCTGGAGATATAACCAAAGGCAATGAAAATAGGAGTTTGAAGAGATACATGTACTCCCATGTTTATTGCAGCATTATTTACAATAACCAAGATATGGAAACAATCTAAGTGTCTATCAACAAATGAATGAATGAAGAATTTGTATATATACAGTGGAATATTATTCAACCATGAGAAAGAATTTGTATATATACAGTGGAACATTATTCAACCATGAGAAAGAAGGAAATGCTGCTGTTTGGGACAACGTGGATGGCAACCTTGAGGGCATTACGCTAAGTGAGATAGACCAGAGAAAGACAAATATTGTATGATATTTCATATGTGGAATCTAAAAAAGGCAAACTCTTAAAAACAGAGAATAGAATGATGGTTACTACAGGATGTGGGGGGGAATTGGGGATATGCTGTTTAAGGGTACAAATAGTAAATTAATAAATTCTATAGAGCTAATGCATAGCATAGTATAGTCAACAATACTATAAACTTCAAAGTTGCTAAAAGACTAGATCTTGTTTTTACCACAAAAAAAAATGATTAAGGGAGGTGATAGTAGTGTTACCTGAGGCTAAGATGGTGATTATATATTGGAATATATAAATGTATCAAATCAACATGTTGTACACCTTAAATTTATACAATGTATAAGTCAATTATATTGCAACTAAAAAGAGCAAAAATTATATATGATTCCTTAATTTGAACTCCAAAAAGATTTTTTAAAGATCTTATTTATTTATTTGAGACAGAGAGAGTGAGAGAGACTGCGGGGAGCCAGGGGGAGAGGGAGAGGGAGAAGCAGACTTTCTGCTGAGTAGGGAGCCTGACTCGGGGCTTGATCCCAGGACCCTGAGACCATGACCTGAGCTGAAGGCAGATGCTTAACCGAATGAACCACCCAGGTGCCCCTCAAGAAGATTTTTAAAAAAGATACTGTATAGGGTGGCGTCTATTCTATAGTCTATTTTCTCCAATTCCCTGCCAATGAAAGAAAAAATTCCTAAAGTGACGGAAAAGCGGGGAATTTTTCTCCTTCTGTTTTATATCCTGCTGGATGGTTGCATCTCCTTTTAAAAAATATTTTTAAAAAAATTTTAGAGGGAGTGCGTGAGCAGGGGGAGAGGGAGAGGAAGAGAATCTCAAGCAGACTCCACGCTGAACTTGGGGCCTGATCCCAAGACCCTGAGACCATGACCTGAATCAACCAAATCAGACGCTCAACTGACTGAGCCACCCAGGCGTTCCTGGTTGCAACTCTTTTTTTATGGGTTCTTGGTCACAGGTGAATCCAGGCCCATGTAATAAAGAAGGCTTGTTCAGTGCAGCTCGGCGTGTCCTTTTATGATCTCTATTTTTACCTAACACATAGCAGGCTTTCTAATTATTTCCCTTTCGTTTTTCCAATTTCCAACTATGTCACGTATGAAAGGGAGCAGTGAGGAAAAAAGGCAAGCCTAGTTCCACAGCACCCCAGGGCTTACTTAGACTCCACCTGCTAATTCAAAAGAGAAATTTCAGGTAGGCGGGAAGCTCAGGCCTGCAGAGGATTCTGGGATTTGTAGTCCAGACGCTTTCTGGGATTGGGGCACTTCCGCTTCAGGAGAACGCAAAACTGCTCCGCTTGAGAAATGGGAGAGTATAATACAGTGCTCTGCGTCTTCGGAGGCATTTCAGCTACCGGAGGGCAAGAATGCGAAGCCCTTTCCTTTCGTGGACTCCGGGAAATTGGATTCACGCAGTTGGTGTGGGAGCCGATTTTTCCTCCTCACGCGGGGAAGGGACAGCGGCTCGGGTTCCTCTCGGGAATGCTGGGAAATGTAGTCCAGGAACTCCGCGTAGTTGGAGGTATTTCCGCTGCGGGAGGTTGAGATCGCGGCCTTCGTTTCTCTCTGGGAGGTGAGTGATTCCCCAGAACCCCGCGACCTCTTTTAAGTTTTTGACCTGCTTGTGGGATCAGCCGCGCCCGGCGCTGGGTCACAGGGAGGAAAAGCGTCGGCCAGTGGCAGAGAGCGAGGTTGAGGGACGGGGGGCGGCCGCTTGTCTTCCCCTCGCCGGAGCCTCTGCGTTTGGAGCGGTTTGGCTGGTCCCCGGCTTGGAGGCGGACCCGGCTCCGCAGGGTTCGAGGGTCTCCGGGCTCCCCGCTGCCCAGCTCGCCTTCCCCTCCCCTTCCACACGCTCTGTCACCTTCTAGAACTTAATCTTTCTGTGCCTCAGTTTCCTTTTCTGGAAACGGGGATATTACCTACCTTATATTGTCTTGAGAATTCATGGTGTATAGTACAAGTGAAATGTTTGGAGCAATTCGGACGTGTGGCAAGATGTTAGCTGTGAATATAAACACTGTGATAATAGTCAGAAGAGTTACCTCTCTGGAAGCTCTTCCAAGTGCTACTGGCTCTTCTTATCCATGCAGGAAAGGAGGCTGTGCCCGGACTACTTCTGACTCGTTTTTTAGAAAGAGAGCGTCACCCACAAATATCTTCTGCGGTTTTTCTGGGGCCACAGACAAGACTGTAGTATCTCAGCCTCCTTTCTTTGCGCTGTCCTGACTTTTGAAAGAGGGCTCCTTGGCAGCAGAGCCCCACTGTGACCGTACTTAGCTTTCGTCTTCTTTTTCTGCGGTGGTAGAAGGTGTTTCATTCATTAGCAACCGTTAAATAATTGGGAAAATATGTAGAAGATGTACAGGACATGATTGGTAGTCAAAATGGTCACAGCTTGAGTGCTAAGCGTCGTCCTGAGGGCTTTATAAAAATTAACAGTCTTCCCAAAGCCCTATGAGGTGAATACTGTTACTGCCTCTATTTTACAGATGAGAAAACGGAGGCAGAGGAGCCTAAGTTACTTATCCTGTGTCACACTGCCAGGGGGTGAAGTGGATTTGAATCCAGGGTGTGTGTTCCTTATGTGTGTGGCTATTCTTGGTCCCGAAGTTGAAAGTCCCCAAATTGGAATTAGGAAACAAAATAGAAAAATAAGCTATATAAATATTTAACCACAGCAAACTGGCTGCAGAGAAGTCATTTGGGATCAAGTTATGGAAGTAGGTTGGAATTTTATTGTCGAGTATTTTGAAAGCAGGATTCATGAGTCTGGACTTTTTTATAAAATTTTGGAAGCATTCTCATTTAATTTTATTTCAGACAGTATTTATAATTCATGTTCTCATTATGGAAGACATGCACACTCATAGTAGAGAATTCAGAAAATATATAAAGAAAAGCATTAAGAATAACTCCTAATGCTAGAATATAGACAGTTTTTTTGACATCTTAGTGCATTTCTGTTTAGCAGTTTTTAAATGTATATTTATTTATTTTATGAAATTTTTATGCCAGTATTCATAGTTACTCCCTTAACTCTTTGCTATGGAAGTTTCCAAGCATACCCAAAATATAATGTAATGAACTCCTATGTAACAATCACCCTAATTCAGTCCTTGCTAATTTTGTTGCTTCTCTGCTTTCCATGCACATATTTTTTTCTCCTTGAGTATTTTTTTTAAAAGATTTTATTTATTTATTTGACAGAGAGAGACACAGCGGGACAGGGAACACAAGCAGGGGGAGTGGGTGAGGGAGAAGCAGGCTTCCCGCTGAGCAGGGAGCCTGATGCGGTGGGGCTCGATCCCAGGACCCTGGGATCATGACCTGAGCCGAAGGTGGATGCTTAACCGACTGAGCCATGCAGGTGCCCCCTACTTGAGTATTTTAAAAGATTTTATTTATTTATTTGAGAGAGAGATTAGGAGAAGGAGCAGAGGGAGAGAGAGAGAATCTCCAGCAGAGCCTGACTCGGGACTCGATCCCAGGACCCTGAGATCATGACTTGAGCAGAAACCAAGAGTCAGACACTTAACTGACTGAGCCACCCAAGCACCCCTCTCCTTGAGTCTTTTAAAGCAAACCCAGATGTTGAGTCGGTGGGACTGAAAAACTAAGTATCACACATTGTTTATATGTGAAGACCAATGGAAGGGAGATTGTATTAATACTTCCGGACTGGTGTAACACAATACCTTAGACTGGGTGGCTTAAGCAACAGAAATGTATTTTGTCACAGTTCTGGAGCTAGAAGTCATAGATCAGGGTGTTGGCAGGTTTAGCTTCTTCTGAGGCCTCTCTCCTCGTCTTATAGATGGCTGCCCTCTTGCTGTGTCCTCACATGGCCTTTCCTCTGTGCGAATGCTTCTCCTGTCCCTTTGTGTGTCTAGATTTCCTCTTACTAGGACATCCGTCAGATTGGCTTAGGGCCCACCGTAAAGAACTCATTTTAAGTTAATCTCCTCTTTAAATGCCCTATGTCCAAATATAATCACATTCTAAGGGGGGTTTAGAACTTTAACATAAGAGTTTCAGGGAGCCTGCGTGGCTCAGTCGGTTAAGCGTCTGCCTTCGGCTCAGGTCATGATCCCAGGGTCCTGGGATCGAGCCCCACATTGGGCTCCCTGCTCCTTGGGAGCCTGCTTCTCCCTCTGCCTCTCTCTCTGTCTCTCATGAATAAATAAATAAAATCTTTAAAAAAAAATAAGAGTTTTAGGGGGTCAAAATTCAGTCCATCACAGAGATATTGACAGCAACTCTAAGGTTTTCACTCTTGGCAATGAGGAGAATGTTACTTATAGGAGAAACTTAGAAAGAGTTGCAGTTAGGGAAGATGACGGGCTGTCTTTGCTCCTTTGGGATTGCTCTTGCCACTGGCATATAACTTTGATTTCTTTTCTCTCTCTTGTTGGCTGCAGGGACCACTGTTTCCTGGACCTCAGAGTGCCTAGCAGCAACCTAGAGGTTGGCAGAGAAGAGTTATTCAGTGAGTAAGTGTGACTCATGTAGCTATCCAAAGGGAAGCCCCAGCCTGGGATTAGGAAACAAAATAGATAATCTATATTCACATTCCTTGTCTTTGATCTCACTTGTGGTGGGCTGCGGAATACCACCAACTTTTTCAGAGTATTCAGAAGTTGATGTACCATCAGGTACAGTATGTCATGGTCTAAAACAAATTTCCTTAGAAACAAGTTGATGCTAATTTTTTTTTTTTTTAAGATTTTATTTATTTGACAGAAAGAGAGAGAGAACAAGCAGGGGGAATAGCAGAGGGACAGCGAGAGGCAGGCTCCCCACTGAGCAGGGAGCCCGACACAGGCCCTGGGATCATGACCTGGGCCAAAGGTAGACACTTAGCAGACTGAGCCAGCCAGGCGCCCCTGATGTTTCATTTTTTGCTTATTGCACAGAGACCGTAATGGGTATGATTAGAATAGCTAACTTGTTGGGCACTTCTAACAACTTGGAGAAGTTCCAATGCTTTGCATGTACTAACTCACTTATTTTTCGTAACAATGCTATTATTATTATTCGCCTTTTAAAAATGAAGAGACAGGCAGAGACTATTGAATAAATGACCCGGTGGCACAGTCAGCAGAGGGCAGGACAGGGTCAAACTTGAGCAGCTAGGTTTAAAACCTAGCTCTAGCACTCTGACTGGATAACCGTGGGCAAAGTATTTAACTGCTCCGTGCCTCTGTTTTCTTACCTGTCCAAATAGGGTTCTCAGTATCCACCTCCTAAAGTTTTTGTGAATATTAAAAGAGATATGCTATGTAAAATGCTTGAAATAGCACCTGGCACATTGTAAATCCTCGACATATTACAGATTAAAGTTGTCTTTTTCCTATTATAGGTGGCTATGCAACATGAAAGATGCAGCAAGTTATCGAAATGGCAAAAGGGGATTTTAAGGTATTCTTTTTTTCACCTGCCTGCCGTTTTCACTACTTCAGTTCTGTCATTCAGTTGAACAAAAATGAATAGTTTCTGTAAAAGCCATTGGTTAAACTTATAACTAACACTAATTTGCTGTCTTTTGAACCCAGAGAGTCCCTGGGGGATGGTTATTTGGTCTCTGTTGCTTTAAAAAGGTTCAAGTCATCACTATCCAGTATGGTAGCTGTCAGGTACATGTGATAACTGAGCACTTGAAATATGGCTAGTGCTAATTGGGATGTGCTGTAAGTGTAAGACACACATGGATTTCAAAGACTAGTATGGAAAAAAGGAATGTAAAATGTCTCTGTAATTCTTATGTTGATTGCAGGTTGAATTGGTAATATTTTGGATATATTGAGTTAAATAAAATATAGTGTTAAGATTGAGCTCACTTGCTTCTTCTTACATTTTTTAATGTGGCTACTAGAAACGTTTAAATTACACTATGGAACTTGCATTATATTTCTGTTGGATGGCACTGGTGTTAATGGAAGCTCTGTTTTCACTCCCGGGATTTGCCTCCAGGGACATTCACAAGTCACTCTTGTTCCTCAGGCCTCCAAAAGCATCTTACAATGGAGAGAAGCAGGAAGTTGGGAATTAGGAGGCCTGAGTGCCAGGTCTAACCCTGCCCTTGACTTTCTGGGTGTCCTTCAACAGTTCAGATAACTCCTTGAGAGGCAGAATAGAATAACATGGTGGTTCTCACATTTGGGTCATACCAAAATCACTTTAGGGAACTTGGTAAAAAATGGTGAGACTATAAAGACCTAGGAGTTTTACTATATCAATGAGCCTGGCCTTTTGTGTTCTCTATTAGCTTTCTGGGTGATTCTGAGGCTGTTCTGATCACCTCCTACTCACCCTGTGTAGGAAGGAGAATCCTTGTTCTAAGTAGTGTGAGATGGCTGAATGCAGGGCACCTGACACTGGGCAGGTGTGATTGGCAGCAGCTTACCCACAGTCCATGGGAGGAGGACGCTACATGCCATGCAGGGCCGTGTGGGGGTTGCACCCAGGAATAGACTAAACCAGCAGAGGCTATGGTAGGTGGGTTGTATAGGGACAAGAAAGTACAGTGACCCTTGGCTCCCGAAGGAAGATGTGATTAGCTTGTCTGAATAATTTCACAGGCTGGCAGGGAAGTAAAGCCTGTTAGATTGAGGACTGAGTGGGGTACAGCTGGTCCAGTTGGTAGGGTGAGTTTTGTCAGGTCTTCATTTTACAAAGGTGGTCAAATGGCAACATGGAGAGGTTCACGCCATTGAGAAAGAAGGTTTTTAACCCTTAATGGTTCCCCCAGAATCGAGAGGCGTAGCCTGCTATACAGGACCACATGAAGCCTATCACATTCAGGGTTGGGAAGCAGAGAGAGGAACTGGGGTATGCCTTTATGACTAGAGTGGCAGGAAGTAACTAGGTGGAGACACCTGTATTGGGTACTGGTGAAAAGAGGCAGGTTGGGGTCAGTGGTCAGGGGAATTATGACTCTTGAGTGCTCTCAGAAGCTGGTTTTGGTTGACAGACTGGCTTTGTGATTCAGCGGACTCATGGAGAGGTTGGAATAACAGATGTCAAAGAGCCAGTAATTGAATCGAAAACCCTGGTTCATACGCAGAGGAGGTAGCTGGGTGGGGAGCCTTTCAACCCCAGGGTCAAGGCCGTATCTGGAGAGAGCAGAGGAACTCATGGCTAGGCCTTTGGGCCCTCTGTGGCTCAAACATGTTCAGGCAGCACATGGAATTTCAGGTCTTACAATAATGATGAGCACAAGAGTTGACAAGCACTGAGTATAGGACAAAAGCTTGGGCCTGGGCGCCCTATTGCCTAGGTTCATTGGTGCCTGGTACAGTGTCCTGACTGGACAATGAGATTGTGGCCGGGGCAGCGGGAGGGGTGTAGAAATGCACATGTCAGCCACCCACCTCCACAGACCTGATTTGATTAGTTGTGGATGAGGTCTGAACCCCCCGCCTTTTTTTTTAAAGTTCCCTTGTGAGTCTAATGTGCTGTCCGAGTTGAGAACTACGGTCCTAGTAGATAAGGCTCTGGGTGAAAATCTTGACTTTTCTATTGGCCACTGGTTGATCATGAACCGAGCTACTTCTCTGTGCTCCATTTTCTTTACCTGTAAACTGGGGATGATTGTTGTCTCAGTCTCTAGACTTGTGAAGATCAAGTAGGAGCACATGTACAACATTCATGGAAATGGTGCCATGGTAGGTACTGAGTCAGTTGTTATAACTGTCAGCTGCTGGAACTATTAATGAGAGTATTTTCTGGATGGCCTGGGTTTCCTTGTGGGTAAAATTAGGTGCTTAGAGTTGCTTTTGGTATTCTTGCTGATCCTAACAAACCTTGATTCTAATACCATTTTTAGAACCAGAGAGAAAGAGAAGATTGCAATGTATTTACTTTCTCTAACTTCTTTGTTCTGTTGTGGTTAGAAGAAGAGTTGAAGGTGAAAACCTCAAGTCTTTAGTCCATCTGAGAATACCTGGAGAGTTGTTTTGACTGATGCTACTCACATAGTGACCCAGAAACCAAAGGCATCAGCATCAGTATCATCTGGGATATTGTTAAAAATGTAGATTCTTAGTCTCTAGCCTTGATGTTCTGATTTAGAATTTCTGAGGGTGAGACACACGTGTCTGTACCTTTCCAGGGTCCCCAGTTGATTCATGGAACATTAAAGTTTGAGAAGCACTGGTAGAACAGACTCGTGGCTTTTTAACAAAAAAATACTTTCTGTTTCTCTCTGGCTGAATTCCACATCCTTCCAATACCAGATATCTGCATGACGTGCTCTCCCTTGGTTCAGGTCTCTGGTCAAAGTGGGAGAAGCCTCCATGACAAAAACTTATTCTGCAGCAGCTACTCCTTCCATTTCTTCTTATCTCTTTACCCTGCCTTATTGTTCTTTCTCTTTTTTTGAGAGAGAGAGAGAGAGCGAGCTCAGGAGCAGAGGGGCAGAGGGAAAGGGAGAGAGAGAAACCCAGGCAGGCTCTACGCCCAGTGCAGAGCCCAACATGGGGCTTGATCTCATGACCCTGAGATCATGAGTCGGATGCTTAACCGACTGAGCCACCCAGGTGCCCTGACCCTGCCTTCTTGTTCTTGAAAGTACCTCTCACTGTATTATCAGTTTGCTATTGTCCTTGTCCACGTTATATCAGCCGCATGAGATCATGGTCCTAGCCGCTTCATTCACTGCTGTGTCTTTCCTGTCTCGGATCCTTGGCTGGCATATAGAGTAGGCTCCCAATAATTACATGTTGAGCAGATGATTCAGGAGTTAAACAATAAAGCTCTGCTCTACGTGATGTATCTGTCAGCTGTTCATTACAGCAGTCATTCTGCAGGTCTTCACTGAGTTCCTACCAAGTGCTCGCAGAAATTGTCTTGTTTTGCTGCTTTTTAAATTTTTTTCTTTTTCACTACATTCTTGCCATTTTAATTACAATATGTCTTGGTGTGGATCTGCTTTTGTTGATTTTGTTGGGGGTTCTCTGTGCTTCCTAGATCTGGATATCTGTTTCCTTCACAGATTAGGTAAGTTTTCAGCTATTATTTCTTCAGATAACTTTTCTGTCCCCTTTTCTCTCTCTTCTGGGATCCCTATACTATGAATGTTATTATGTTTGATGGAGTCACTAATTCCCTAAGTCTGTTTTTGTTTTGCAGAATTCTTTTTTTCTCTCTTTTGTCCAGCTTGATTACTTTCCATTACTGTGTCTTCTAGGTCATTAATTCGTTTCCCTGCTTCTTCGAGCCTGCTGTTCATTCCATTGAGTGTGTTTCTCATTTTGTTTATTGAGCCCTTTATCTCTGTTATTCTTTTATCTCTGTGTTAATGGCCTTACTGATGTCCTCCACTCTTTTCTTAGGTCCAGTGAGTATCTTTGTAGCCATTACTTTAAATTCTCTACCAGGCATGTTAGTTAGATCTATTTCACTGAGATCTCTGGCTGTGGCCTTGTCCTGTTCTTTCATGTGGGACAAATTCCTCTGTCTTCTCATTTTGTCTAAGTCTGTGCCTGCTTCTCTGTGTTCGGAAAGTCAGCGGCATCTCCTTTTCTGGATGGTAATGGCCTTGTGAAGAAGAGGTCCTGTGGTGTCCTGCCATGTAGTGTCCTCTGTTCCCCAGTGCCTGGTGCTTCAGGGAGTGTCTCCTGTGTGTGCCGTGTGTGCTCTGCTTGGTGTCAGCAAGTGTCAGTGCCTCACTGGTTCCTGCAGGTGGCTCTGTTTATGCTGAGGGGCGGGGGAGGGCAATGGCACCTGACAGTTCTTTGTTCCAGGAGGGTCTCTCCGTGAATGCTGCCTCTCTGGAACACACTCCCAAGATGAGCAGATAACCTCCCCACTCTGTGCTCCAGGCGCACTTCAGATTGCTGCTTCCACGCTGTATGTCCACAGGCGGTTTGCCCTCCCTTCTCTCTGAGAACAGTCCTGATGTCTCCAGGCTCTGCCTGAGCCAAGCCCACTGACCTTTAAAACGACAGGCTTTCAGCCCTGCTGGTTGCAAGTACTCCCGAAATGTGGCCCCTCTTTCTTTCTGAGCCCGTGGCTATGGGGATTCGTTTTCCCCCTGTGCTCCCTGTGTGTTAATCTGTCTCTCACACTTCTCCACAACCATGGCTCCCTCTTCCCCACTGAGGCCACGATCTGTTTCTCCGAAACCGAATCTCCACACTTCCTGACTTCATCGGGGGTCCTCTTCTCTACCTTTACTTGTTTGAGCTATTTGACAGGTTGTGTTCAGGTCAATTTCTGGGGTATTTAGGATGATTTCATAGTGTTGGATTCGTGGGAAGAGGCGAGCTTAGGATCCTCCTCCTCTTGCCACTATCTTCCCCTGTCTCCAAGAAGGAAGTGATTCTTGATGTCACCCTCCTAACAGTCCTCTCTGACCCCAGCCACTTCCCCCTCAAATCTCTCTGCTGAGAGAATAATCTATTTCCAAGACAAAAGGGATCTTACCCTCCCTTCCTCAAGGCCTTTGCTGCTTTCCTGTTGACTTGCAGATAAAACTGGGACTCACATCACCATAGGTTGAATCCTGCCCACCTGCTTATCTGTTGCTGCCTCTTACTTGTATTCGCTCCCATCATGGCATTTGTTTTCTTGAGGTTTTCCAGTGATTCTGCTTCTCTTGGGCTAGTAGAACTCAGTCATCCCCCATAGCTCAGCAAAAGCCATGTTTATGTAGAACCTGCTCTGTGGGCCTTGGCGGACCCAGAGGACGACCCTGTACCTTACTCTGCCAGGTAGCAATGTGTAATCACCAGACTGTGAGCAAGGTGGGAGTGGGTAATTGTCTCTCTCTCTTTTTTTAATTTTATTTATTTATTTGAGAGAGAGAGAGAGAGCGTGAGAGAGCATGAACAGGGTGAGGGGCAGAGAGGGAGAAGCAGACTCCCTGCTGAGCAGGGAGGCGGATGCGGGGCTTTATCCCAGGACCCTGGGATCATGACCTGAGCCGAAGGCAGACGCTTAACCTACTGAGCCACCCAGGTGCCGCAACTGTTATCGCTCTTATAATGAGGTTTCCATAAGTGTTCAATGAATTAATAAACTTATTTAACAAAGAATTTATAAATTAGCCTGTCTAATGCTAATTATGTAGGCAGTGAGCTGGTTGTTATTCTGAATATTTTGATGGGCACATTGTGTGCATTTTGTAACAGGAGTCCATGTAGGCACTGACTTTGAAAAGCAGAAATCACCTTCCTAAGATGGTAGTTTTAAAAATCCAGAGGCTCTTCTCTCTCTTCTCCTCCCTCTTCCCCTCCACCCGCTCATGCTCTCTCTCTAAAATAAATAAGTAAAATCTTTAAAAAAGAAAAGGGGGCACCTGGGTGGCTCAGTCGGTTAAGTGTCCAGTTCTTGATTACGGCTCAGGTCATGATCTCGGGGTCCTGGGATTGAGCCCTCCATTGGGCTTGGCGTGTAGTCTGAGTGGGATTCTCTCTCTCTCTTTCCCTCTGCACCTCCTCCCACTTGTGCTCTCTAATTCTCTCTAAAATAAATAAAATCTTAGAAAAAAAATCCAGAGGCTCTTTTCCTCCCAAAGATGACCTTGATCTTGCAAATATTGTGAAAGACTTGGAGAAAAAACTTGGAAATAAAACCCCTGCTCTCCGAATCCTCCCAGTTGGGATCAGCCTCAAAATTTTACGATTCAGGGGTGCCTGGTGGCTCAGTGGGTTAACTGTCCATCTCTTAATTTCTGCTCAGGTCATGATCTTGGGGTTGTGAGGTGAGCCCCACGTCAAGCTCCATGCTGAGTGTGAAGCCTGCTTAGGATTCTCTCCCTCTCTCTTCCTCCCTCTCAAAAGAAAATTTTTTTTACAACTCAAGGAAATCTTAGACCAACTAGTCTGCTCTTTCCATATGCCTCTGCCTGTCTCCCTGATGGTATGTTCATTCATCAAGACATTGACACTGACTGCTGAGTGTCTCCTGAGCACTTTCTGTTACAAGCACTGTTTCAGGTGCTTGAGATATAAAGCTGAGTAGGTATTAATTACAAGATCGGTTTACCAATTATCCCCCTTCCCCCAGAGGTGACGGAAAGCTCTCCCTGCAGAACACTCTTAATGAGCAGAAGTTGTTGGACAAATAGAGTCAGAACAAAGTGAATCACAGATCCCAAAAGCGTATTTCTTCCAAGATTGGGAAGTTTTCCATTGCCCTTTTCCATACTAGGGTTCTTGTATCTGAAGATGGAGGAATAACTAATAGTAATTAACTAATAAGTAATAAATTAACCAACAGTTAACCATCTCTTAACCAGAGTTGGATGTTCAGTTTCCACCCTCCCCAGAATCAGAATCCTACCCTGAGAGTGATAAGAAGAACTTGTATTCAGGCCACCAGTGTGGTTGGGTGAGTCGTTCACTGCCCAGAGGCGCTCAGCTGGAAGGGGCTTGGTCTCGGGAATCTAACTCATGCTCTGCATGCAGCCGCCCCGAGGAAGGGGTTCCTTGGCTGTTCAGTGTAAAGCAGCCATGCGAGAAACTTGTATCGAATGTTTAAGCTGCCAGACGCTATTCCAAATGTCTGACGTATAGTCACTTAGACTTACTACCCTTCCCCTGAGGTTGGTGATATTATTGTTGTCATTATTATTATCTCCAGTTTTAGCTTGGGCTTTGAGACACAAAGTGATAGCAAGTTGGGGATGCAGTATTCACATACTGGTGGTCTGATTCCAGAGCCTACACCCTTCACCGTGCTGTTCTCTTCTCCCTCAAGCAGATCCTTTGGCTTCAGAGCCCACTCCCTGTTTCCCTGTCTGTCATCCCTAGCTCTCAGCTCTCGTTTCTCTTTCTGTGGGACCTTGGAGTCCCATGTGCGTATTTTTGTCTTCAGAAGTAGCAGAGAGGCAAGATCTAGAATACCGGTTCTGGTGTGAGCTGGATTCCAGTTCCACCCGTGTGTCTTGACCTCATCAAGCCTCAGCTTCCTCATCTATTAAATAGAAGCCACAGTCCTCATCATCACTGATTGAGAAGTTCCTAAAATGCCAGGTACAGTGCCAGGGGAATTGCATGGATTAGCTCATTTATTCCCCCACAATAATCCTCTGACTGAAATTCCATTTTTATCTCCTTGTTATAGCTGAGGACGGGCACAGAGGTGTAGGCGATTGGACCGAAGTCACACTAGTGTGACATAGCTTCGTCACAGGTACGTAGGCGGTACCTTCACGAAACTGTGGGCCAGGTGCTTCATAGGGTCCCCAACATGTACTTGGTGCTCAGTTAATGCCACCCATTGCTGTTTTTGTTGTTTTTAATCATTTGCTACGATTATTGTACCTCGTAAGTTTGAATGACATAATGACAATGATTACCTAACTTATGGGTAAACAAATCTTGCAGAGTCACAGGTTTTTATTAGTTTTTCTTCATCTTCATGATAGAGTCTTTTCAAGGCCCTACTGTTAACAAGAGTAAATTTGGCAAGGTCTCATATCTTTAAAAAAACAGTCATCTGTAAAAAACAAAACAAAACGAAAAGCCCGCAGATTTCCGTATAGTCAAATTTACAGAGAGACAGTAGAGTAGTGGTTACTAGGGGCTGAGGGGCAGACTGATGGGGAGCTGTTGTTTTATGGGTACGGAGTTTTAGTTGAGGATGGTGAAGAAGTTCTGGAGATGGGTGGTGGTGATGATGGCACAGCAGGAGGAATGCACTTAATAAACTGTATGCTTAATGGTTAAAAGGGTAAATTTTTTTTTAAGATTTTATTTATTTATTTATTTGACAGAGAGAGAGATAGAGCAGGAACACAAGCTGGGGGAGTGGGAGAGGGAGAAGCAGGCTTCCTGCCTATCAGGGAGCCCAATGTTGGGACTTGATCCCAGGACCCTGGGATCATGGACCCGAGCTGAAGGCAGACGCTTAATGACTGAGCACCCCAGGCGCCCCTAAAAGGGTCAATTTTATGTTATGTTCATTTTACACAGGAAAACAAGTCACCCATGTAATCTCACATGTTATTGCAAAGATATCCCATTAAGTATGACAGACCACGAGAGAATAATATCTTTCAGAGGTTAAAGGGGATTTTCATATGACAGAGCGACAGCCTCTAAAGGCTCTGTCAATAGAAACCATTTATGAGGACAGGTTTTATGTTAGTGAATATTACCTGCTCTTCTACAGCTACTAAGAAATAAGATACCCTGGAAGTGTTCCATGTGCTTGCACCTGCTGATTTAATTCTTAAAACAGTTCTATGAAATAGGCACTGTTAATCCCTCCATTTTTACAGATTAAAGAATTGAGGCACAGAGACATTAATAATTTGTCGAAGATTTCACAGCTAATAAGTAGCAGTACTGTAGACCTAAAACATTTGGCCCCAGCGATTACTCTCTCAACCTGGTACTTTACTCTCGATGTCCACCCTCCCTAAAATCAGATTCATACCGTAAAAGCGATAAGGAGAACTTGGGGTAGGGGCACCATGTGTGGTTGGGTAGGTTGTTCATTGTGCGCGGGCTCTCGGCTGAAGGGGTCAGTGGTCTCAGGAATCCAGCTCAGAGCACTCTGCTCGTCAAGCCCCCTGAGGAAAGGACACCATTTCTATTTGATGTAAAGCATGAAATATGGGTAGTGATGTTAGCCATATGGGTTAAGGACAGTCTTGGCCAGACTCATGGCTTTTTTTTTCTCCTTCCCCTTTTGTGCCTTCTCAGGACTCATCCCTTTCTTAGAAGGACGAGGACAAAATGACCAAGTTCAAGGTGAGTTGGGCTTCCTTTCCAGATTTTAAACCATTGTTTTATTTCTCAGTGATTAGATGCTTTCTTGAAACAATTAAACAGAATAGCAGGCATTTCAAAACCTCTTCTGTGCCAGAGGATCACTGCTTTTTATTTTAGTGTAGTTTAATTTTTGTTGTTTTAATTTACCCGTTTATAATTTCACAAATAAATTGGAAAAGTCAGTGGCAGTGAAACCCCCTCCTTTACTACTGTTTTCCTTATAAAAACTGTTTTCATTTCCCCATGTTTTTTTCCTCATATGCATTCATAACTGTATAATAGTTACATAGTTAAAATTTTCAAATTACGCCTTTTTTTTTAAGATTTTATTTATTTATTTGATAGAAAGACACAGCGAGAGAGGGAACACAAGCAGGGGAAGTGGGAGAGGGAGAAGCAGGCTTCCCGCTGAGCAGGGAGCCCGATGCGGGGCTTGATCCCAGGACCCTGGGATCATGATCTGAGCTGAAGGCAGACGCTTAATGACTGAGCCACCCAGGCACCCCTCAAATTATGCCTTTTCTAATTAATTGATACTATATTCCCTACATTTTTAATGGCTGCATCATATTTCCTCAAATTGATGTACTGTGTGTTTCTCACAACTTTTGCCCCATTCATGGACATTTAGGTAGTTCACAATTTTTTTTTAAGATTTTTATTTGAGAGAGAACGAGCAGGGAGAGAGACAGAGAGAGAGGGAGAAGCAGGCTCGGAGCCCATTGCGGGCTCGATTCCAGGACCCCGGGATCATGACCTGAGCCGAAGGCAGACGCTTAACCCACTGAGCCACCCAGGCATCCCTAGAATTTTTATTATGTTAAAGAACACTGTTGTGATGAGCACCAGGTATTATATGGAAGTGTTGAACCACTAAACCATACACCTGAAACTAATATTACACTGTATGTTAACTAACTGGAATTTAAATAAAAGCTTAAAAAAATAAAACCAGGAAAATGAAATTATAATAATTTCTGATTTTGATATACTTAAAAAAATTATTGCACTAACAGTTTTCCTAAGATAACCACTTTCCTCAAAAAGGAATTTGGAAGAGTTTGCTATTCTTTGTTCTTAATGTTTTAGGAATCTAAATGAAAAAGTATACTTGATAGGCAGTACCTTGGGGATTTTGTACATAGAACACTCTGATATGGCCTACTGCAGCCAGGTATAACTGATGCATCACACAGAGAAAGTATTCTTCCATATTTTCCCATAAGAAAACTAGATTCCTTTTTTTTTTAAGATTTATTTATTTATTTTAGAGAGAAAATGAGCTGGAGGGGCAGAGGGAGAGGAAAAGAGAGAATCTCAAGCAGACTCTGCGCTGAGCAGGGAGCCCGACGAGGGGCTAGATCTCATGACTGTGAGATCACCACATGAGCCAAAACGAAGAGTCGGATGCTTAACCAACTGTGCCACCCAGGCACCCCCAAAGCTAGATTCTTTCTAACCTATGCCTGAGTCCTATCATGTGCATGTGTTATTTACTGATTTATATGTGTATATTTTAAATATTTATTTGAGAGAGAGAACAAGAGGGCGAGCGCGAGAGAACCAGCATGAGGGGCAGAGGGAGAGGGAGAAGTAGACTCCCCACCAAGCAGGAAGCCTGATGCAGAGCTCCATCCCAGGACCCTGGGATCATGACTTAAGCTGAAGGCAGATGCTTAACCAACGAAACCACCCAGGCGCCCTGATTTATATTTTTTGTTTACGTATTGATTTATTTTTATGAAAGTAATAGTGTTCTTAAATTTAAAAGTCTAGTAGTACAGGAAGACCTACTGATGCTTTTTTCACTGCATTTAGTTTCCGACCAACCTTAAGAGGCAGTACTTGGTCGCCTCTGCATGTTAATTCCAAAGAAACAGGATTGTAGAATTTTAGGAAATTCTTTAGGTTCACACAAGAAACCAAAGGTCCAACTGATCCAAAAAGACCCCTAGGAGTTTTACTTGGATAAAGAGGGAGGCAAGGGAAAATAATTCTTCTCGGGGCCTTAGCCCTTTCTGTGTGTGCTTAGTTGCTGTCGTTCGTGGAAGACACCACAGATAATACTGCCTCTTCTTGGTCACTGTTTGGTGGCTCCTTCTTTAGGATCTGTGTTGCTCATTCAGGGCACCTGGATGTGCAGGGTTCCCGCAATGAACACACAGTTTCCATATGAAAAAGTTAAGACTGTACTGTACACCAGCAATTCTTAATCATGGGTAATTTTTGCCTCCAGGCAATGTCTGGAAACATTTCTGGTGTCACAACTTGAGGGAGGCTTCAGCATCTGGTGCATAGAAGCCAGGGCTGCTGCTAAACATCCTACATTGCAGGGGACAGCCCCCCCCAACAGACATTTATCTGGCCCAAAATGTGAGTGGTGTCAGGGTTGAGAAACCATGCCGTACACAAACCCATACAAGAACAATAGCAAAATGTGGGTGATGATACTTACATATGTTTAAAAAAAAAAAAAAAAGCTTAAAGTCTCTAATAGAAATTTTACAGAGTGATAAAATAAAACCTGATTGGAATATGAGCAAAGAACATTGACTGGCAAGGTACTAAAGAAGAAATAAAGATAGCCAGGAAATAATATGAAAATGTGATAGTTTATTAATTACCAGATAAGTATAAGATGAAAATAAGTTGTTTTTTACTGATCAGATCACATAGGACTTAAAAACATTGGTTATATTCAGTGTTGTGCGTGGTGTGGAGAATCAGGGCTACTTATATTCTCTTAGGGGAGGGGTGAAATACAGAAAAAGTTGAAAAGGAAACCTGCCATCCTACATAGTAATTTTGAAGAGGCATATCCTTTGGTATTTTTCCTTTTTAGAACTTATTCTAAGAAAATAATTAAGACAGGAGGCTAATATTTATTTAAAAGTTGTTCTTGGGTGCCTGGGTGGCTCAGTTGGTTGAGCGACGGCCTTCGGCTCAGGTCATGATCCTGGAGTCCCAGGTTCGATTCCCGCATCGGCTCCCTGCTCAGCGGGGAGTCTGCTTCTCCTTCTGACCCTCCCCCCTCTCATGCTCTCTCTCTCTCTCTCTCTCTCACTCTTTTTCTCTCAAATAAATAAAAAATCTTAAAAAGTGACTTCGGTCTCTTAGAATCTGAAGCGACTTCCTACACATCCCTTCCAGTTTTCTCAGTGCTCTTTCTCCCAGCAGCCATTGGGCTCAAGATTGAGGTTGCGTGTGCTTGGTGTTGTAGGAGACAGTGACATTCAAGGACGTGGCGGTGGTCTTCACGGAGGAGGAGCTGGGGCTGCTGGACCCTGCCCAGAGGAAGCTGTACGGAGACGTGATGCTGGAGAACTTCAGGAACCTGCTCTCTGTGGGTGAGCACAGGCGCCCTGTGGACTTCAGCCCCCTGCAGTGTTTATTGTATCCTTGGATGTGTGGAGCTTTGGAGCTCTTGAACTGTATGGCATTTTTCTGGTCTTTTGCCTCTTGTCAAAATATGTTTTGTAAATGAGCCGTAAATTGACTCGATGACTGCTGTGTATACATTTTTGGCCTTTCTCAAGTTGTGGTCATCTCTGATTAGTGGGTCATGACACACATTTAGGGCACTGTACCAGCATTTTTTTTTTTTTTTTGAGAGAGAGAGAGAGTGAGTGCACGTGTGCACGTGCAAATGAGGAAAGAGGCAGAGGGAGAGGGAATGAGAGAATCCCAAGCAGGCTCCATGCTGCGTGACGCAGGGCTCAGTCTCATGACCCTGAGATCATGACCCGACCCAAAATAAAGAGTAGGATGCTTAATTGATTGAGCCACCCAGGCACCCCGGGTACCAGCATATTTTATTTTTTTTTTATTTTTTAAAAATATATTTATTTATTTATTTGTCAGAGAGAGAACACAAGCAGGGGAAACAGCAGGCAGAGGGAGAAGCAGGCTCCCCGCTGAGCAAAGAGTCCAATATGGGACTTGATCCCAGGACTCTGGGATCATGACCTGAGCCAAAGGCAGATGTTTGACTGAGCCACCCAGGCGCCCTGCGGTACCAGCATTTTTAATGAAATAAAATAGGGTAGAAAATAATCAGAGCGGGGCGCCTGGGTGGCTCAGTCGTTAAGCATCTGCCTTTGGCTCAGGTCATGATCCCAGGGTCCTGGGATTGAGCCCCGCATCGGGCTCCCTGCTCAGCGGGAAGCCTGCTTCTCCCTCTCCCACTCCCCCTGCTTGTGCTCCTGCTCTCGCTATCTCTCTGTCAAATAAATAAAAAATCTTAAAAAAAAAAAAAAAAGAATCAGAGCCTTTGGCAATAACTGCACATTGCAGCAAAAACTACAGCCTGTTGCTGAAAATCGTGTGAGAAATGGTGGAAAGAGTCTGAAGAAACAGACCTTTTTTCCCAGTAATTTACACTGAATGCCTACATATCCTGGATTTTTGCATCAAACGTAGTCTTCTGATGGGTCATAATTAACAGTTTGGAAATCACTAATTTTGATGTCCTACAGATGATATGGTAAGAACCACATTTTTAGTAGTTTAGTAATTTTAGTAATTTTTAGTAATTCTAAATGTTTGTCCTTGCCTTTTGACAGGGCATCAACCCTTCACCCCAGATGTAATACTCCAGTTTGAGAGGGGAGAAAAGCTTCGGATGATAAAGACAGCAGCCCAGGGCCCCTGGGCCTCAGGTGAAAGCTGTGCGGCTGAGTCAGCCATGCTTCCTGTCGGCCTCCACAGCAGTGCCACGCCTCTGACCTCTGCAGCAGTTTCTCACGCTCTCCCTCCCCTCCTTGGCTCTTTTACAGTCATTCTCCACTCGAAGTGATTCTTCTGTATGTCTGTCAGCTCCTGTCCTCTGCTTGAATCTCTGGTAGCTTCTTATCTGATTCAGAGTAAAAGCCAAGTACTTAAAGTGGCTTTTGGTGCCCCGGCTGCCTGCTCCTTACTCTTCCCCCATCCTTCCGCACACGTGACCTATCCCTTGCCCCATGTCAGTCTGTCCCATCCAGTTTTGCCGCTCTGCTCTGCCCTGCCACCCGTGGCCCTGCCTCATCACCCTCTCTCCGTTTGTTCTTCCTTCTGTCAGGAGTGCCCTGTCTCTCTGTCGTCCTCTTGGCCCTTCCCTTACTTCACGTAGGTCTCTTCTCAAACCATAACATCATAAGAAAGACCTCCCATGACCACCCTGTTCATGACCCCTTCTTCCCCCATTCTCCTTTCCCTTACCCCGTCTGATTTGGTGTCTAGGCATTCATCACCACTCACCATATTAACATATTTTTGTTTATCTCACTGTACTCCTGCTAGAATATAATTATCAGGAGGGAAGAAATTCTGTTTTCTTTATTGCTATATCTTCAGTGTATAAACAGACTTGGCAGAGGACAGGTGTGCTATAAATACTTGTTGGATGAATGAATGAGATAATAATGGTTTACATAGACTTTTTTTCATTAGTTGTAGACATACTAAATGGGTGATAAACAGAAATGTGTGATAAAGGCATAGTCCAGAACAGCACACCCTATCCATGATTATCTAATCCTAATTTATCAGGTGCTTTTTGGGTACAAGTAGATATGTATCCATTAAACCACATCTAGAGGTGCCTGGGTGGCTCAGTCGGTTAAGCATCCGACTCTTGATTTCAGCTCAGGTCATGATCTCAGGGTTGTGAGATCGAGCCCCACATCAGGCTCCTCGCTGAGCATGGAGCCTGCTTAAGATTCTCCCTCTCGCTCTGTCCCACCCCCCCACTGGCTCTCTCGAGCATTCTCTCTCTCTCTTAAACAATCCCCCACATCTAATGAAAGCTTAACTTTGCACTTGTAACCAAGTTGAATATCCTTTTCCCTCTGTGGCTTTTCTGCAGTCTTTAGTAGTGAATCATATGGTCTTGGTGAAGAACGACTTTTTAGAATGAAGATTCTGATAGCCACTTTTTTAGGCAGGTCTCCTATTAAAGAAAATACACTTTATCAAGAAAGAAAAATTCGGGCGCCTGGGTGGCTCAGATGGTTAAGCGTCTGCCTTCGGCTCAGGTCATGATCCCAGGGTCCTGGGATCGGGTCCCGCATCAGGCTCCCTGCTCCTTGGGAGCCTGCTTCTCCCTCTGCCTCTCTCTCTCTCTCTCTCTCTCTCTGTGTCTCTCATGAATAAATAAATAAAATCTTTAAAAAAAAAAAAAAAAGAAAAATTCTCAGGTAATAACTGGCTGTCATGTTAGTCTTTCCCTTTGAAGATTTTCCTCATGGCAGCCACCCACCTCTTCCAAAGAGTTACAGAAAACAGTGTCACCTACCGTCATCTGCGTGTGTGTATGGTTCTAGCAAGTATTTTATCCAGAGAAACCTTTACTTCTGAAGCACCTCTAATATTGTCCTGTTAATGCTTGTCATAAGCCATTAAATTTATTTCAGGCTCATGGAGTCCCAACCTGTAACTTGGAAAACTGGTGTTGTCCATACAAGAACATGTTTCTGTATCCATCAGTTTGACAGCCTGCTCTCAGAGACATTATTCCTGAGGCTCTAAATATTGACTCCTATGTGAAAAAGAAAAAATTTTACACAGGAAGAGTACAAAATTTCAGAAGTAATCAATCCTAGGCCCCATGGCCGGCCACTTTTATGCCTTATTTTTTTTCCCCCTTTTTCCTTTCAAGTGATTCTTGCCATGATTTTGTGATCAGCATAATTTTCTTACCAGCAACATCCACTTAGGTTAGCCCAACATCTGGTGAAGCCTTTCAACTTCCCAGCAAAATTGCTGTTTCCAGTCCCTTACCCGTTCTAGATAACTTACTTGGAAAAGCTCTTTTACTCTTGTAACATAGTTTAAACTCTCACAGGGAAGTCAAACTTGGACTTATTTATCCTTTCAACATGTGTTTATTGGACACTGTCACACAGTGTTCTGGGAGCGGTGATAAAGCAATGAATGATATAAATGCTTGGCCTTGTGGATACTGCATTCAGGTGGGAGAAGACATAAAAAGATAATGGACATAAACATATATAGTATGTTAGATGTAATACGTGCTGTGTAAAAACAAAACAGGGTAAGGCGAATGCCAGGCAGATGGCCAGGAGTGTCGAGGGATAGGGAGAATTTACTGCTGGATATTGGATGGAAAAAGAGGCCTCACTGATAAGGTGTTATTTGAAGAGGGGTCTGAAAAGAAGTAGGTAGCAAGCTGTATATCTCATTGGTGGAACAGAGTTCCAAGGAGAACGTAACTCTTCCTGACCAGTATTGACTTTGAGAATCTGTGCCATGCCCTGTTCATTTTCTCCTCACAAGTTCTTGCTCTGGTATAAAAGATTAGCTTCTGATTTGTCACTCCTTTTTTTTTTTCCCCTGGAGGAGATAGGAACTTTATTGCTATGAGGTTTTGATATGATGTATGGTACTGTAAACCTCTTCCCCCATTGCCGTCCTGAAGAATATTTCCCAGCAGGAGGTGAAAGACCACTCTCTGCTTATACCCTGAACTTTAGGCACTTACTTGATAGGTTCTCCCAAACATATCTTTCCAACCAACCCAGTGCTTCAGGGCTTCTAACATGGAATAAACTTCCAGTGAAATCATTTCAAACAAAGGTTTTCAACATTGCCTGAGGACATCTTCTGATAATCTGTGTATAAGGGTCTTACTAGACATGTTGAGCATTTGGTCAGATGTGTGTGCAGTAGGCAGAATTATTGGAAACTATTTATCAGACATATGCTATAGCAAAAACAAGGCTTTTAGTAAGGTGCAGCTTCATCTTTGTAAAGCCTCCCTAGGAAGTATTTTTCTTGATCTATAGCCACCAAATTTCTAACCTGTTTCTCACATGTAAAACTTTGTATGATTCTATTTTATTTTATTTTATTTATTTGACAGAGAGAGACACAGCGAGAGAGGGAACACAAGCAAGGGGAGTGGGAAAGGGAGAAGCAGGCTTTCCACTGAGCAGGGAGCCCGATGCAGGGCTCGATCCCAGGACCCTGGGATCATGACCTGAGCTGAAGGCAGACGTGTAACAACTGAGCCACCCAGGCACCCCTAAAAACTTAGTATGATTCAAAATGGACCTAGGTTTATAGCCTTGACATCTCCAAACAAAGTGTTTATATGCCTCATCTCTAAATTCTCTTTATTCTTATAGGAGACAAGAATCTAAATGACTTGGAGACTCTTCAGGAAATTGGATTAAAGTACCTGCCACATGAAGAGCTGTTCTGCTCGCAAATCTGGCAACAGGTTACAAAGGAGTTAACCCAGTGCCAAGATTCCATGGTCAGTATTCAAGGAACTGGCTCCCAGTTGGAAAAACGAGGTGATGCACGCTATAAAGATGAGGAATTTGGTAAAGGCTTTACTCAGAGTTCACATCTTCAAGTTCACCACAGAGACCACACGGGAGGAAAACCCTACCAGGGGGAGGAACGTGAGAAAGGTTTCATTCAGTGCTGTGATCTTCAAACTAACCAGAGAGCCCATGTAGGAGAGAAGCCCTATAAATGTGAAAAATGTGAAAACACCTTCCGTCGACTATCAAGCCTTCAAGCCCACCAGAGGGTCCATAGCAGAGAGAAATCATACAAGTATGATACATCGTGTAAGGCTTTCAGACAGAGGTCATATCTTCTCCATCATCAGAGAGTTCCCACTGGAGAGAATCCGCACAAATTCGAGGAATGTGGGAGGAATGTTGGGAAAAGCTCACATTGTCAAGCTCCTCTGATAATCCACACATTAGAGAAACCTTATAAATGTGAGGAGTGTGGGCTGAGCTTCAGTCAGAGCTCGTATCTTCAAGTGCACCAGAGAGTCCACATGGGAAAGAAGCCTTATAGGTGTGAAGAGTGTGGGAAGGGCTTCAGTTGGCGTTCGCGACTACAGGCTCATCAGCGAATCCACACTGGAGAGAAACCATACAAATGTGAGGCATGTGGCAAGGGCTTTAGTTACAGCTCGCACCTTAACATTCATTGTAGAATCCATACAGGAGAGAAACCCTATAAATGTGAAGAGTGTGGGAAAGGCTTCAGTGTAGGTTCACACCTTCAGGCCCATCAGGTAAGCCACACCGGAGAGAAACCTTACAAATGTGAGGAATGTGGGAAGGGCTTCTGTCGGGCCTCAAATCTTCTGGACCATCAGAGAGGACACACTGGTGAGAAACCATATCAGTGTGATGCATGTGGAAAGGGCTTCAGTCGTAGCTCAGATTTTAACATTCATTTTAGAGTCCATACAGGAGAGAAACCCTATAAATGTGAGGAATGTGGGAAAGGCTTCAGTCAGGCCTCAAATCTTCTGGCCCATCAAAGAGGCCACACTGGAGAAAAACCATACAAATGTGGTACATGTGGGAAGGGCTTCAGCCGGAGTTCAGATCTTAATGTTCATTGTAGAATCCACACTGGAGAGAAACCCTATAAATGCGAGAAGTGTGGTAAGGCCTTCAGCCAGTTCTCGAGTCTTCAGGTGCATCAAAGAGTCCACACGGGAGAGAAACCATATCAGTGTGCAGAGTGTGGGAAGGGCTTCAGTGTGGGTTCACAGCTTCAAGCCCACCAGAGGTGCCATACTGGGGAGAAACCATACCAGTGTGAGGAGTGTGGGAAAGGATTCTGTCGGGCATCAAATTTTCTGGCTCATCGTGGAGTCCACACAGGAGAGAAGCCATACCGGTGTGATGTGTGTGGTAAACGCTTCAGACAGAGATCCTATCTTCAAGCCCACCAGAGGGTCCACACTGGAGAGAAACCATACAAATGTGAGGAGTGTGGTAAGGTCTTCAGTTGGAGCTCATACCTTCAAGCCCATCAGAGAGTTCACACTGGAGAAAAACCATATAAATGTGAGGAGTGTGGGAAGGGCTTCAGTTGGAGCTCAAGTCTTATAATTCATCAGCGAGTGCATGCTGATGATGAGGCTGATAAGGACTTGCCCTCCCCAGAGAAGCTCAGGAAAGAAGCTCCATAAAATTATATGTTTTAATACCTCAGATGGGTGCTGAAATAGTCCAATAATCAGACCTGTCCTAGAAGACAAAGCATTTATTTATAAAAGAGTCAGTATTTAGCCAGGGCTTGACATGTCACAGTGGTTGGGTGACCACACAGCAGAGAAGCCTCATGAGAATGGCAACATAAGGACTTCATTCAGAACCTTGACATTTAGCAGATACTACACAGAGGAGAGGCTTAGGAAGGATGAATCTGATCTGAAGTTAACCGAAGGGCTGAGATGGAAGTGCCAGAATCTTCCACTAGGATATAAACTCCAAGAGAGTAGGGATTTGTTGACTGCCAAATCTATTCAGTCTTTTCAGTGCCTAACACATGGTAGGTGTTCAGTAATGTTAAATGAGTGAAAGGGAGAACAGTCATATATGAAATTTTTATTCAGTTCTTCTCTAAAAATTTCTATGAAATGTACTTAAAAGAGGAATTCTGTAAGGTTTGGAGGACATTTAAGTTAGACACATGGGCTCATTTTCCCAACCCTAGAGGTCCTGCGAACTAGTGTTTATCAACCTGCCAATAGGTCCAAAATCACTTCAGTGGGTTGTGACCAGCATTTTTGTATGCTAGTAGTTTATTGAGATATAATTTGCATTCAGCAACATGCATAAATCTCAAGTTTACAGCTTTATGAATTTTGACAAATGTATACACTTATGTAATCATCACCAAAATCAATGTATACAATATTTCTATTAAACCAGAATGTTTCCTTGTGTACGTTTCTAGTCATTCTCACCTCCAGTGACAACCAGTATGATTGCTATACCTCACATTAGTTAAGTCTGTTCTTTGGTTCAATGTGTGTACTCTTTTATGTCTAGATTCTCTTGATCAAGTATATGATCATTTTAGTAGATTGAGAGAAAGTAAGATTGACAAAATTCAGTGTCCATTCATGATAATAATTCCTCAGTGAGATGAAAGGCATCTATGAAAATTCTACATAGTTTACTTTTTCTGGAATGTCCTAAAATGGAGTCATATAGTATATAATCTTTCAAATCTGGCTTCTTTCACTCTATGCTTCTGAGATTCATCAGTCCTGATGTGTGGAACGGTAGTCTTTCCTTCTATTGCTGAGTGATATTCTGGTGTATGGATGTATCATGTTTGGTTTATCCATTTATGAATTCAAGGATATTTGAGTTTCCAGTTGTTAGTGATTATGAAGAAAACAGGGATAAATATTTGCAAAGAGGTCTGTGTGTCAATACAAGTTTTCTTTGTGTTAGTAAATACTTAAGAGTGGAATTGTGTAGTATGTTTAACTGTATGGAAAGCTAACAACTCTAAAATGGATATACCAGTTTGCATTCCCACCATCAATGCATGTCAGGGTTTTGTTTTGTTTTTACCATTTCAGTCGGTTTATAGTGGCATCTCACTTTGATTTTAATTTGCATTTCCCTAATGACTATGTTGGGCATCTTTTGTATCTGAATGTATCCTGTATGTATATCTATTTTTGGGGGGGAACTGTTTTCTTGTTCTTGATTTTTGAGAGTTTATGTGTTCTGGACATATGTCCTTTCTCAGTTATGTTTTGCAAATATTTTATCTCTGTGTGTTTTGTGTTTTTATTCCGTTATCGGTATTTTTCACAGAGCAGAAATTTTGTTTTTGGTGAAGTTCAGTTTTCTTCTTCCATGGATTATGCTTTTGGTTTCAAATCTAAGAACTCTGCCCAATCCAAGATCACAAAGATTTTTCTCCTCCTTTTTTATCTAAAAGTTTTATGAAATGGTTTTACATTTAGGTCTATGATCCATGTGAGTTCATCTTTATAAAGTGTGAGGTAGAGGGCCATGTTTTTTGGCCTGTGAACATCTGATTATCCTTTTAATTTCTCTTGGCCCTTGTGGAAAATCTATTGATCAGACATGCATGGGTCTGTTTCTGGCCTCTGCTTGGTTCCATCAGTCTATGTGTCTATCATTTTGCCAATATGTAGCCTTATATAATAAGTCTTGAAATGAGATAGTATGAGTCTCCCAACTCCATTCTTTTTCTTTTTTTAAAATAACATTTTATTTATTTATTTGAGAGAGACACAGCGAGAGAGGGAACACAAGCAGGGGGAGTGGGAGAGGGAGAAGCAGGCTTCCTGCTGAGCAGGGAGCCCCATGTGGGGCTGGATCCCAGGACCCTGGGATCATGACCTGAGCTGAGGCAGAGGCTTAATGACTGATCCACCCAGGCCCCCCTCCATTCTTCTTTTTCAAAATATTTTGGCTATTTTAATTTGTTTACTTTTACATAATTTTTAGAATAAGTTTTGTGATTTTTAAAAATAAACTCATTGCTGGAAATTTTGTTGGGATTGCATTGAATATATATAGGTGACTTCAGGTAGGCTTAGCATCTTAGCAATCTTGAATATTCTAAGCCATAGACACAGAATATCTGCCTATTTGTTTAGGACCCCTCTAATTTCTTTAATCAGTAATTTGTAGTTTTCAGCACAGATTCTGCACATATTTTATTAGATTTAACCTAAGTACTCTGTGTTTTTTGGTGCTAAATTAAATGGTACTATTTTCAAATTTCAACTTCTAATTGTTTATTGCTAGTATATAAAAATGCAGTTGATTGTTCTATGTATCTTATAATCTTGCCAAACTTGCATATTAGTTAAAGTTGCTGTTCTGTATAGATTCCTTGGGATTTTCTGTGTAGATAATCATGTCATCTGCAAAAAGCTTTATTTTTCCATGCCAATTGATGTACATGTTACAGCAACTTCATTGTAATGTGAGGAAGCACCCCCACCAACGTTAGGTTTGGGTGACAAAACTCATGATGGTAGTCGTTTGGGATGATCAAAGGTAGAGGGGATAGCTGTCCAGGAGAAGGCCCAGAACAGAAAGAATGGTCAGTGTTCAGGTATTTTATACAGTGGAAATCCTCCCTGAACAAGTTTAAAAAAATGGTGGGAGGTTGCACTTTGGGAGTAGTAGGTGAAACTTACCAGAATTGTGAAGGAGGCAGTGGACATGGGCAGGAGATGAAGCTTATAAGTTGCTGACACTAAATCACATGTCCAAATTTCTTTCCTGTGATCTTCACAATTCACTCCTGACATTTGGATTAGCATGGCAACCTCCAGGTATCCCTGTAAATAAACTGGTATTTGAGAGGGCACATTTGCAAAGTTGACCTACAATAATTAGGTCAATAATTATTATGATAGCTTTATGAAAGATAATGTGGGGCCAGATAATAAAAATCCAGGTAGAAGAAGGATCCAAGAGAAGAAATCAATGGGGGTTCAAGAAATCTCTTGGAGTATTATAATAACTTGGCAAAATCATTGACTATTTTGATTTGTTGTTTTATCTATTGAATTATTTTAGAGACTTTTAACTATATTATTGACCTACATACAGCCAGAGTTACCCTTCAAGGATCTACATTGAGATGCCAATGCAATGTCTACAGCACCTACAGAACTTTCTTATTTTTTTTTAAGATTTTATTTATTTGAGAGAGAATGAGAGAGAGCACATGAGAGGGGGGAGGGTCAGAGGGAGAAGGAGTCTCCCCGCTGAGCAGGGAGCCCGATGTGGCACTCGATCCTGGGACTCCAGGATCATGACCTGAGCTGAAGGCAGTCACTTAACCAACTGAGCCACCCAGGTACCCCTGAACTTTCTCTCTTATTAAAGGCTTCTAAATCTTGGGCTTTTTGATATATGTGGTCTGCCAGGAGTTGTGACATTGTTTGGCTGGCCTCTAGGTGCTAAGTCTGTGCTACAGAACTGAAAAGACCTAGACTTGTGCCTATTATACCAAAAATTGTGGTATATATAAAATGTGGTATATAAAAAATGAGGCCGAATTTGTAATAGATTTAAAAGATAGCCTGTGTGTACCCTGTTGTGGGTACATTAGTGTATACATAAGGGGGGCATACTTTCAATAGCTGTATGTAACTGCAATTGTTAGAGGCTAGGAAGGGCAAGGGATTTGTGAAGGGAAAGATAATGAGGAAGAGCCTGGTGAGGTTCAGGAAGTGCTGGGGGAAGTAAAGGAACTGGAGGGTGACCAAAGAGGATAGTGAGTGGTTGATACGGATAGCAGAGACCTCCGAGGGGGTGGGAATTAGTTGTATAAGTGGTTACCCAAGCTGGGGTGCCTGGTCCAGGATTGTTGGGAGTTTTATCTTTTGGGTAGCATCTTAACTTTTATAGCTCTTATCCAGCAAGTGGAGGAAAGTAGGAAGTGGTGTGGTGATGTGGGAATAGCGGAGAGTAGCATGGATTGTTGAACAAAAGGATTGGAGCTGATGTGGTTGTGGTGGTCATAGTGGGGAGTGGTGTGGGAGCAGTTACCATGTCCAGGTCCCAGCTGTTAAGCATGGAAGGAGGTGGAGTTTTAGACTTGTATAGGGCTAATTTCACCCAAAGCTGAAATTAAGTGGTGAGGCACCAGTGTATATAAATTGGCTAATTTGCAGGGTGCTATCTTGCAACAAAAGGGCAACACAGGAAGAAGGAAAAGAATGGTTCAAGCACAAATTTAAAAATTTACTTTGTGTTCCTTGATGCATTGGAGTAGGTAATAGGCAATAGTAGGTCCCCATGTGCTTCATTAGGACCTGGGTGTGTTTAGGTAGGTAAGGGCCTGGCAATAAGCTTTAGTTTCTTGCAGTGTGCCTACATTGTATAAAGGAGGAGAATATGGAGGTTGCAGAGATATACATAAGCAGAGAAATCGGGAGCTTCAGTTAAGTTGCCTATGATAACATTGGCATTGGCTAGGTCAGGAACAAAGTGTAAGCAAGGCTACGTAGATTGAATCTTTGGGGATAAGGCAGAAGGTGAGTGATTTTAAAAAGGGCAGTTGGGAGGTTATAGCGGCCACAAAAGGGGGTATGAGTTGGTTGGGGAAACTATGTTGGACTTGGAGCAGGGTGGGTGTCAGAATTTTTATTTGATGGGCTGTGGCATGAAATTGTGATAGAATATCTTGAGTCAGCATCAAAGTTGGAACTGTTGGTTGTGCTGAAGTTATCATTTGGGATGCTTTGGTCTCTTGGGCTGAGATCCTCATCCCTGAGCTGGTGGTGGTTGTTTGCACTGTCATCTGTGATTGACTTGTGGATAGCACCTGTAAGGACCCTGTGTAGTAGATGGTGGGAACTCCTAATATGAGTCCTGGGCTAACACCCAAGACCTCAAGGCGAAGTTCTACATTTGAGAAATTACTGCAAGAGTGACTGAAGACCAAGGGATGCTCTGGGGCACATTGGCAATATCAGGCGACCTCATATGCATCAGATATAGCATATAAGTAGCCTTAAGAGCACTGCCTATGCAGATACACATTTTGTCTTCTGTCACTTTTGCCACAATCTGTATCAAGTAAAGCTGTGAAGTAATTGAATGCCCCAAGCAAGTGGAGATGACAAAGGAGTTCGGCATTGAACTGGAGTAAGTGAAGATGAAAGGAAGCCCAAGGAGTTTGACATTGAGCTGGAGTGGGAGGATCCCTGGCCCAGATGATGAGCCAAATGAGATAAGGTCAGGCCAAGTAGGGCCATAATGTCCCACAATGACATATTTTTGCCTTTGATGTGTAGGCCTCAGCATACTGGGGGTGCCTGTTTATTATGATGGGGGTCATGGGCATTGTCATCCCAGATCCTGTAGTGGCTCCCCCATTAAGTGCTTACATAATGGGCTGAAGCCAAAGCTGGTGTCCTATTTAAGAATGTTGGTGCTGGGGAGGGTACCTGGGTGGCTTAGTAGGTTAAGTGTCCAACTCTTGATTTTGGATCAGGTCATGATCTCAGGGTCATGAGATCAAGCCCCGTGTCAGGCTCCATGCTGAGCACGGAACCTGCTTCGGATTCTCTCTCTCCCTCTCCTTCTGCCTCAGCCCCTGCTCACACACATGTGTGCTCATGTGCATTCTCTCTCTCTCAAAAAAAAAAGTTGGTGCTGGGAACTAATTTAAGATCTTCCTCTTGTTTAAAGATATACACAATTACCTAGTCCCTAGGTGTGGGACTAGGTACCAAGACATATTTCTTGTAAAGGGAGACCTCCCATTAGCCAATGTTTATACTAGCGGGGAAGGGAAGCAAGTTTGCCAGAGACCTTTCTTGTGGCCTATAGGATCTTTTCAGGGGTCATGGGCCCTCAGTTCTCAGTGAATCCCATTCCATTATCTGCCCTAGAACTGGATGCCAAGCCAGCACACGTTATGCCAGAATTGAAAAGAGGCAGGAGAATGGGGAGGGTGTCGTTAAGTGAAAAAGGGAGTTCTGTCTGGGTATTGTAGAGACTGGAAAGAAGAGGGATGGTCCCCTGATGGCATTTTGGCAGAGAGTCTTGGGACCTATAGATTGAAAGTTCAGGGCGACTAAAGCAGTGTGTGAAAGAGCCATTTGGAAGCCATCCATTTTGTGATTTTAATAGGGCATCCTTCAGTAGACTATTATTTCTCTATATGTAGATGATAGGACAAATGAATGTTCCAAGTGATGCTTTTTTGTAAGGTCTGTGCCTGAACTGAATGAGCACTAATGTGTATCCTGATCAGAGTCAATGATATCTGGGGGCCCAGAGGAAATTAATCAAGTTTTAAGGCCTATTATGGTGATGTTGGCAGAAGCACACCAGGAAGAATAATTCAGGAAATCAGTTTACTTAATATTATAGGATATTATACAAATCAGGAACAGCCAAATGGAAATGATGCATAAAGCAAAGTATGGATGAAAGGGCTTGGAGCTTCCATGCCCTCTCCAGATGTACCACCCTCCCAGCACTTTGATGTGTTCATCAAGTCAGAAGCTCTCCAAACCCCATCCTTTGGGGAGTTTTATGAAAGTTTCATTATGTGGGCATGATTGATTAAATCATTGATCATTAATGATTGCACTCAATTTCCATCCCCTATCCCCTCCCCAGATGTTGGGGTTATTGGACTGAGAGTTCAAACCGTTGAATCATACCTTGGTCTTCCTGGTGCCCCCGTCCTGAAGCTATTAAGGGGCACATCATTAGAACAAAAGAGGCTTCTATCACACTGGCTATTCCAAGGGATTTAGGAACTCTATGCCAGGAACTGGGGATGAAGACCAAATATATATATTTCTTATTATATCACAATATCTCAGGGCTTAAATTAATATAAATGTCGATTAGTTAAATCATCTAACCTAATATGGAGTTGGGCAATTTCACTGGGGACACAAGTTTATTAGTGCCTATGATGAAAAATAAGTTTTTGAATTCCATGGACTTGGTGTCCAGTGACGTTCCTTGTAGTGAGGGATTTTCCCTTTTTAAACTCTGAAGGGTCACCAGGCACCAATGTAACCCAGCATCCCAGGTCAATGAAATACTTAATAAAATTGAACATTTTATGGGGACCAAAATACTACCCACCAATGAAGTATATCAGCATGAATTTCCAGGAGGTGATCAGGGCACAGAAGACTTCTAGTCCCTAACCAGGGTAAGAGGCAAATAATTGCCATTGATGGAGGTTGGTAAAGGGGTTTGTTTTGGTTAAAAGATTCATTGAGCTGTGGGAGGAGGCATTGTGTATGTCAATGAGTGGAGCTGGGGCATCTGTAAGGATGTTAGGAGCTGTGGAAGGACTGAGGTTTATACTTAGTAATTGAATGGCCTGTTGGGAATAAGGCTTGCATTTTTAAGTTGGACTTTTCTGTGATTCAGATGATTGGGGAGTCTAAGTGTGTGAATCTCCAGTAAACAACAACAAACATAAATATACCCCTCCAATTTTTGAATTAGTCCTGATGAGGAAGCATTGTTTGATGGACTCTATTTTTATCTTTGTAACCACCACAATAAAGTTTTATTTGAGCCACTCTAGGATTAATATGGTAAATGGTGGTATCCAACACAGATTCATTTGTTGCCGTTAGTTCTAATTAATTAGGAGCTTCCCTAGTGTTGGTCTAGCCTATTAATGACAGTAATGAGACTTGTTAATTGGGAGGAACTTCCTTGTCCTTTTCATAGCTTTGGAGCCTATAGTGATGTTCCTGCTTTCATTCCTGATATTGGTGATACTGTTTCTCTTCTTTTTTCTTGGTTATTGTCATTTGAGGTTTATCAATTTTATTGGTCTTAAAGAACTAGCTCTTAGTTTTGTTGATTTTTCTCTACTCTTTACTGATTTTTTGATTCTTACTATGTTCTGCTCGCCATTTTTTTTACTTCACTCTTCTTTCTTAAGGTAGAAGCTTAGTTCAATGATTTCATCATAGGCACTAATAAACTTGTGTCTCCAGTGAAATTGCCCAACTCCATATTAGGTTAGATGATTTAACTAATCGACATTTATATTAATTTCCGTATGTTTGAGCATTATCCAGTTATGTGATCCCAATTTCTATTTTAATTTCATTGTGATCAGAGCAAATATTTTACATGATTTCTGTTTTTTTTAATTTGTGGAGGTTTGTCTTATCACCCGAATATGGTTCCTTTTAGTAAATATTCCATGTGTACTTGAAGGTGTATTCTACTATTGGGTAAATTAGTCTATAAATGTCAGCTCAATTAGATCAAGCTTATTGATAATGTTGTTCAGGTCTTCTGTAGCTTTACTCATTTTCTATTCTATCAATTGCTGAGAGAGGAGTATTTAAGTTATCAGATGTAATTGTGAATTTGTCTTTTTCTCTTTTCAATTCTGTCAGGTTTTTTTTAAAGATTTTATTTATTTATTTGACAGAGAGAGAGACAGGAGAGAGGAAACATAAGCAGGGGGAGTGGGAGAGGGAGAAGCAGGCTTCCTGCAGAGCAGGGAGCCCGACACAGAGCTCGATCCCAGGACCCTGGGATCATGACCTGAGCCGAAGGCAGACGCTTAATGACTGAGCCACCCAGGCGCCCCCGATTCTGTCAGTTTTTGCTTTGAGCACTTTGAAGCTCTGTTAAATCTATAAACTTCAAGATAGTTAAGTTTTTTTTAAGATTTTATTTATTTGAGAGAGAGAGAAGGAATGGGGGAGAGGGGCAAAAGGGGAGGGATAAGCAGATTCTCTGCTGAGTGGGGAGCTTGATACGGGGCTCGATCCCAGGACTCCAGGATCATGACCGGAGCTGAAGGCAGTCGCTTAACCAACTGAGCCACCCAGGCTCCCTTGATGGGGACATTTATAAGATTGTGTGACTTTTCTCTACCCCACAAAGCCAGGATTGATGTTGAGAGCCTCCCTTTCTCCCCCTTATGGTTTTTCCCTGAAGTTCTTACTTTTGTGTTCCTTTTCCAAATCCTGCAGAATTGGGCTGGCTTTCTGTGTGTGTTTGCTAGAGGTCTGCAAAGCCTCATGCTTATCATCTGCTGGGGTAGGTGCAGGGAGCTAGTCACAAGGTAGAGGCAATGAGGCATGTGGAGAGTTGGGGGTGCCAATGGGCAGTTTGCAGAACTGCAGGAGAGGCATCCCCAACAGCAGCTTGTGGGCAGGCTTCCTGACAATCTGTGAAGCATTTAGTAGAATCTGTGTACCTTTGATGAGTTCCAAGCCCTGGTTGCTGTGCTCCCAGACTCTCCCAACCCTTCAACCATGCAGATCACCTCAGTATTCTGGGTAGAGCAGGAAAGAAGTGAGCCTCTTGAGCAGCATCCCACACAGCTGGGGAAGCCGAGTACCCACTCACATGATCATACTTTCCCATGTGGGAGAAATTGGAGGCCAGTGGGATCTCTCTCGGCAGTGAGCCCTGCTGCCTTGGAGGAGATGTGACACAGGTAAAGTGAAAATGTTCTTATCCTCTTCAATGCATCTCTTCTCAGAAGTATCGTTCCAACAGTGCTGGAAATTTTCTGTTGGAATACAGAATACCTACAAATGTACCCCTGTCCATGACTGATTGCTTTCAAACCCCTGAATTTTGCAAAGTCATCCTTGCCACTAGAAGCGGCCATTCCACCACTGCCTGAGAAAATTGGCCCTTTTATGCCTGAATAACATGCAGTGATTTTCTCTGAGATAGATACCGTGAAAGACACTGCTGATTCTCCTCAGGACCAAATCCTGCCACACTTCTTTGCTTCCACACCTGTACTTAGATTCAAGTCACACCTGGGACCAAAGACTTCGGTACAAATATGACACTGAGGTGGTACTCCACACATCAAGAGAATTGCACAATTCTTCAATTTATATAGACAAATCTGGGAACGTGTTTGGCAATGGATCTTAGGGATATGGATCATGTACAAGGAGTATAAAATTGGGTCAGATGAATATACTGAAAGAGGCTTTCACTAAGCAGAGATTCTGGATTCAATATTTTAGCTCCATAAGTTGGAAAGAGTTGTTGTTGTTGTTGTTGTTGTTTTTGGTTGTTTAGTTGGTTGGTAGTTTGAAAAAAAATGGAAGGAGATGTAGCTACGGTGTGTTGAAATTCCAGAATTTCTTCGGTACAATGTGGAAGAAAGTGATCAAAGTCATAGGGAGATTTGAATGTTAGAGTAGATTTATCATGTTAGACATGCTCACCCACCATGGAGGAATAGAGAAATCATAATTCACCATGAGAAGGAATTTGTGAGAGGAATCTCAGCATCTTTGAAGAGCTCAAGGTTTGTTTTTCTCTGTAGATGAGGTATTACAGTGGGAACGCCATTGAACTGGGATCCCTAAATGAAATTAAATGATGGGCTCCTAGTGTGATGTCAGCCAAGTGGTGGCATTTAATCCCAAGACAAGTTGGGTAGGGATACTTTAATGGACAGCAGAGCCTATGTCGTATTCAGAATAGCCTGATAATATTACATTGGCTATTGACCTTAATGTCCCTGAAATAAATAGATGTGAAGAGTACTAAATTCTTATTTGATGTGTATAACTGGAATAGTTCTATGTCATTTGAACAGAATTCCAACTGCATCCACCAAAAACAGAGATTAACTACCTCTTAAACAGCACCCAGACATGAGCCAGTTTTAACACCCAGAATTTATTGAATTAAGGAAAGGTTGCATCTTCCTGAGTAAGTACCCTGCTACCCTGCCAAATACTGCAGTTTTAATCTTTTTCCCAGGCTTCCCCCAAAGGGACCATTTACCTGGGATTTCTGGATCCTGGTTCTGAACTGGCACATTGATTGAGGCTTATTGGCCCTGGTGATCAGGAAGTCACTGTTGTCTTAGGCATATTGGTAAGACTGCATGCCAGAGGGTGGGAAATAAATTCCCTAAAAATCTAGGTGCCTTCTACTTCAGTAAAATTTCTAGGGGGATCATTGGTGTTGGCATGTTGAAATACCACTTCTAAAGTAAAGGACATGTTGCATCTGGCCCCTCCTACAACCAAAAGAGAGCCACCCTGCTTAGTGTGCTCCCTCAAGATTTTTGAACAAGCATATTCCTCATTGCAGCGTGCTACTCTGTTCTTTTTATGTGTGACCTGAAAATTTTCTGACTGGAGCCCAGAGGAGAAGAAGGCTCTCAATAAGTCTGGGCTGCCATGTATAAGCTGCTCTGCCACTTGGGCCATATGATCCAGCAGATTCAAGGGTTCTTGAAATGTCAGTGGCAGACAGAAATGGTGTTTTTAATGTTTGGCCAGCTCCTATAGATGATTCATAGCACAGACCCTTAGAATTTTGGCACAAACCCCTGCATCCTCTACAGACACACCTATCTTCTCTTTAAGAAACAGCTTTTGCTTTACTATTGCACTTTAGTAGTGGCTGAATAGTTAACCATGGGCTACCAAGTTACCATATACCCTGACCTTGCCTTCATGGACTAGGTGTCATCTTACCAATGTAAGCTTAGATGTGGGCATGTACGGAAGCACTCCATTATCAAATGAAAGAGAGAGATATATATATGAGAAGTAAATGGAAATATATATGAGGCATTGAAAGCATCAGTAAATGGCCCAAATGCCCATGGTCCATACTTGTGCTACATTACTTTCTCCCAGTGTGCCTGTATAGTTTTACAGAAAGTTCCTTATGACTAGTTGGGTGAGGAAGGGAAAACTCACTCCTGACCAATTTGCAGATGGTTCTGTGTGATATGGAGGCACAGACCTGGAATTGTTCAACTGAAACATAACACTCTTTCTGGGACATCCCTGAAGGACAGTTGTGAAGGGAAATCCTTCCAGTGGGCAGAACTTTGAGCAGTGCACCTTGGTTGCTCATTTGGCCTGAAGAAACAAATGGCTAGAATTAAGAGTCTATATAGTTTCATGGGTGATGGCCAAGTGTTTGGCTGGATTTTCAGGTTCTTCAAAGATAAATGATTGGAAAATTGGTTGCACAGGATCCTAAGGGAGAGGTATTTTGGATAGACCACTGAGTGGGGAAAGAATGTGAAGATAAGTGTGCTCCATGTAAATCACCACCATAGGGTACTTTCAGTAGAGGAGGGTTTTAATAAGTAAGTAGTTTGACCCAGTGTGTTGCTACCTTTTAGCTTTTGTCAACAGCCACTTCTGTCATTGCCCAGTGAACTCATGAGCCAAGTGGCCATAATGGCAGGAATGGAGGTTATCCACAGTTTCAGCAACTTAAACTTCCATGTACCAAGGCCATCCTGCCCATAGCCATTGCTGAGTGCCCGGTTGCTGGCGTCAGAGACCAACACCAGTTCCTTTATATAGCTCCTTTCCCCAGGATGATTTTGCAACTACCTGTGGGAGTTTGGTCCCATTAGACCATTCCCATCATGGAAGGGGTAGTGCCTTGTTTTGAATTGAATAGACACTCTGGAAATAGATTCACCTTCCAGGCCTGTAGTGCTTTTGCCAAAACTACCAATTGTGTACTCTAACAGTTCTTTTCCACTGTTGTAGGATCCACACAGCATTAACTCTCTTTTTTAAAATTTATTTTTATTTCAATTCCAGTGTAGTTAATATACAGTGTTGTATTAGTTTCAGATGTACAATATAGTGATTCAGCAATTCCATATATTACTCAGTGCTCATCAAGATAAGTGTACTCTTAATCTCCTTCACCTATTTCAACCATCCCCCACATCCCCTCTGGTAACCATCAGTTTGTTCTCTATAGTTAAGAGTGTTTTTTGGTTTGTCTCTTTTTTCTCCTTTATTCTTTTGTTTCTTAAATTCCACATATGAGTGAAATCATATAGTATTTGTCTTTCTCTGACTGGCTTATTTTACTTAGCATTATACTCTCTAGATCCATCCATGTTGTTGCAAATGGCAAGATTTCATTTTTTAATTTATTTTATTTTTAAAAAAGATTTTATTTATTTGTCAGGGGAGAGAGCGCACAAGCAGGGAGAGCTGCAGGCAGAGCAGGCAGAGGGAGAACCAGGCTCCCCGCTGAGCAAAGAGCCCAATGCACTCAATCCCAGGCCTCTGGGATCATGACCTGAGCTGAAGGCAGATGCTTAACCAACTGAGCCAGCCAGGTGTCTCAAGATTTCATTTTTTAAATGGCTGAATAATATTCCACTATATATATATATATATATATATATATGCGATATATATATATATATGCGCACATCTTCTTTATCCATTCATCTATTGATGGACACTTGGGCTGCTTCCATAATTTGGCTATTGTAAATAATGCTGCAATAAACACAGGGGTGCATATATCTCTTTGAATTAGTGTTTTAATATTCTTTGGGTAGATACCCAGTAGTGCAATTACTGGATTATATGGTAGTTCTATTTTTAATTTTTTTGAGGAATCTGCACACAGCATTGCTTCTGATTAGGGATTTACTTCATAGCAAATGAAGTGTGGCAATGAGCCCATCCTCATGGAATGCACTGTTTCTATCATGTTCCCCATTACCTTGAAGTAGTTGAATTGATAGAAAATGGACTAACCTTTTGAAAATTTAGTTGCATTACCAGGTAGGTGGCAGTATCTTGTTGGGCTGGAACAACGTCCTCATAGATGCTGTATATGATTTAAATCAGTGCCCAGAATACGGTGCTCTTTTACCCATAAACAAGTTTCACAAGATCAGGAATCCAGGGGTAGAAATTTGAGTGGCTCCACTCACTATTACTTCAAGTGATCCAATAGCAAATATTTTGCTTCCTGTCTCCATGAACAAGCTCTATAGAGATCTTATTTCCAAGGGAATGAATGATTCCATCAGAAGACACAATAATGATTCCATTGAATTTGAACTTGATACTTCCAACTGGGCACTTGATGTCTCTTACTTCTAAATGAATAGTCAAAGAAGGGGGTTATTTTACTGGCTGGGTAATTGATGCTGATAACAATGAGAGAATTGAGTTGCTATAACACAGTGGAGGTAAGTGAGAATATGTCCAGAATGCAAGAGATCACTTAGGGTGTCTCTTAAAAGCACCATGTCTTACGATTAAAAAACAATGGAAAAATACAACACCACAATTCAGGCAGGACTGTTAATGTCTCAAAACCTTTAAGAATGAGAATTTGGTTCCTCCACTAGGAAAAGAATAGGAAAAGAACCACAATGAAGTGAGGTGTTTTCTGAGAGTAAGGGGAATATGGAATGAGTAGTGAAAGGTGATAGTTGTAGATAACACTATTACGTCAGTTCCAACAATGATGACTCTAATAGTTCTAAATACCCATTATTTTGTTATAAATATTTTCACATACATATTAACCAAATATTTATGTTCTTTTTAGCCCCAACTTTATTGAGAAATGATTGACATACATCACTGTGTAAGTCTAAGGTGTACAGTGTGATGGTTTGATTTACATATATTGTGAAATGATTACCACGATAGCTTTAGCTAACATCCATCTTCTCGCATAAATAAAGAGAAGAAAGGAAAACATTTTCTCCTTGTGATGAGTACTCTTAGGATTTACTCTAAGAAGTTTCCTATATATTATATGACAGTGTTAGGTATAGTCATCATGTTATACATTACATCCCTAGTACTTATTTATCTTATAACTGGAAGTTTATAGCTTTTGTCTACTTTCCTCCAATTCCCCCCACTCCCCACCCTCTGCCTTTGGTAACCACAAATCTGTTCCCTTTCTTTATGAGTTTGTTTTTTGTTTTAGATTTTTGTTTTTGTTTTAGATTCCACATATAAGTGAAATCATGCAGTAATTGTCTTTGTCTGACTTATTTCACTTAGCATGTCTTCAAAATCTATCCATTTTGTTGCAAATGGTAGGATTTCATCATTTCTTTTTTTAGTATATGTGCTGCTGAAGCGAGCATTGATCATTTCTTTTTATGGATGAATAATATTCCATTGTAAATATATACCCAAACTTCTTTATCCATTCATTCATTGATGAAAACTTAAGTTGTTTCCTTGTGTTGGCTATTGTGAATAATGCTGCTACAAACATGGGGGTGCAGATATCTTTGCAAATTAGTGTTTTCATTTCCTTTGGGTATATTCCCAGAAGTGGAATTGCTGGAATCATATAGTAGTTCTATTTTTAATTTTTTAAGGATCCTCCGTACTGTTTTCCACTGTGGCTGTATCAATTTACAATCTAACCAACAGTGCACAGGTGTTCCCTTTTCTCCAGATTCATGCCAGCATTTGTTATCTCTTGTCTTTTTGTTGATGGCCATTCTAACATGCACAAAATGATATCTCACTATGATTTTAATTGGGGTGTTACTAATGACTAGTAAAAGTGAGCGTCTTTTCATGTACTTGTTGGTATTTTGTATATCTTCTTTGGAGAAGTGTCTGTTTAGGTCCTATGACCATTTTTAGTTAGGTTATTTGGGAGGGGGGTGGCTTGTTTGTTTGTTTTGATATTGAGTTATATGAGTTCTTATCTATTTTGGATATTATCCTCTTACCAGATATATGGCTTGTAGATTTTTTTTTCCCCATTGCATAGGTTGTCATTTCACTTTGTTGATGGTTTCTTTTGCTGTGCAGAAGCTTCTTAACTTGATATAGTCTCACTTGTTTATTTTTTATTTTGTTCTTTGTGCTTTAAGTGTCATATCCAAAAAATCATAACCAAGACCCATGTTAAGGAGCTTTATTCCTGTTTTCTTTTAGGAGTTTCTTACATTTAAGTCTTTAATTCATTTTGAGTTAATTTTCTTGAGTGGTATAGATATGGGTCCAGTTTCATTCTTTTACATGTGAATATCCAATTATCCGAGTACCATTCATTGGGAAAGAAAGTCTTTTCTCCATTGAATGTTCTTGACTCCCTTGTCAAATATTAGTTGACCATATATGCTTGGGTTTATTTTAGGGCTATCAATTCTGTCCAATTGATCTATTTGTTTTTATGCCAGCATCATACTGTTTTGATGACTATAACTTTTAGTATAGCTTGAAATCAGGAAGTGTGTTACCTCCTGCTTTATTCTTCTTTTTCAGGCTATTGGGGGTCTTTTGTGGTGCCACATAAATTTTAGGAGTGTTTTTTTCTACTTCTGTAAAAAAAATTGCCATTAGAATCTTGATAGGGATTGCATTGAATTTATAGATGGCTTTTGGTAATATTGATATTTTAATAGTATCAATTCTTCCAATCCATGAACATGAATACTTTTCCATTTGTTTGTATCCTATCATATTGGGGCCCCACTCTGATGACCTATTTAATCTTAATTGCCTTCTTAAAAACCCTATATCCAAATACAGTCACACTGGAGTTTAGGGCTTCAGCATATGCATGGCAGAGGGGCACAATCCAGTCCATAGTAACATGTGAATGGGAAATAGTTTCAAACAGGCCAATATCTTTTTTGTTAAGATATAATTCACATACTTTAATATTCACACTTGTAAGGTGTATGATTGCATGATTTTTGGTATACTCACAAAGATTTAAACTATCACCACTATCTCATTCCAGAGCTTTTTCAGCAGCCCACCAACACGTGCCCCCATCCATTAGCAGCCGTTTTCCACTCCCAATGGACAAGTCCCTGATAACAACTAATCTTCCTGTATAGACTGATGTCTTCTGCACATTTCATAGAAATGGGATCATAAAATACATTCTTTATTGTGTCTAGCTTTTTTTCACTAAGCATGTTTTCAAGGTTAACCCTCGAATGAATCAGTACTTCATTTTTTAATCACAGAATAAGATTCTATTGTGTAAATATACCACATTTTATTTACCTAGTCATCAGTTACTGGACATTTGGATTGTTTCTATAATTTGGCTATTCTGAATAATGCTATGAACATTTTTGTACCAGTGTGTACATATGTTTTAATTTCTCTTGGGTATCATTTCTCTTGGGTATTGGGAGTGGAATTTCTGTCATAAGCCCAATCTTTTTAAAGGCCAGTTTTGGTGATGTCAGGCTAGGGCTGACATCATAGATGAAGATACTCACAGCTGTGCAGCTTATAAGACTATATGTACTAAAGTGGTACATGCACCCTAATGTTTGTAGCAGCATTATCAACAATGGCAAAATTATGGAAAGAGCCCAAATATCCATTGACTGATGAATGGATAAAGAAGATGTGGTATATAAATAAAAACAATGGAATATTACCCAGCCATCAAAAGAATGAAATCTTACCATTTGTAGTGATGTGGATGGAGCCAGAGTATATTACTCTAAGCGAAATGAGTCAGTCAGAGAAAGACAAATTACTATATGATTTCACTCATATGTGGAATTTAAGAAACTAAGCAGATGAACATACAGGAGGGGGGGAAATGAGAGAGGGAAATAAAACATAAAAGGCTCCTAATGATAGAGAACAAACTGAAGGTTGATGAAGGGAGATGGGTGGGGGATGGGCTAGATGGGTGATGGGTATTAAGGAGGGCACTTGTTATGATGAGCACTGGGTGTTTATGTAAGTGATGAATCACTGAATTCCCCTGAAACTACTATTGCACTGTATGTTAACTAACTAGAATTTAAATAAAAACAAAAGACTATGTGTGCTTAAGGAAGTGAGATTGTCAGTTAGAATGAAGGAGACTATATAGCTCTTAGATCCAAGTGGATAGGGCCAGGCCCCTAGCCTAGAGAAGGCCCACATTATGCAGTGCCAATTTTTTTTATGTTGCCCTCTGCTGCCTGAATTTGGTCATTACTGGTAGTGAGTGTTGTCCAGTTGGGGTGCCTAGAGCCGGGACCTGGAACCACGTGTGTCCAGTCTTATTTGTCCTTCTGGCATTGTCTCTGGCCTTTATTCCATCTGAGTGGTCTACCAAATATCCCAGGTAACTCCAAGACTTGTGTCCATGAGGTTCTGTTGAGGTGCCTTGGCTATTCCTGTTAAAGGCGCTTCTCTGTGGCACAATATTTCCTTTAGACCATCACGTGATAGTGTACTGACAGAATGGAGGTGACTCGTGGATTTTGGGTGATTCAGACTCCGGTGGGAGAGGTAATAAAGAATCAACCAAATTACCATACCTCTCTTGGGCCCATGAATTTTCTAATAGTTTTAAAGTGTTTTTCTCAACAGTTCTGCTGTGTAGATTTCCAAATGTACAGTTTCCTAAGCCTTGACCTTGTGCATTCTTCTGAAGATCTTAAGTTCATCATTGCAGTTTCAGACTAACCTTTCCAGTGATATATTAGCTAGGTTTGCTATTATTGTAGAGACAAAACTAATAGCTTAAATAACAGAATTTTTTCTGATGCCGGATTCCGGGAGAGGTGAACTCTAGCCCCAGTATGGGAACGCACGTTATCGCCCAAGAACTGGACAACACAAACTCGACAACACGAACTCGGCCCCCACGACCAGCGGGGGAACTACAGAGCCGCATCTCCCAGGAGTCGCAAGCACTTCCGGCCGGGGAGGGTGGGAATGGGGCCGGTGTTCCGTGGACTTCTGGGAAATGTAGTCCGCCAGTTCGGCAGAGACCCGGGTACTTCCGCAAAGCTGCCGGGAGAGAGGAATTCTGGGTAGTCGATCCCCAGCGGAGTTTGGGGCGGGGCGGTCTCAGGCACTTCCGCTCAGGTGGCAAGGTTGCTCCGGGCTCCGTTGTGGGCTCTGCCGCAGGCTCTTCGGTCGCTGTGGTAAGTGGGTTCTGGTTTCGGGACCCTCCTGAACTTCCCTGGGTGCTAGTACCACTGCCCATTTATTTTGGGGGGGAGAGCTGCGCGCGAGAGAGGTGGCTTGAGGGCTGGAGTGGCGTTCCCCTCCGGGGACCCTCTTGGCGTTTGAGGCGGTTGAGCAGCGTATGGCCTGGCGGAGGGTCTCCCGGACTCTCCGCCTGCAGTCCTGCCTCCCCAGGCCGCCCGCCTTTCCCTCGCTCTGCCCTTGTCGCGCGGTTGAACATTCATTGGGCCACTTACTTAAATTTCTCTGTCTCCGCGGGGTGGGGGGGTTGGGGTGTTTTTGTTTTTGTTTTTGTTTTTTTGTAAAATTGGGATGACATTCCTACCTTCCTGTAATCCAGTGGTTTGAGAATCCAAGGAGATGGTATAAATAAAAGTCTTAAGGACAGTTCCTGCCGCGTGGCGAATGGTGGTCTCTTGGTATTAGACTCTTTAATTTTGTGCTTAGTAACCGGACAGCCACGAATATCGTGGCTGCAGTGAGTCCTGGCACTTCTTTTTGATCCCTATAGGAAGCTCGATAGTCCCGAACCCCTTCTGAGGAGTTAGTCCTGTGTAAAATTAATAGAGAGAAACCTCCTTTAGAATGGAGTCCGAGGCTGGCAGGGGAAAGCCCTCATACCCTACCATAACTCTTGTCAGTTGCAGACCCAATTGGAAGAGACCACCTGATACTATTTTAGCTCTTGGTTACTATCCCAGAGGGAGGAAGAATGGCTTCCGCCCCCCCCCCCCGCCCCGCGTCAGCCCAGCCAATGAGAGATTGTCAAAACTCAGCCAATGAAAAGCCACTATACTTCCAAGCCCCAGTTTGCTCCAATGGACTTTTTCTTTATGACAGCATTCCCGTTCTCCCTTTACCCTGTAAAAGAGTGTTCCTCTCCTTCGTTCTGTGGACTTGCCTGTGTTTTTGCTGTATCTTGCTTGTCCTGGATTGCGATTTTTTGCTATTCCAGTAACATAACTGGCAGTTTTACTTTTAAGGTTAACACTCCCAAACCATTTCTGGCTGGAAAGGAGGAGGGGCGGGGCGGGGGCAGAATATCTTCTGATTTCTCAGGGACAAAGATATAATTGTGGTATTTCAGAGCTTCCTTTCTGTCCTTGGCCTTTGTCTCAAAAAAGACTTCCTTTCTTGTTGCACCATTGACACTAAGTAGTTATGTCTGAAAATTGCTGATATTCTTGAAATTATTTATGATGAATTGAAAACACCAAGGCCTAGCTGCTTCTAGCTATCAACTGCCCTTGCCTTTTTTGCTTCACGCATCTTTTTTCCCCCCGAAGAATTTGAGATTATTCTGTAGATGATACCTCTTTGTCCCTAAGTATTTGTATTGTTAACAAAAATTCAGCTGACTAAATTTGAAGACTTAATTGGCTTTATTAAATGATTCATACACTGGGCAGCATCCCATAAAGCAAGTAGAAGGCAGCTCCCAGGAGTTGTACAAAATGCAAGGTTTTTGTAGGAAGGAGGGTGGGGCAAGGAAGTTATTAGCAAGAGGAAAGAAAAGAGATTGTTTCAAGCAAGGCCACTTTCCCTTGGAGGGAAGAGCAGCGGATCTTATGCAGATTACCTCATCTAGAAGGGATGGAGAGGGCCTGTGTGTCAGATTAACTTCATAGGTGCTTATCAGAAAATTCCTGAGTGAATTCCTGGTTAACACTGTGTTTCTGGGGGAGGTTGAAACTGCAGTTGGGTTAGTCATTAAGCCTGAGTTTGGTGACTTGGCCTAAGTGATGTCATTTTAGGCCTGTGTTTTTCTTTTAAACAGTGTTTATTTTCTAGGAATCGGGATAGGCTCTTCTATAATCACAGTATCTAGATCAAAATCAGAAAATTACATTGTTAATGTGCTATTCTCTGACCCTCAGTCCATACTTAAATGTGTTCTGTTTTTCATTTAAAATCCTTATAACTGTTTTCTCCTGATTAAAGCCAATTTTGTGGGCTGCGTTTTGCTGTCATGTTTTCTCTTGTTTCCTTTAATCCAGAATGATTCCTCATCCTTCATTATTTTGTTCGTGATGTTTTTGTTCATGATGTGTAGGCAAGTTGTATCAGAGAAAGCCCATCTTTTGAATTTTATGTGATAGATTTCACAGTTTGATTCAGATTATGCATTGTCGGGGATTCCACAGAAGTGGTGACGTGGCCTTTTCAATCAACATAACAGGAGCTGAAGGACGTATTTTGGTTTTTATATTGGTGATGTCAATTTTGTTCACTTGGTGAAGGGGATGTCTGCCATTTTACCACTGAAGTTACTATATTTCTTTTTGTAATTAAAGTGTCCAGTGGGGAGACATGTTTTATTAGTGGGCTTTCTGCTGTGAAGATCACCATCCCTTTTCGTCCCACTTTTTTTTTTTTTGATTCAGTCAAATATAAATTTTATATGGACTCTGAGTTCAGGTTTGTTAACTTAAATGAGATGTTGCTTCTCAGACAATTCTTAAAAACAACTTAGTTGATCTTGATTTTATATCAGACTTTTCCCTTTGCATGTGTACAGTTCAGTGATTTTTGTAATATCGAGGGGTGCAGCTCTCACCATAATTCAATTTTAGAACATTTTCATTCCTCCAGTAAGACCCCTTGTTACCATTTATAGTTAATGCCTGTTCTCAACAACCCCAGACAACCACTAACTTCTTTTCTGTCTCTATATTGTGAACCCTTTATTTAAATGGGATCATACAAGATGTGGTCTTTTGTGACTGGCTTCTTTCACTTGTGATATTTTCAAGGTTCATCCATGTTGTATACATCATAATTTTATTCCTTTTTATTGCCTATTAATATTTCAGTGTGGACACACCACACTTTGTCCATTCACCCATGGGTGGATATCTTAGTTTCCAGTTTTATAAATACATATGTACATGTTTTTGTTTGGAGATAGGTTTTCATTTCTCTTGGGTAGATACCGAGGAGTAGAATTGCTAGGCTGACTGGTAGCTTTTGGTTTAACTTTTTGACAAACTGCATAAAACTGTTTTCCAGATTGGCTTCATCATACTGTCCCCACCCACCCCACCCCACCCCCCAGAATCTTGTGTTTTCTTAATAGGTACTAGAAACCGTTGTTGTTGTTGTTGTTTGGGTAAACAGTTGTCCACAACAATTTAAAAATTATCACTAAGGTAACACAATATTAGGGAAGACAATGAGGCAGAGTTAACTGATTTTTCAGAGGTTACGAGTGACCTTCATGCAACAGGACAGTCAACGTCAGAGCTTCAGTCAGGTATCCTACAATGTCTTTCGGTAGAAATCACATACATAAGAGCAATTTCATATTGCAGAGTGTCATCTTTTTTTTTACTAGAGCTGCAAAAGTAAGAAACCCTGAGTGTATTCCAAGTGTTGTCCAGCTCTCAACAGTTCCATGAGTTGGAAATGTTATTGTCCCAGTTGTACAGATGACAAAGTTGAGGAAAAGAGATGTTATTAATTCGTCCAAGATGTTACAATTAGTGAGAAGCTGAGGTAGGATTTGAACCCAGATATTGTTGCCGCAGAGATGATTCTTGCTTGATGCATTACGTTGTGTCAGTTTCCATCGTATCAGAATCTGAACTGCTGCCTTGGGAGCAAGGCAAGATAGCACAAGGCAACACATAACAACCAGTGTGTGTGTTGTGTAGGAATGGAGTAGCCATGATCTGCTCTTTGTGCTGTGGACAGCAACAGCCACCCCAAGGAAGGGGCTTCTTGGCTAATTCACAGTAAGCATTCATGTAGGCGAGCATCATCCCTGGGCACCCTTTCATGTCCTTTTCTGCCTTTCCAGACACGACCAGGCACAGGTCTGCCTTGCCAGGACTCCGTATTCCAGGAATCTACCTCTCCAGAAGCAGGAAGAAAAAAATGACCATGTTCAAGGTGCATATGGCTTGCCTTTCTTGCTGTTAGAATTCCATTTCACTACTCAGAATGTTACGTGTTGGGGCGCCTGGCTGGCTCAGTTGGTTGAGCGTCCGACTCTTGATTTTGGCTCAGGTCATGGTCTCAGGGTCCTGAGATCGAGCCCCGCCTTGACTCTGTGCTCAGCCAGGAGCCTCCTTGGGATTCTCTCTTTCCCTCTCTGCCCCTCCCTACAGCTCTCTCTCTTCACTCTCAAAAAAAAGTTACATATTTTTTCATTTCTTGGGGTGACTTGAGAACACCAGGCTAAATAACCTGTTTACTCTGTATTTGCTTTTAGCATTTATTTTATCATTATTCATTTTGTTTCAAAAATAAACGTGTGTGGTGATGAGCACTGGGTGTTATATGCACCTAATGAATCTGTTGAACACTGCATCAAAAACTAATGATGTATTATATGTTGGCTAATTGAACATAATAAAAAAACTCAAATATACATATATTAAAAATAGTAAATGTGGACCAATTACTAGGAATGACCAGTTCTGCTTGCTTCACCACCGACACATTAACTATTTTTATTTTCTCATACTCTTTTTATGTATATTCATAGATTTATTACTATTCATGATATACATCTAATATTGACTTGTGCTTCTTGGTTTAATAGAACATTCGTTATTTGTGGTTATATCATATTTCTATTAAATTGATATGATTTTTTTTAAGATTTTATTTATTTATTTATTTGACAGAGAGGGAGAGACAGCGAGAGAGGAAACACAAGCAGGGGGAGGGTCAGAGGGAGAAGCAGGCTTCCCGCCGAGCAGGGAGCCTGACGCGGGGCTCGATCCCAGGACCCTGGGATCATGACCTGAGCTGAAGGCAGTCGCTTAACCAACTGAGCCACCCAGGTGCCCCTAAATTGATATGATTTTTAATTTTTAACTGCCTGCTGCTCCTACACATTAAGGTGGCTTAGGAGTTTGATTGTTTGAAGCAACACTGCAGTGATCGTTTTCCTACCTGCAATTTTTTTCTGCAAAAAATCACTTCTCTGAATAAGCTCCCTATTTTTTCTCCTCAATGTATTAGGAGCTCGATAATGAAAAAGTACATTTGATACATGCCATGTTAGAGTTTTGTAGATAGGGTATTCAAATACACCACAGCGTGATAGGCTAACTGCTGCTTTATGCGAATCTCGTTGGAGATTTTCACACAGGAAGAGCTAGAGTCTGTCTTATGTCTGAGTCATCCCCTGCATGTCACTTACTGGTCTGCTTTCATTCTGTCGTGTATTAGTTTTTTCAAAGTAATGTATAACCTTAGGTTTGTGTATATGTGTATATACATAGACTTTATTTCTTAGGGCAGTTTAACATTCACAGTAAAATCCAGAAAGTACAGAGATTTCCCACCCTGCCCCCACACACCCACAGACTCTCCCATCATCAACATCCGCCACCAGAGTAGTACAGTTGTTACAATCGATGAACCTCTCTCAGCACATCATTATGACCCAGAGTCCATAGATTACTTTAGGATTCACTCTTGATGTTGTTCTTCCTGTTGGTTTGGACAAATTTGTAATGATGTGGCCCCACCGTTAGAGTATCCTACATAGTTTCACTGCCCTAAAAGTCCTCTGTGTTCCACCTATTTATCCTTCCCTTCCCCTAACCCTTGCCAACTACTGATCTTTTCTCAGACTCCATAGTTTGTAGTCTCCATAGTTTTACCTTTTCCAGAATGTCATATGGTTGGATTCATACAGTATGTAACCTTTTGGGTTGACTTCTTTAACTTAGTCATATGAATTTAAGGTAACTCCATGTCTTTTCATGGCTTGATAGCTCTTTTTCTTTTTTACTCCTTAAATTATACTCTGGTCTGGATGTACAGTTTATCCATTTACCACCTAAGGGACATCTTGGTTGCTTCCAGTTATAAACTGAGGTATAACCTTAGTTTAAAACATCCGGGCCTGGGGCGCCTGGGTGGCTCAGTTGGTTAAGCAACTGCCTTCGGCTCAGGTCATGATCCTAGGGTCCTGGGATTGAGCCCCGCATCGGGCTCCTTGCTCAGTTGGGAGCCTGCTTCTCCCTCTGCCTGCCACTCCCCCTGCTTGTGCTCTCTCTCTCTGTGTCAAATAAATAAAAATAAAATCTTTTAAAAATAAATAAATAAAAATAAAACATCCAGGCTTGCTGGATTTGCCAGGCGCTTAGTTCTGTCTCTGCATTTACTCCTTAGAGCTGCTGTATAAGGGGGTTCCTGATTTCATCTTCTACTTAGGTATGTAAAATATAAGAAACCTACTCAGGTTCACACAGGAAACCAGGGGTCAGAAATGTTAGCCATTCTGTTGAGTAAAAGTGACAGATAGGAAGATATATCTCTCAGCGCTGTCCCTCTCAGTGAAGGTTGGTTGTAAGATTGAGACAGCATGTGCTCGGTGTTGTAGGAGGCCGTGACATTCAAGGACGTGGCGGTGGTCTTCACAGAGGAGGAGCTGGGGCTGCTGGACCCCGCCCAGAGGAAGCTATACCGAGACGTGATGCTGGAGAACTTCGGGAACCTGGTCTCTGTGGGTGAGGACATCAGCCCTCTATTACTGAATGTTAGTTCCAGGAGTGGCTTCGTATCCTTGGGTTTTCAAGGCTTTGGGGCCCTTGAACTGGTTCTCTGAGTTTGGGGATCTGATTTTCCTAATATATGTGGGACTCGCAGGAGCATTATTTCTTTTTTTAACAACAGACCAATCTTTGTTTTGTTGAAGAGATGTAAATGGACGGTATACAGCTCTGCCTCATGTATTTCTGACCCTATCAGGAGTTATAAAACCAGTACAATGAGTCCTGTTATCAACTTTTAATGAAATAAATAAATTAGATGATAGCAGTCCTCCTCACACTCTTCCAAAAAATCAAAGAAGAGTAAGTACTTCCTAACTCATTCTGTATATGTGTAGGAGACTTGGCAAATGATATTTCTTCAAATGGGCATGAAAACAAATGTTTGAAAAACATTGCTTCTGATTGCTTGAAGAACATGTAGTAGGAACCGCATTTTCCAGTGAATTTTCCCTAGAGTGTGTTGACTTTAAACATATGACTGTGTGTGCTCCCAGGGCATCAGCCATTTAAACGAGATGTGGTCCACTTGGTAAGAGAAGAAAAGTTTTGGATGGTGAAGTTAGCAACCCAAAGAAAAGGCAATTCAGGTAAGAACCAAGTAACCCTGAGTCTTGGAGGCAACTCTCCCGACTGTGTGACATACATTGCTTCATGCTTATTTCCATCACCTTGTTCTAAATTGCCGAACTTCCTTCCTGGATTATTACAGCAGCTTCTGTACGGGTTGTCCTGCTTCCACCCTTCCTGTCCTACACCCGTTTTCCACAGAGCAGTCAAAGTGATCCTTAGGCAATGTAATTGAGATTGCCATTCCTCTGGTCAAAATCCATTATGTCTGGGCACCTGGGTGGCTCAGTCCATTAAGAGTGTGCCTTTGGCTCAGATCATGATCTCAGGGTCCTGGGATCAAGTCCCGCTTCGGGCTCCCTGCTCAGCGGGGAGGCTGCTTCTCCCTCTCCCTCTCCCTTCCCCCCCACCCCGCCCCTGGCCATTCATGCTCCCTCTCTCTCAAATAAGTAAATAAAATCTTAAAAAAAAAAAAAAAATCCATGACGGCTTCTTTTTTTCTCCCGCCTTAAAGTTAAAACCACTTCAAGTGGCTCTTGGAGTCCCCTGGAGTCTGCGCTGCATCTCCAGGCCCTCTCCTTTGAATATGTCATCTGTCCTCTCTTTCTTGCTCCCTTTTTATTTTTTTTCAAGGTTTTTTTATTTTTAAGTCATCTCTACACCCAACGTGGGGCTTGAACTTACAACCTTGAGATCAAGAGTCTCATGCTGTCCAGATGAGCCAGCCAGGCACCACTCTCGCTCCCATTTTTCCACCATGTTGTCCTCCCTGCTATTACTCAGGCCTTCCAAGGATACTGTACATTGCCTATTGCCACCTTATCAAATTACTATGCATATAGCAGACTAAACAATAAACTTTTATTGTATTTTTGTTCTTCAGGTATGAACTCTGACACATCTTACGGGGATAATATCAAGGTGTCTACAAGGCTGCATTCCTTTCTGTCTCCTACCTTTCAGGACCCTTCTGATGACATTGCTCCCTCCCAGATAATCCAGAATGATCTTCCTATTTTCCTGATCAGCTGATAAGCACCTTCCTTTGCATCTGCAACCCAATTAACATAACATAACATGTTCACAGGTTCTGGGGATTGGACATGGACATCTTTCAGGAACCATTATTAAGTCTGTTACAGAAGCTTCTCCCTCGGGGTCCTTTACTTCTTCACTCAGCCTGAAATAGTCTTTCACCAAAAATCCTACTGGTTCTTCTCTTCTTTGTTCAGGTCTCTGCTGGGTTTTAATACCATGACACAGGCCTTCTGACCATTCTATGTAAAATACAATGCTGTCTTTACTCCTCTTGCCTTCTGTTGTGTCTCATACATTTCTGTTTACTTCTTACTTCTCTCTCCTCAGTGGGTATAATCTGCAGGAGGAGAATTTTAATTGTTTTGATTATTGGTGTTACCCATCCCCCCTAGACTAGTGGAGGGACGTGGCAGATACCTGTAAATATTTATTGACTTTGTGAATGAATGAATGGATAGGAGAATTTAACTGTATTTCTTGCTGCTGGTGATGCAGGGTAGTTTGTTTTTCTGAATGCTTATTACAGGCTTTTAAATTTATTCCACAGCTCGCTAAAGGTCTTTAGTTTGCAACTTAAAAATCTGGTGCAAAAGACCAGTTTATCTATATCCAAAGTTTTTCCACCCTATTTTCAAAGAAACAGGCCAGAAGCCTTGTAAGAAACCAGGGCATAGGCTTTCTTTTCACCAGTCACTCCATAACTCATGGCAAAAGCTAATAAGTGACCATAAACCAGAGTGAACTGAAGATACTGAGGAATTATTACTTGTCTTCAAATGGCTGCCTATCCAATTTTTACTTATTTAGATGACTTGAAGTGTGATTGTGTGTTTCTATGTGAGCACTTGACCCAGATCCCAAGGAAACCTCCAAGCGCTGTGGTTGTGACCACACGAGGGAACATGCTTTCCCTGTAGGCTTTCCTTTTGTAGGGGGCATAGTCATTTCTGGGAAGAAAAACTTTTTTTTTTTAAGTTTTAATTTTAATTCCAGTTATTTAACATACAGTGTTATATTAGTTTTAGGTGTACAATGTAGTTATTCAACATCTCCATATAACACCTGGTGCTCATCACAAGTGCCCTCCTTAATCCCCATCACCCATTTCACCCATCCCCCCTCCCCTCTGGTCACCATAAGTTCTCTAGTTTCTTGGTTTGTCTCTTTTTCTTTTTCCCCCCTTTGCTCATTTGTCTTCTTTTTTTTTTTTTTTTAGATTTTATTTATTTATTTGACAGAGAGAGAGAGATAGCAAGAGCAGGAACACAAGCAGGGGGAGGGGGAGTGGAAGAGGGAAAAGCAGGCTTCCCGCGGAGCAGGGAGCCCTACAAGGGACTCAATCCCAGGACCCTGGGATCATGACCTGAGTGGAGGCAGACGCCTAACGACTGATCCACCCAGGCGCTCGTTTGTCTTCTTTCTTAAATTCCCTGTGTGAGTGAAATCATATGGTATTTGTCTTTCTCTGACTTACTTTACTTAGCATTATACTCTAGATCCATTCATGTCATTGCAAATGGAAAGATTTCATTCTTTTTGATGGCAGAATAATATTCCATTACACACACACACACACACACACACACAGTACATACCTACACACCCCACACCTTTTTCATCTGTTCATCAATCGATGGACACTTGCACTGCTTCCATAATTTGGCTATTGTAAATAATGCTGCTATAAACATAGGGATGCATGCATCCCTTTGAATTAGTGCTTTCATATTCTTTGGGTAAATACCCAATAGTGCAATTGCTGGATTGTAGGGTAGTTCTATTTTTAACATTTCCAGGAACCTCCATGCTGTTTTCCACAGTGGCTACATCAGTCTGCATTCCCACCAACAGTGCACTAGGGTTCCTTTTTCTCCATATCCTCACCAACATTTGTTTCTTATGTTTTTAATTTTAGCCATTCTGACAGGTATTTTGATAGGGATTGCATTAAATGTGTAGATTGCTTTGGGCAGTATAGACATTTTAACAGTATTTGTTCTTCCAATCTGTGAGCATGGAATGTCTTTCCATTTCTTTATGTCATCTTCAGTTTCTTTTATCAATGTACAGATCTTATCACCTCTTTGGTTAGCTTTATTCCTAGATGTATCATTATTTTTGGTGCATTTGTAAATGGGATTGAGTCCTTAATTTCTAATTCTGCTTCATTATTGGTGTGTAGAAATGCAACAGATTTCTGTACATTGATTCTGTATCCTGTGACTTTACTGAATTAATTTATTCTAGCAGTTTTTCGGTGGAGTCATTCAGGTTTTCTATTTATAGTATCATATCATCTGCAAATAGCAAAAGTTTTACTTCTTCCTTACCAATTTGGATGCCTTTTATTTCTTTTCATTACTTGCTGAGGCTGGGACTTCCAGTACTATGTTAAATAACAGAGGTAGGAGTGGACATTCCTGTCTTATTTCTGACTGCTGAGAAAAAGGTCTCAGTTTTTTCCCTTTGAGGATGACGTTACCTGTGGGTTTTTCGTATATGGCCTTTGTGTTCCCTTTAAACCTACTTTGTTGTGGGTTTTTACCATGAGTGGATGTGGTACTTTGTCAAATGTTTTTTCCACATCTATTCAAATGATGATATGGTTCTTATCCTTTCTCTTATTGATGTGATGTACCACATTGATTGATTTGCAAATATTGAATGACCTTGGCAACCCACGAATAAATTCCACTTGATTGTGGTGAATGATTTATTTAATATATTGTTGGATTCAGTTTGCTAGTATTTTGTCGTGGATTTTTGCATCTGTTCATCAAAGATATTGGCCTGTAGTTCTCTCTCTCTCTCTGTCTCCTTTTTTTGTGTGTGTGTGGTGTCTTTATCTGGTTTTGGTGTCAGGGTAATACTGTCCTCATAGAAGGAATTTGGAAGTTTTCCTTCCTTTTCTATTTTTTGGGATAGTTTGGTTTGGCACAATTTGCCTGTGAAGCCGTCTGGTGCTGGACTCTTGTTTGTTGGGACTTCTTAGATTACTGATTCAGTTTTTTTGCTGATAATTGGTCTGTTCGAATATTCTGTTTCTTCCTATTTCACTTTTGGTAAGTTATATGTTTCTAGGGATTTATCCCTTCTAAATTGTCCAATTTGTTGGCATATAGTTTTTCATAATATTCTCTTGTAATTATTTGTATTTCTGTGATTGGTTATTTCTCTTCTCTCATTTGTGAGATATATAAATATAAATATATATATAAATATATATAATATATAAATAAATATAATAAATATATGTAAATATATATAAATATAATCATTTGTGATTATATTTATTTGAGTCCTTTCTCTTTCTCTCTTGATAAGTCTTGCTAGAGGTTTATCAATTTTATTGATTTTTTTTCAAAGAATCAGTTCCTGATTTCATTAATCTATTCTATTGTTTCTATATCATTTATTTCTGCTCTAATATTTATTATTTCCTTCCATCTGCTGTTTTTAGGTTTTGTTTGTTGTTCCTTTTCTAGCTCCTTAAGGTGTAAAGTTAAGGTTGTTTGAGATTTTTCTTACTTCTTGAGGTCAGCCTGTAGTGCTATAAACTTCCCTCTTAGAACTGCTTTTTCTGGGTGCATGGGTGGCTCAGTCGGATAAGCGTCTGCCTTTGGCTCAGGTGGTGATCCCAGGGTCCTGGGATTGAATCCCACATGGGGCTCCACAGGGAGTCTGCTTCTCCATCTCCCTCTGCCCCTCCCCACTGCTTGTGCTCTCACTCTCTCTCAAATAAATAAATCTTAAAAAAAAAAAAAACAACCGCTTTTTCTGCATCCCAAAGGTTTTGGACTGTTGTGTTTTCATATATTTCCATGTACTTTTTATTTCTTCTTTTATTACTTGGTTGAGCCATTTATTGTGTACTAGCATGTTATTTAACTTGCATGTATTTGTAGTCTTTCCAGATTTTTTCTTGTGGTTGACTTCTGGTTTCATATCATTGTGGTCAGAAAAGATGCATGGTATGACTTTGATCTTTTTGAACTTGCTGATGCTTGTTTTGTGGCCTAATACATGATCTGTTCTGGAGAATGTACCATGTACGCTTGAAAAGAATGTGTATTTGGCTGTTTTAGGATAGAATGTTCTTTTTTTTTTTTAATTATACATTTTGTATTTTGAATGTCTGTTTTATTTTTTTAGGATGGAATGTTCTTAATATGTCTGTTAAATCCATCTGTTCCAGTGAATCATTCAAAGCCATTGTTTCCTTGTTGATTTTCTGTTTCGATGATCTGTCCATTGATGTAAGTGAGGTGTTAAAGTCCCCTACTATTATTATTATTTTTTAAGATTTTTATTTATTTATTTGAGAGAGAGAACATGTGTGCAAAAGCAGGCAGAGGGGCAGAGGAAGAGGGAGAAACAGACTCCCCTGCTGAGCATGGAACCCAATGCGGGACTTGATCCCAGGACCCTGGGATCATGACGTGAACCAAAGGCAGATGCTTAACTGACTGAGCCACCCAGGTACCCCAAAGAAAACTATTATAAAGGGATAGTTTATTAAATATAACCATAAAGTAGTATCTACCAAGAGGTACACACTCACCTGTTAATAATTTTCCAAGTTTTCACCCTTAGGGCTTACCTTTCATATGAACAATTTGTTTAATGAAAGACCTACTGAGTTCCTGAACTAAGTTTTCAGACTTTTTAGAACACAAGCCCTACTGAGAAATGCATCTTTCAGTGTATCCAAAAAAAAATATTTCACGCATATGTAGATTTATATGTATGACTTTATAAGAGAATTCATGCAGTCACCCCACTCCTGTGAGTAACGATGCTCTGATAGTTTCTGTCCCTTTTTCCTAAATGCTTATTCCATGATGTTAAATTTATTTTACAGCTGACTAAAAGGCTGCAGTTTTCAATCAGAAAAACTGATGTGAAAGCCTAATTTATCTACATTCAAAGATTTTCCTCACTCTGTTTTGAATGAGACAGTCCAGAAGCCTCAGAAGAAACCAGTGCATAAACCCTTGTGTAGTCTTTTCACCCCTAGTGGTTCTTGCCATTTTCAATTATTTGATCAGGAACACCACCCTCCTTGTGGGTAGTCTGACTTCACAGCAAAACTACAGTTTGCTCTCCCTTTTTAAGGTGTATTAACTGTGTGTATTAACACAGGAAAATAAGATGAACTATACACATTATGTAGAATTTGCAGGAATACTTAGAATATATAGCTATAATCAGTTCTAGGTGCTTGATATATAGGATTGCAAATTGTTTAAGCAACTATAAAGTTTAGAGGGACAGTTTACACAGACCTCCTGGCACTTAACACCAACTACGGGTTTGAGAGTTTCCAAAATTGCCTTCAGATTGAATCATTTTCTAAAAGGACTGGCAGAATTAACTGAATGCTATTATACTCACAGTTAGTGTTTATTACAGGGAAGGATACACCTTACAGTCAAGCAAGAGAAAAAGCATATGAGAAGGAGTTTAGGGAGGTACCAGATGCAGAGTTGCCATGTTTTCTCTCCGTGGAGTCAGGGATGTGTTATTGTGTTACTTTCCAAAATGAAGGTGTACGGTTATACACAGGATATTACCAGTTAGGGAAACTCTGATCCTGTGTCCAGAGTAATTATTGGAGCTCTGTCATATGACCAGTGTAGACTGAATGGTTTCATATGGTTATTCTCAGCCTCTTGGTCCACACTACCAGGTGATTGAAAGCCCCACCTAAAATCATATTCTTGGTCTTTCTGGTGTGGTCAGCCTTGTCCCTAAATCATACTGTTAAACTCTCGAATGTGACTGAAGACCCTACGACATTCCTTTGAGGCCTGACATGCCAGGGGCTTAGAACTATCTCTCAGATGTTGAGGACAAAGGCCTTCATTGTGTATATAATTTATTTGCTGCATAATTTACTATTGAAGAGTTTCTTGGGGCATTTGTGAGGCTTAGTCAGTTGTGTCTGACTCGATCTCAGCCCAGGTCTTGATCTCAGGGTTGTGAGTTCAGGCCCTGTATTGGGCTCCATGCTGGGTGTGGAGCTTATTTTTTAAAAAAATAAGAGTTTACACTGATTTATGAAATTCAGTACAAACAGCAAAATTAACCTATATCATTATTACTTTTGTTATTAAGTCTTTGATTTCTAACTTGTATATCACATAGGAGGCTTGGAGTGATTATCAGTTTGTTTCATTGATGCTTGCTTAGTGGATAGGAGCCTACTAGACCACCTCTTGGTTTGTGTAGGCATTTAAACCAGAGACCATGATATACACTAGAAGGATGTAGGGAATATTCCCTGGATTCATTAAAGTCCCATGCTCTTGGGGTGCCTGGGTGGCTCATTCGTTAAGCATCTGCCTTCGGCTTGGGTCATGATCCCAGGGTCCTGGGATCGAGCCCCACATCGGGCTCCCTGCTCCGCGGGAAGCCTGCTTCTCCTTTTCCCACTCCCCCTGCTTGTGTTCCCTCTCTCACTGTCTCTCTCTCTCAAATAAATAAATAAAATCTTAAAAAAAAAATAAAGTCCCATGCTCTTTCCTAACATATAGCTATGAAGACATTGAACAAAGCCTTCATTTGTCCACATCTGCATTCTCTGTCGTTTTAGGAGAAAAAGTCCAACATGAGATGGAGACTATTCCTAAAGCAGAACCACATGAAGAACTTTCCTGCTGGCAAATCTGGCAACACATTGCTAATGACTTAACCCGGTGTCAAGACTCCATGATAAAAAGTTCTCAATTCTACAAACAACGTGATTTACCTGGCCAGGTTGGGGCAGGACTGTTTATAACTCAGACAGGCCAGAGAACTTACCAGGGAAATGGGTGTAAAAAATTCTTCAGTCATACCTCCAACTGTGATCTTCAACAGTTAAACTCAGGAGAGAAGTCTCATACATGTCATGAGTGTGGGAAATGCTTCTTTTATAGCTCAGCACTTCGTATTCATCAGAGAGTTCACCTGGGAGAGAAACGGTATAGATGTGATGAATGTGGTAAGGAATTCAGTCAGAGCTCACATCTGCAAACTCATCAGAAAGTCCACACTATAGGGAAGCCATTCAAATGTGAAGAATGTGGGAAAGGCTTCAGTCGTAGATCAGAACTTAGTAATCATTGCAGGTTACACTCGGGAGAGAAACTTTATAAGTGTAAGGGATGTGGGAAGGCCTTCATTAATGCTTGCCATCTTCAGGACCATCAGAGAGTCCACACTGGGGAGAAGCCGTTCAAGTGTGATATCTGTGGTAAGAGCTTTCGTCGTAGATCGGCACTTAATAGTCATTGTGTAGTCCACACAGGAGAAAAACCGTACAAATGTGAGGAGTGTGGGAAGTCCTATACTTGGCGTTCACGTCTTCGTATCCATAAGAAAGTTCACATGGGACAGAAACCACATAAATGTGAGGAATGTGGAAAGAGCTTCTTTTCTAGGACACATCTTTATTACCACCGGAGGTTCCACACAGAGGAGAAACCCTATAATTGCAAGGAATGTGGGAAGAGCTTCAGATGGGTCTCACCTCTTTTGACACATCAGCGAGTCCACAGTGGAGAAAAACCATTCAAATGTGAAGAGTGTGGGAAGGGATTTGGTCAGAAATCATGCCTGCAAGCTCATCAGAAAGTCCACACCAGAGAAAAACCATACAAATGTGAGGAGTGTGGGAAGGGCTACAAGACAAGCTTGGATCTTGATGTGCACCAGAGTGTCCATATGGGAGAGAACCCATACACCTGTAGGGCATGTGGTAAGCACTTCACTAGGACCTCAAATCTTAAAGTTCATCAGAGAGTCCACACTGGAGAGAAACCGTACAAATGTAATATGTGTGGTAAGGTCTTCAGTCAGTCTGGACATCTAAAATCTCATCAGAGAGTTCACACAGGGGAGAAACCTTATAAGTGTAAGATATGTGGTAAGCAGTTCAGTTCAAGTTCGTATGTTAAAATTCATCACAGAATCCATGCTGGTGATAAATTTCATCCAGTCTCATAGGAGGGAAACCATTTGTTTCAGTAACAATGTTTCTGCCATAGCTGACTACATCCCAGTGATCCCAAGATCACACAAATGGTGCAATGAGGACTTTAGTTAGAACCTTAGCAGTTATAGTTTTCACTCAAGAAACAGGCTGTTGAAATAATCTTTCTTTAGGCACTTATCAAACTCTAATGGTGGATATTAAAATTGATGTCCCCTGAAATATAAGCTTTGTGAGGGCAGGGAGTTCATTTTATGCTGAATTTACACAATCAATATTGAGTAGCACTCTGTATGTGCACTTAGTACTTGCTAAGTGAGTCAAAAGGAAGAGAGAGAATTAGGGAAGATGGCAAAGTAGGGGGACCCTAAGCTTTCCTCCTCCCTTAGATACAGCTAGACAACAATCACATCAGCGTAAGTAACCCAGAAATCGGCCTGAAGACTGGCATAACAAGCTCATCAACTAAAGGTAGAGAAGAGGCAATATCAAAGAAGGTAGGAAGGGCAAAGGTGCAGTTTGAGAGTGAAACAGACTGTGGCCATCTGTGGCGGGGACAGAGCTGGTGGTGTGGAGAAGGCAAAAAACAGATTATCACGGGGGGAGACCACATGGGGAAGACAAATCCCCATAACATTTGGCTTTGAAAGTGAGAGGGGCCAAATTTCATGAGTTCTTACAACCAGCGGGACTTAAAGCTTGGATTTTCAATGTCTGTGGGCTGGGCTCTGGGAGAGCATGACAACCAACCAGTGGAGGTACAGCCAGGAATCAGCAGTTTGAAAAATGCCAGGGGCGGACGGGAGAGAGAATGTCTTACTCAGAGCATGGCCTGGAGAGGCAGGGACCCCTCCAGGAACAAAGGAGCTGGTAGGCACCATTTCCCCCCACAGCCCCCCAGCATAAACACATGGCCACCTGCTGGAACCAGCGCGGCGCCAACACTCCTTACCTAACTTGCTTACACGAAGCCCCGCACCCCTGTGGTCCAGGGATCCGCCTTTCCCCATCACACTTGCTTCAGCCCCGACACTGCACGTCCCCTCCCCTGGGAGATCAGAGCAAACCCCACGAACACCTCGTCTCCTGACCTGCGTGTCTCATGGGATAGCACATCCAGAGGTGGCAGTGGCAGCATGCAGACCAACACACATTAGGATGTGCCCCACCTAGCTGAGGACCAAACACTGCCCACAACAGGCAGAGAGCCTCCGCAGATGACTAAAGGAAAAAGAGGCCAGGACGCCACAGCAGGCACAGGCAGCACGCTTAGGAGACACTCGCTGAAGCGACAGTTCCCGAGGAACGGGTGACAATGCACTGCAGGGCAGTGCAGACCCCTTCGTGAGGCCGTTACCTTCAAGAGCCAAGAGACCTAGCTGACTTTAATAATACACAGAGATAGAGACAAAATGGGCGGGGAGGGAGTATTTCCAAATGAAAGAACAGGACGAAACCACAGCAAGAGACCCAAGCAAAACAGATGCAAGTAATATGCCAGATAGAGAATTTAAAGTAATGGTCATGAAGATACTCACTGGACTTGAGAAGAGTGGAGGACATCAGTGAGAACCTTAGCACAGAGATTAAAAAGAACCAATCGGGGATGAAGAACACAATAAAACACTTGATGGAATAAATAAGCTAGATGACAGAGGCATGAATTAATGACCTGGAAGGCAGAGTAATGGGAAAGTAATCAACCTGAGCAAATAAGAGGAAAAAATTACGCAAATTGAGGATAGTCTTAGGGAACTCTGACTCCATCAAGCATAATAACATTTGCATTAAAGGGATCCCAGAAGAAGAAGAGAGACAAAAAAATTTATTGGAAGAAATAATTGCTGAAAACTTCCTTTTTGTGGGGAAGGAAACAGATCCAGGAGGCACAGAGAGCACCCCAAAAATCAGCCCAAGAAGGTCCATACTGAGACATAGTTCTTAAAATGGGAGAAAGTTGTGATAAAATATTTTAATCAAAGAAAATGTGCAATATTTAAAAATTGTATCTGGAAAAGGAATCCAGCAAAAAAAATTCAGAAACATAACAATACAAAAAATTAAATAATTCAGAGAAACAAATAGGAATTGAAACACAGAAATACCCAGTACTGCATTCCACAGCATTATTTTGGTAGTATCCTATTGCAGTTGGCTCTTGGTAAACCCTCAGCCTCTATTCTGTGGTTGGGTTATTTTTTCGGTCTTGATTTCATGTTCCATTGGTTTATACAGTAGAAAATCAACTCTTATTTTGTGATTTTTCTCACATTGCAGACAAACAATTTTAACTCTATGATAACGCCACTGCACATAGCTTAATTGAATTTTCTCAACAACGTTAAGGCAAGGGTTCAAAGTAACATTAGAAGTGTCAGAGTTAGTAATGATAAAAATTTTCTTAATTTTGAGTTCATTGATTTTTAAATTTCTGCATTTCTGTGTAATCTTTTATATGATTGCCTTCTAATTGTAGCACTTCTTTTTTAAATCAAATTTCTCTGGTAGAAGCTATGCCAAATTTGAAGGACATTTAGCTTGTCAGCTTCCCATATTCTTCCTTCATCTCCATGAAATAAATAATAGAAAAATTTGGAATTTGGTGGTTTCATCAGATATATTACTGGTGCAGAAATGACAGTTACATGTTTTTCTTTCTTGGTGACAATACATATCTTTTGAAAAGCAGTATATAATGGAATGTGTAACATGCAACTGTGATCTGGAAATCATACTACAGAAATACATGATTATGAGATTCAAACAATGAAAAGATGAAAACCACATCATTAATGTCACACAGTTTTTAAACTGGAAATAACAAATGTTCACCAATAAGAATTTGTTTAAATTTCATATGATCCCATAATAACATGGGGCGTTTGAGGTAATGTCAAGGACATGTAATATCAGGAGAACATAATACAGGCTTTGTGAAATCAGACCATAGCCTTCGTAGTATAATAAAATTCATAACTCTCTTGTATATATGTGTGTATTCTGTGTATGTCCATACATAATGTAGGAGTGGATACTCTTAATATTCTCTGGCAAGGAGTATCTCCAGCAGACCCTGCTGAGCACAGAGCCAAATGCGGAGCTTGATCCTACGACCCTGAGGTCATGACCTGAGCCGAAACCCAGAGTTGGACACTTAACCAACTAAGCCACCCAGGCACCCTTCTATTATGTTATTTCTTAATGAACATCCATTTGATCAAACTGGTAAATTATGTACAATAGAATTTGAAAAATTATGAGTCCCTTACAGTTAAGTCACCTAATTAAGATGGCTCTACATTATCGTATGGCAGATAAGATCAAAATTAAGGAGTAGGACTCAAGCAGTATTCAAAAGCAAAAAAAAATTTTGCTTTGAATGCACTGATAAGCTAATGAGTATGATCGACCAGCTTTGTAGTTGATGCACAAGATGCATCTTGAGGCATAAGCCAGGGAGCAAATACTGGAGATACCAGTAAAGTGGTTATGTTGTGGAGGTTAAAAGAAATGCTTTTTTTTTTTTTTTTTAAGATTTTATCTATTTCTGTGAGATAAAGAGTCTGAAAGAGAGAGAGCACAAGCCCAGGAGGTTGGGTGGCAGGCAGAGGGAGAAGGAGAAGCAGACTCCCCACTGAGCAGGGAGCCTGATGTGGGGCTCAATCCCAGGACCCTGAGATCGTGACCTGAGTCAAAGGTAGACACTTAACTGACTGAGCCACCCAGGTGCCCCAAAAAGAAATGCTTTGAAGAAAAAAATGCATGGGTAGAGATCATAGCATAGCAGTCAAGCCTCTAAGGAGGAAGGGCAGCTTTGGATGCCTTTCCACACTTCTCGGACACCATGGTGATAATTTAAGTGTATTCACTGAAGGGCTTTATTTACAAAATATATCTGATAGATTCATTTTCATAATCAGTTTTCTGGGCTATATCTTCACAGGATACCAGATACTGAGATCCATGCTGTCTCAATTTATGTAGTCATTTGAGGGTCCCTAACACCACCTTGAGGTTCTTGGATTTGCTCAGAGGTCTCAGAATATAGTTGGATTTAGGACTATATTTCAGTGAAAGAATACAGAGCAAAATCAGTAAAGGGAAAAGGTACATAGATGTCCTTTCTTTTCTTTTTTTAATTTAAATTCAGTTAGCCAAGGGCGCCTGGGTGGCTCAGTTGGTTGAGTGACTGCCTTCGGCTCAGGTCATGATCCTGGAGTCCTGGGATCGAGTCCCACATCGGGCTCCCTGCTCAGGGAGCTAGGAGCTCCCTGCAGGGAGTCTGCCTCTCCCTCTGACCCTCTTCCCTCTCGTGCTCTCTATCTTTCATTCTCTCTCAAATAAATAAATAAATAAATAAATAAAATCTTTAAAAAAAATAAATTCAGTTAGCCAACATATAGTACATTATTAGATTTTGATGTAGTATTCAATGATTCATTAGTTGTGTATAACACCCAGAGCTCATCACATCACGTGCCCTCCTTAATGCCCATCACCCATCACCCAAGTTACCCCATCCCCGCATGCACCTCCCTTTCCACAACCCTCAGTTTGTTTCCCGGAGTTGAGAGTCTCATGGTTTGTCTCCCTCTCTGATTTCTTCCCATTCAGTTTTCCCTCCCTCCCCCATGATCCTGTGCTCTATTCCTTAGTCCAGATACGAGTGAAAGGAAACCAAGCGTGAGCTTCTAAAAGCCCTCTTCCCACGGTATCAGGACTCACTCAACTCCAGCATTGAATTGTGGCCACACGTGTGAAATGCCTACAAAAAGACTTCATTAGAGACCAGTACCCAGGGTTCTTATTAAGGGCTGGTCATGTAGGCACCATCTACTTAGCATGTAACAAAATCCAAGCCTACAAGAGGAAGAGCAGGTATTCAGAGTAAACCACATCATACAGTTCAGGCACAGTGAACCTCTCTTAGCAGTAATGAAATGGCATAGTCTTCCCAAATCCATGTTCCCTGACACCAGCCAAAGTCCAGGCTTGCAAGCAGGGCTTTCTAAGGATCACGGTTTCAGAACTGCTCTATAAACTTTCCTGCATACGTGGTGTACAAAAATCTAGGGCCTATAATTTTTTTTCCTTTTAAACTGTCACCAAATACTGGATAAATCATCACCAAAGCAATTATTTGTAACAAATCTCACCAGATTAAGCCAAAAGTACTTAACTCCTAAAACTGAAAAGACTACAGGTATGGCAGGGGTGCCTGGGTGGCTCAGTCATTAAGCGTCTGCCTTCGGCTCAGGTCATGATCCCAGGGTCCTAGGATCGAGCCCCGTGTTGGGCTTCCTGCTCTGCGGGAAGCCTGCTTCTCCCTCTCCCACTCCCCCTGCTTGTGTTCCCTCTCCTGTTGTGTCTCTCTCTGTCAAATAAAATCTTAAAAAAAAAAAAAGACTACAGGTATGGTGTATACCTAAGCTACATAGCAGGGGTCCTCAAGGTGGTCACAGGTAGTGACAGCACCTGAGACTGGCTGCCTTGTGTTCATGTTCGTGTCTCCCAAAGTGGGAGGCCTAGACTCCCAACCACCCTCAGCAGTAAATTTTTAGATCTGTATCTAGTTCCAGAGCTTTTGTGAGATCATCCAGTTTCAGCTCCCACTTGTCACCATGTTTCCCTATCTTAGCTTTGAACTTACCTACCTTTGATGGGGCTTGTTTGAGGTCATCATCCTTTCTCTGTTTGAAAAGGAGAAGCTTCCCAAGTCATTAACATCTAACCATATTGGTAGGATATCCATTTAAAGATCTGAGTGCAGTACCACAGCATCTCCTGTTTATTTGACACACTGTGACTGATTCTAAAGTTATCAGTCTCAGAACCTCTGCCTATTCATCTGGAGATTGACATAACCAGATTAATCTCTCTCAAGAATTAAATATTTGTATTAAGACATAGCATATGTAACAAAATATCAATCTCCAGATGAATAGGCAGAGGTTCTGAGACTGATAAAGTGGGGAGTCTGCTTCTCCCTCTGACCCTCCCCCTCTCATGTTCTCTCTCTCTCTCATTCTCTCAAATAAATAAAGTCTTTTAAAAAAAGTATAAATACTTTGATTTTTTTTACTGCCAAGAATAATGCCTGGACATTGAAAAGCAGCACATCAATATAGGAAAGTCAAAAGAAGAAAGTGGGAAGTAGTAGGAATTCACCACCATTAATATTTTGATGAGCATGCTTCAGTACATCTATGTATACAAGTAAGAGTTGTATAGAATTTTACAAACTTAGAACCTAATGCATACTATTTTCTAATTAGAGTTTTTCACTAAATTGAAACAATTCTTGAAGTTCATGTCAATAAATTAACCTCCAACCGCATTTCTAGTGCCTACACAGTAGGTGTACCAACCATCATTTTTTCCTTAACCAGTTTCCTGCTGACGAAGATCTGTGTGATGGTCAATTTTATGTAGCAACTCGCCTAGACTACAGTCCCCAGTTATTATGTCACAGACCTAGGTGTTAGGAAGGTATTTTGTAAATGTGATTAAAGTCCAGAATCAATTGACTTTGCGTAGGGTGTAGTATCCTAGATAACTTCGGTTGGCCTGATCTAACAAGTTGAAAGTCCTTACGAGCAGAGCTGAAGCTTCCCTGTAAGAAACCATTATTCTGTCTGTTGGTAGTATCTTTCGTTTGTGGCCAAGAGGTCCATTTTGGCCTTCCTGATGTCCTGTCCTAAGGATTTTGACTTTGCCAAGCCAGCCCCACAATCTAGTAAGTCAGTTTCTTGGAATAAATCTCTTCACTTAATTCTCTTTCTTTGGTTGAATCTATGAAAAAAAGGATTTTTGCTCCAAGGGTGGTTCTAGAGGAACAGAATGTTAAGAATAAATTTTCTGAATTGTGTTTTCTAGAACTGGTTCTTGAATCTTACTATATTTAAAGGCACGAATGACTCTATTTCCCATGGAAAATAGGGCATTTGCCATAGTGTGACAGCAAACATATGAAATATATATTCAATATTCCTAAGGAAATAACTATTGAAGACCTTAGAACATATTGGTCAAGCTAAGGAGTATAAGGGGGGGTTGTTCCTAACTATGTTGGAGAGAGTGGGGGGGAAAAAGAGCACGTGGCTTCAAATTCCAGCTCAAGTATTAATGACTTGAGAGTTCAAGTCATTATGCACTGGCTTCTTGACCTTTCCTGTTGTCGTGCACTGAAATAAAGTTCTCAGACACCAATCTGAGCGGCTGTGCAGGGCTGCCTTTTGCAAGGGAGGGCGGCAGCAGCTGAATCCTGTACATAGCTTTTATTTATTTATCTTTTTATCAGAAAAGCAAGGACAGATGCCTGGAAGCATGGGAAAGGAGTACAAAGGGATGGCAAATATCCTGAAGCTGTAAAGCAGGCCTGCACTCTCTCCTATGCGTAGGCACGCAGGGAGTCAGTCATGGGATAAAGGAGGAGCAGGATGTTTGGGCTAGCAATCGCCAGGACCAGAAAGGGGGAGACTAAATGTTACATTCTTTCATAGCTCCTAACTTATGCCCTGCCCCTGGGGATCATGGGATCCTGTTCCTACCAGGCCATTGCGTTCAAATGCCTGAGAACAGGAACACTGCTGACATTTCAGCTGCTTCCACAATCACTCCTTAGGGCTTACAATATATTTTCTAAGAATAACTCTACACTTGGGGCGCCTGGGTGGCTCAGTCAGTTAAGCATCTGCCTTCGGCTCAGGTCACGATCCCAGGGTCCTGGGATGGAGACCCACGTCAGGCTCCCCACTCGGCGGGGAGCCTACTTCTCCCTCTTCCTCTGCCTGCCACTCCACCTACTTGTGCTCTCTCTTTCTCTGTCAAATAAATAAATAAAATCTTAAAAAAAAGCATAACTCTACATTTCCTTGTTGATCTTTGTGTCCCTAGTGAATAAAAAGATGGCAAGCTACTAAATTATTATTTGATCTACACAGGTGGCAGAGTTTTAGGTCAAGTAAATAGAAGTCTAACTTGAATCATCAAAACAGAGAATCACAGCTCCTGAATCAATTCTGAGACATGTCCAGTTTACAAACCCAGAATCCTTTGGGTAAAGGAGAGGCCAGGTCCCTTTGAGGATGGAACCTTCCGTACTGCAAAAATGTGGGCTGTTAATCTTTTCTCCAGAGTTTCCCAAAGGGACCTACGGCTATTGTACCTGGGTGACTATGCACTGAGAGGAAATAATCAAACTTTTTTTTTTTTTTTTTTTGCAGTGACTGAATCATTGCTGCTCTCAAATGGTACATTGATGATATTGTGCTGATTGGATCTGGTGAGCAAGAGGTAGGAACTACCTTAGATGTATTGACTTGCATGTCAGAGGGTGGGAATAAATCCCAGAAATATGCAGGGGTCTTGCACCTCACGTAAAATTTCCAGGCATTCAGTGTTGCATGTTGAGCTGTCCTTCTAGGTGAAGAATGTGTCGGGGCGCCTGAGTGGCTCAGTCGGTTGAGCGTCTGCCTTCTGCTCAGGTCATGATCTCAGGGTCCTAGGATCGAGTCCTGGACCTGCTCAGTGGGGAGTCTGCTTCTCCCTCTCCCTCTACTCTCTCTCTCTGTCAAATAAAGTCTTAAAAAAAAAAAGAATGTTTTGTATCTTCCCACAAAAATGAGTTACAATATCTAGTGAGCCTCTTTGGATTTTAGAGGTAATATAAACCTAATCAGGGTGTGCCACTTTGCCCTTTATGAATGACCTGAAAACTTTCTGACTGGGCCCAGAACAAGAGAAGATTCTGCAATAGGTCTCGGCAGCCATGTAAGCTGCTCTGCCACTTTCTATTTACCCTATCATCCTGAAGTAATTGGCTTCATGGTATGGTGAAATTATATTTGAAGCCTCAGTTATACTGCCAATTAGGGGGCAGTAACCTGTGGGGCTGCACACCATCCTCCCAGATGCTGTATATGCTCTAAATCAATGTCCAGTGTGTAATATTGTTTCACCAGATGTCAGGGGCTGTTTTTCATTCTCAATTCACTCAATGCAACATCATACAGCCATCATGTGGGAAGAGTTAGATTTTCAGTGACTGATACTAGAAAATGTTTAGCTTATACTGAGTTTAGAAAAATGGATAGAGAACATGAGACCTCATTTTTAAAAATCAAATATGTATGTTGATAGGTATATGTAACTTTATGTAGAGACAAACATATTTGAGACAAACATTTTTTATCTTCAAGGGGAAAGATTCTAGGCGCATTTTTTTCTTATTTACTTCATGCTATTTTTAGTTTTCAGTAACATACCTGTTTAATAATTGCTAACTATAATAAAGAATTTTAACCAGAAAATATAAAGGAAAAAACTCTTAACACTAGAACATGCTCCCTCACCTACAAAATCCTCCTCAGTGCTTTGGCATTAAATCGTCGTAGGCTTTGGGAATCAGAATAACTCAAATGTCAAGCTCTGCAGCAGTCCTGCTTGCTTTGAGAGAGTGGACAATTTTTAACTTTACTGAAACTTGACGTTTTCACCTCCGAAGCAGTGATAATTTTAATGAAAAGTTTAAGTGAGGGAAGAGCGATTTTCGATGAGGACAAGATTCCACTTTGGCCCTTTTAAGCTGTTTTTACTACTAAACTTGTGGTACATCAGGGTCTGGAGTAGGGGCGGGTAACTTCCTCGCTCCTCACCGCCTCTCCCGAATCATTCTACACCACCCATTCTTAAACTCTGTTTTAGCCTCATATCGTCAGATTATGACTAAACAGCATCCTCCTTTCAATCACCTAGTGTCGCCTAAGCGATCATTTCCCGTTAATTTCCTGAAGATTTTATCTCCTCACCCGTTCCCTTTCCAACAATACTCCTGTCACAATTGGGAGGCATTTCGAATTCAGGAAGTTGTATCCATGGAATAATGTTGCTGAGGACTCAGGCAGAGGTGACGCAGACTCTTAATGTAGAAACCCGTATGACCACCCAAGAAGTCGGGACTATGTGATTCCTTCCATTCTGGCATTTGGGGAAGTATAGACAAGGAGCTCCCAGTAGCCGCAACACTCGCTTTGGAGGGTGAGATTAAGAATGTTCTGCCTTCAGCATTCTGGGAGGTGTAGTCCAGACGCTCTGTGTGGTGGAGAGCACTTCCGCTCCGGAAGGTAGATCTGATGCATTCTGGGAGGTGCAGTCCCGACGCTCTGTGTGGTAGCGTGCACTTCCGCTCTGGAAGGCGGATCTGGTGCTTTCTGGGAAGTGTAGTCCAGGAGCTCCGCGATCTCGCGGGCACTTCCGTTGGGGGAGTGTGAGGTTGCTACCGAATTTTCTTTGGGAGAGGTGCGTCAGTTCCGCCTCTCCCGGCGCTTCCAAACTTCCTGGATCTGCGCTTGGTACCTGCAGCGACCGGGCGATTGAGGAGAAAAGAAACCTGGGTAGAGTACGGAGGTATGGAGCTGGAGGGCTGTGGTGTGCATCTCAGGGGGAGTCTCTGCGTTCAGGGTGGTTTGCGAGTCCTGGGGTGGGGTGGGGTCACCTATGGCCTGGTTTGAGAGTTTCTGCGTGTCTCAGCTCGCCCAGTGTCTGCCTCCCTACACCCACGGGTGCTTCTGCTTCCTGGTGTTGGGGAATTGAAAGAGGTGGTGAAAGCTGCCTCCATTTTGACCTCAAACTTTCTAGTTGGCTTCTTTCCAGCTTGTCTCTTCGCTCGGGTGGGAGACCCCCGAGGGCATAGCATCCCCTGGTGGGAACCCAGACTACCCCCTCATGCAATAAGGACTGCTCTGAGCCAGCAGGGCCCCACCCGTGATTGAGACAGTGATCACTTGCCCTTTGCTGCGCACCTGCCATTGCCCCACATTTTCCTTGTATAAACCTGGAAGTATTTTCAGTACCCTGAAGACAACCTTTGAGCTGTTTGTAGTCTTTTTGGTGTTGGCCTCACTGAGATAAATTTCCTTTCTTATTTCACCACCACTCGTTTCTCTGCCTGTGGATTTTGTCAGGGGCAAGAGGCCGAATCTGGTCTGTTTGGGAATCCCAGAGCCAGGTGCATGTCAGTTATAGTGATACAAATAAAAATCTAAAAACGGGTTCTGGCACATGGTGAATGGTGACCTTTCTTAGTATTAATTTCCTGAGGAGCAGTCAGGTCCCTGGGTTAGGGTCAGATATCCCACGACAGAACCTTCTCTCTTCTCTGATTCTTGCATGATGCTGGGTAATCCCAGGACCCTTATAAACTCTCTTTTAGGAAGGCGAGGGTGTAACAGAACCAACGTGAGTTCCCTCCTTGGTGAGTCAGAAACTATCAGCTTGAATCATTGCACAAAGGAAGCTTATTTGCCACAAATAAAGAAATCACAGGGAATGGCTTCCAAAACCGCGATTCCCCAAAAGGGGGTGAATGGGTTCCTTTTGTTTAGGGTTAGGAAGGAGTTTTAGATAGGGAAGTCTTGTCATCCTATGTAGAGGCGGGCATAAGGTTGAGCATGCACCTTAAGGAAACATGCCTATACATACACTGTTATGTAAATGAGGCTGAGCCCTCCCTCCCTCCCCCTACCTGGGGCAGAGATTTTAGTATTATAATGAAGCAAAGGAAATAGGTCATTCCAGAAGTCACTCCATGGTTCTTCTGTGCAAGCATGAGTTGGGCTCCAAAGGTCTGGGTGATCTGGGCCTGGGGAATGTCTTGGCAGTTGTCATCACCCAAGGCGTGGTTTCGGGTTTCACTTGCCTGAGTTAAGAGGTAAGCTAGAGGGGCACCTGGGTGGCTCGGTCGTTTGGTCCCAGGGTCCTGGGATCAAGCCCAGCATCGGGCTCCCTGCTCTGCGGGAAGCCTGCTTCTCCCTCTCCCAAGGTAAGCTAGGGGAGAAGAGCTTAAGGAAAAATGTAAGACAAAGGTTAATGAGTACAAGCAGGTGGGCAGTAAACATCAGGTCTTGGGCTCTAGTTGTTGACAAGGGTTGCTTCCAGATTGCACGGAGGGGAGGGGAGGTTTTAACTTTTATTGAGAAGGGCGACACGACCATGGCATTTCATAACATTCTTTTCTTTCCCCAGCCTGACTTCTCACAAAGGGCTGCACAGAGGTGGAAGGAGTGACGCCTTGGCTACTGACAGCAAGGTTCCACGTGAGTGGGATTTGGCATTTTTCTTTTATAACAGTATTCACATCAGTCGGATAATATATAGGATGTGTAATCGGGCACGGGCATTAATAATGAATCCTTAATTGCCGACCTCACCAATGACGGTTTTATACAAATGAATACATTGTACCACACTATAACTCTGTGAAGAAATTCTGCTTTCTTTTTCTGTTCTCTAAAATGATATTAAGACCCACGGAGCATAAATGATTTGCCCATAGTCCCCACCTAGTAAAGAGGCTGAGCTGGGGTTGGGATGAAAGCAGTCCGAGTCCAGAACTCGAGTTCCTAATCTCTTGGATATGTTCTCGTTAAGCCATAGGAACTAGCAGGAATCAGACCCCGGGTAGTTAGCACTTGATTCTGGAGGACCTGAAAAGCAAGGCTAATGGGCTTCGACTTTTCTGAGTTTTTTCAAATATTGTCAACTATTTTGTTTCACTTATTACTAATAATATGTTTTATTCATATGGAATCATGATGGAAAATTCAGAAAATACAGAAATATGAGGGAAAAAATTTTCAATTATCCATTAATCCATAATGTAAAGATAGCAACTGTGAAGCTTTTAATGCATTTCTGTTTGGTGGTTCTTTGTGTATGTTTGTTATGTTTGTTTATAAACAAATTATCATATATTTCTTTGTGTTTGTCCCCTGGTGTATTTTAACTATGGACCTTTTTTTTAAGATTTTATTTTATTCTTTATTTTTTTATGATAATTTCTTTTTATTTTTTTTATATTTTATTACGTTCAGTTAGCCAGCATACAGTACATCATAAGTTTTTATTGTAGTGTTCAACAGTTCATTAGTTGCATATAACACCCAGTGCTCATCCCAACATGTGCCCTCCTTAATACCCATCACCTAGTTACCCCATCCCCCCACCCTCTTTATTTTTTAAAAAAGATCTATTTATTTATTTATTGGGTAGGGGGGAGAGAGAAAGAGCACGCATGAAGAGTGTGCCTGCTCATGCAGGGGATGGGGCAGAGGGAGAAGGAGAGAATCTTAAGCAGACTCCCTGCTGAGCGTGGAGCCTGATGCAGGGCTTGATCCCAGGACCCTGAGATCATGACCTGAGCCTAAATCAAGAGTCTGTCACTTAACTGACTGAGCCACCCAGGCACCCCTTAAGATTTTATCTTTAAGTAATCTCTACCCAATGTGGGGCTCAAACTTATAACCCCAAGATGAAGAGTTGCATGCTCCACTGACTGAGCCAGCCAGGTGCCCCATAACTATGGAAACTTTTTTTTTTTTAAAGATTTTATTTATTTGAGAGAGAGAATGAGATAGAGAGAGGGCATGAGAGGGGGGAGGGTCCGAGGGAGAAGCAGACTCACTGCTGAGCAGGGAGCCCGATGCGGGACTCGATCCCGGGACTCTGGGATCATGACCTGAGCCGAAGGCAGTCGCTTAACCAACTGAGCCACCCAGGCGCCCAACTATGGAAACTTTTAAACACTGCCAAGAAAGAATAAACTAATGAGCTTCCATAAAATTTCATGATCATCTTTGTTATTCCCATTATTACTGTTATGGCTGTTTCCTGATATTTTAAGACTTTACTTATTTTTTATTTTTATTTTTTTAAGATTTTATTTATTTATTTGACAGAAACACAGCAAGAGAGGGAACACAAGCAGGGGGAGTGGGGGAGGGAGAAGCAGGCTTCCCGCCGAGTAGGGAGCCCGATGTGGGGCTCAATCGCAGGAGCCTGAGATCATGACCTGAGCCGAAGGCGGACGCTTAACAACTGAGCCACCCAGGTGCCCCAAGACTTTGTTTTTATATAATTAAAAGTTTTTCCATTGAAAAGTTGCAAAAATAGTATAAGGAATTCTCATATGCTCTTTACCCAGATACCCCAATTGTTGACATTTTGCCTGTTTTGTGGCTCCATCAGCCACATAACACCAGGAATATACCTGTAATTCAATGACAGCTTATTTTAGCTTTCTGAAGGAAGGAAGTCCCACAGGAGGTATCTTGGGAAGAGGGATTTAGGAGAGGCTGATTATAGAAATTTAGCACCACTTAGTTGGTAATATTAGATATTATACTACATAATAGTATCTATTAGTTATCAATTAGATGTTAGGTATCTAGTAAGTTATTACTAACAGTAGTTAATAGTGTTACCTGTTAGATAATGGTGGAAAACGTTATATAACATCCTGTTATGTAATCCACAGTCTTGTAGTTAATTTTGTTCTGTTTTTCATTCAAAGGCCTTATAACCAGTCTCCCCTCCCCATCCCAGTTCAAAGTCCCAATTTTATGCTTTGCTAAGCTGTATATTTGTTTATAAACATTTACAAAAACTTTATCATACTTGATGTTCCTTAACGTGGAATGCGTTCCATAGCCTTTGTCTTTTTCATTGATGCTTTTCTTTTTTAACTTTTTATTTTTCCATGTAAGCTCTACGCTCAGTGTGGGGCCTCGAATTCGTGACCCCAAGATCAAGAGTTGCATGCTGTACTGACTGAGCCAGGTGCCCCTGTTCCTGAAGCAATATTTATTTATTTATTTTTTATTATTTTTTAGATTTTATTTATATAGAGAGAGGGAGAATGCAAGTGGGGGAAGGGGCAGAGGAAGAGGGAGAGAGAGAATCTCAATCCGACTCTGTGCTCAGTGTGGAGCCCGACAAGGGCTCAATCCCATGACCCTGAGATCATGACCTGAGCTGAAATCAACAGTCGGACACCTAGTCGACTCACCCACCCAGGAGCCGGTTCTTGATGCTTTTTAAAGAGTATAGAGGGAAGTCGTTTTGGAGAAAGTTCTTCATTTGGGGTTTATCTGATGTATACATGTTTAGGTTTTGTTCTGAGTCATTGGCAGGGATTCCGCAGAACCATTGAGGCATCCTTGTCATTGCAGTGTAACAGGAGCCAAAGGATGTTGGTTTGTCTACGTTTTGGTGAACTCAACTTTGTTGACTAACTAAGGTGATTTCTATTAGGTTTCTCCATTTTAAAGGTACTATTTTTTTTCATCAGAATTAATAAAGTCTTCTTATGGGAAGATACACTTGTTAGTGGGCATTCTTAAAGATTTATTTATTTGAGAGAGAGGATTTTTATTTATTTGTGAGGGAGATTGTGAGTAAGGGGTGGGAAAGAGGGAGAGGGAGAAGCAGGCTCCCCGCAGAGCAGGGAGGCCAACATGGGGCTCGATCCCAGGACCCTGGGATCATGACCTGAGCCAAAGGCAGGCACTTAACCAACTGAGCCACCCAGGTGCACTCCATGAATCATGACTTTTAGTAACTTTGCTGAGTGGTGCAGCGATTGCTATAATTCAGTTTAGACCATTTTTGTTTCCCCAGTTGGATTCCTCATGCCTATTTTCAGTTAACGCCCCATTTTCTCCCCTAATACCCCAGAGACCACTAACCTGCTTTCTGTCTCCGTAGATTTCCCTCTTCTGGACATTTCATAGAAAAAGAATCCTATAGTATCTGACCTTTTGTGACTGGTGTCTTTCACTTTCAGCAGTGTTTACAAGGTTCATCCATGCTGTAGCGTGATCAGTACTCCTTCCTTTTAATTGGCCAGTAATATTCCATTGTATGGATTTGCCACAATTTGTTCATTCCTGCATAGGTCATAGCTCGACATCTTGGTGGTTTCCAGTATGAGGGTTATTAATGAATAATGGTGTTGTGAACGTTCGTGTACAGATCATGTATGGATTCACAGTCATCATCTGTGTAGGTGAGCAGCATCCTGGGCTACCTTTAAAGCCTTTTTTTCTGCCTTCCTGGGCACCTCGCCAGGTGCAGCTCCACCTTCCTGGTACCTGTGCAATTCAGGACTCTACACACGCCTGGAAGTAGGAGGACACATGACCATGTTCAAGGTGAGTAGGGCTTGCCTTTCTCACTTTACAAATTCCATCTCATTACTCAGGTCGTCACACATTTTTCTGGGGATGACTCAAACAGAGCAACAGGCATTTGCGGACCTATTTTTGCATGTATTTTTGGTTTTTGTTTTATTATTATTTATCTTACAGAGTAAAAAAATGACTAGAAATGAGTAATTCTCCCACTTCATTACTTCCCACCTGACAAATGAGCCGTTTCAACTTTCTCCTACTCTTATCTTTGTGGGCATACATAACTGAATTTGTATTCATAATATACACTTAATTTTAAATTCTGATTTTTTTTTTCCCTTTGATGTTAAGTAATGTTCATTTTTTACGGTTGCATCCCATTCCCATTGAGTTGATGTATCTTTCTATCTTTAACTCCTTCCCATTCATAGGCACGTCCATGGTTTAGGAATTTTATTGTCTCAAGCAGCACTGCGGCGACCACTTTCTGACAGAAAACCTTGTCCCCCCACATCGGCTCTGAAAACAGTCTGCTAGCTTTTTGTCCTCACATTTGATACGTGCCAGGGAGGCTGTTTTTTATGTGGAATATCTAATTGCAGGCAGAACAGAGCAGGCTGGAAGTGCTGCTTCACACAGATCTTGCTGGAGGTTTGCACTCAGGGAGAGCTGGATTCCATCTTCCCCGTGCCTCGGTCCTAGTATCGGCCAGTGACTTGCATTCTGTGCCTTGACTCCTCAGAGCAGCAGAGGGAGGAGGTGTCGGCCTTATCTTCATCTTAAACATGTGACTATGAGAGACCCACTCAGATTCACACAAGGAGCCAGGGGCAGGAATGTGAGGCATTCTGCTCGAGTGAAAGAGGTAGACAGGAAGACAGAGTTCATTTCAGGCCCTGGGCCCTGTGGTGTGTGTGTCTGGAGTGCTTTTTTTTTTTTTTTTTTTTAAGATTTTTATTTATTTGGCAGAGAGAGAGAGTGAGCACAAGCAGGGGGAGCGGCAGAAGGAGAGGGAGAAGCAGGCTCCCCGCTGAGCAGGAAGCCCAATGTGGGGCTCGATCCCAGGACCCTGGGATCATGACCTGAGCCGAAGGCAGATGCTTAGCCGACTGAGCCACCCAGGCGCCCCTGGAGCGCTCTTCTGTGAGATGATTTCCACAGGTGGCGCTGTCCCTGACCCCTGTCTTGGGCTGTGTCTCTTCCTGTGGCTGCTCCCCTTCACTGACCTGCAGGCGCAAAGACAGCAGTTAGCACAATTCTTGTATAAAATCTTTAAATTCCTCTGTGGCAAAAGACACTTTACATGGAATTACCAGAACAGTAACCTGGGGCAAAAATATTTACCACAGGGATGCCAAAAAAGAGACAAAGCCCATAATAGGAAACTTACGCATATGGGAAAGGGAAAAAAAAAAACCCCAATGGAATATAAAGAAGGATATGCACAGCCATGTTAAAAAGGAGAAATACGAATAAACATCTAAAAAGGGTAGTCCTTTTTTTTTTTTAAGATATTTTTTATTTATTTGAGAGAGAGCATGAGTGGGGGTGAGAAGGGAGGCAGAGGGAGAAGCAGGCTCACCGCTGAGCAGGGAGCCCGATGCGGGGCTTGATCCCGGGACTCCGGGATCATGACCTGAGCTGAAGGCAGACGCTTAACCGACTGAGCCACCCAGGCGCCCCTGAAAAGGTAGTTCTATTAATTTACAATCAAATAAGTGGGAATACTTATACAACTTGTTCTTCCAAATCAGATTGCCAAAACCATAGAAAAACACGTAACCTGCTCTTGGCCATTGTATGGAGAACCCGGGTTGTTGTATTCCCTTGAAAGATCAGGGAAGTAGGAAAAAGATTGGGAAGAAAATCTATCATCATATGATCGTAATTTTAAATGTGCCCATTTTTGACCTTTTAATTTTCTCTAGCAATTATTTTCAAGTCATCAGGCAGGGCAACAAGATCTACGTAAAACGACGTACTTTGCAGATGGGTTATAATGAGAAAAATATGTAAAATTAAATATCATTTGTTCAGAACAGGTAAGGATAGAGATCTGTTCTCTGGGATAACACAGAGCCACAAAATGTGATGAAAAAGGTACTGGTGTTGGCAACATGAAGAAATAATACGATTGATATCAGATGTTTGTTAGGCACCTCCTCTGTGCCATGTACTGTTCCAAAGGCAATAGGTATTCCCTTGTTTAATCCTTGAAGGAACTTCAGTGTGTGGCATTGGCAGGGTAGGAGGAGAAGGGCCTGGAACCCTGCCGATGGACTTGAGTCCCTCAAACTCTGAAACCACTTCACACCATCCTTTCCACCTCCTCAATGCTGCCCCACTCCCAGTGGCCACTGGGTGCAAGATTGAGGTTGCGTGTGCTTGATGTTGTAGGAGACGGTGACGTTCAAGGATGTGGCAGTGGTCTTCACGGAGGAGGAGCTGGGGCTGCTGGACCCCGCCCAGAGGAAGCTGTACGGAGACGTGATGTTGGAGAACTTCAGGAATCTGATTTCTGTGGGTGAGCATAGGCGCTGTATGCCTCAATATCTGCTTCCTGGATTGACTCTGTGTCCTTGGGTGTTCAAGGCTTCGGGGCTTTTGAAATGGTTACCTGTGTTGATGGTGTACCAGCAGTTTTTTTAATAAAGTAGAAAATCTCAGTTTGTTATCTCAGTTTGAAAATCTCAGTTAGCTGTAATGAATACATCACAGTAAAAATCTGCCAATTGTGTGATAGACGTTGGTTAGAAATAGGTTTCTGTCATGCATATATGTCTGGGTCTTGAAATAGGTCATATTTTTTTAAATGTTTGAAAAACGCTGATTTTGATTAATTGACCGGTATGTGTAGGAATCCAAATACTCATTTGTACCTTTTGTGTGTTCATTTTATTTTTTAATTTTTTTTTTAAGATTTTTATTTATTTGAGAGAGAGAGGGCTTGAGAGGGGAGGAGAGGGAGAGGGAGAAGCAGACTCTGCTAAGTGGGGAGCCCAATGGGAGGCTTGATCCCAGGATCATGACCTGAGCCGAAGGCAGACACTTAACTGAGTGAGCCACCCAGGCGCCCTTGTGTGTTCATCTTAAATATGTGACTTTGCAGGGGTGCCTGGGTGGCTCAGTCATTAAGTGTCTGCCTTCAGCTCAGGTCATGATCCCAGGGTCCTGGGATTGAGTCCCGCATCGGGCTCTCTGCTCAGCGGGAAGCCTGCTTCTCCCTCTCCCACTCCCCCTGCTTGTGTTCACTCTCTCGCTGTCTCTCTCTGTCAAATAAATAAATAAAATCTTTAAAAAAAAATAATAAATATGTAACTTTGCATGTTCACAACGCAGCACCCCTTTAGACATGATATGTTCCACTTAGAGCAAAAAAGCTTTGGATGATTCCAGCAACCAACAGAGAAGAGAGATCAGGTTAAGAACCAAGCAGATGGGAGTCCTTGCCGGTGTTCTTCCGTGTGTCTTACTTCTTCCCCCCAGGTGACCATCTCACCTGGTCCAAATGACCAGACCCCGTCTTGAATCATTTCAGCCGTCTTTGTATGGCACACCTTTTTCCACACCTTCCCTTGTATTGTCTGTTCTCCATGTAGTGGCCAGTGTGATCCTTAGGAAATGCAAGTCAGGGCACCATTCCTCTGCTCAAAACCCTGTACGGCTTATTTTTCTTTGAGTTAAAGCCTCTTTATTTTTTATTTTTTTAAGAGTGTATTTATTTATTTTAGAGAGAAAGAGAGAGTGCAAGAAGCGGGGAGAGGCAGAGGTAGAGGGAGGAGCAGGCTCCTCTCCGAGCAGGGAGCCCGATGCGGGGCTCGATCCCAGGACCCCGGGACCATGACCTGAGCCGAAGGCAGACACTTAACCTACTGAGCCACTCAGGTTTCCGGAGTTAAAACCTCTTCAAGTGGCTTCTAGAGTCCTCCACAGTGTGCTCCTCTCTCCCACATCACCTCTCCACTTCCTCTTGCTCCACCCCCTCCACTCACATTGCGCCCCCCGTGTTTCTCAGCCTGGCCAGAGACGCTGCAGTGCCCACTGCCACTGTCACAAATTGCCACACACTTCACGGCTTAGAACGACACAGGTGGACTGCCACACAGTTCTCCGGGTCCTCGGTATGACATGGTTTTTACTGGGCTACGGTCAAAGTGTCTGCACAGATGCATTTCTTTTTGGAGGCTCTAGGAGAGAATCTGTGTCTTTGCTTTTTCAGCTTCTAGAAGTTACCCCAGGTTTTTAAACTTGTGGCCCCTTTCCTCCATCTTCACTGCCAGCAGCCTTGCTTTTCCCTGTCCGTTCTTCTGCAGTCACATTGCCTTCCTACGCTCTTCTTCCATCTCGAAGGATCCTTTCCATTGCTTTGAGCCCACCCAGAAAATAGAAAATAGTCTTCCATTTTAAGGTCAGCTAATTAGCAGCCTTAATTCCATCTGCAACCTTAATTCCCCTTTGCTGTGTTATGTAACATATTCTGGGCTCCAAAAATCAGGATATGGATTCTTCGGGAGCCAGTTAATCTGCCTACTACATATCCTTCTGCCTCAGAGCCCTTACCCCCTGGCCGGCGTACTCTTACCTGAAATCCTTCGTCCCCTGCCTCCCATCCCTCCTTCCCCTCCCCACCTCCTTCCTTCCTTCCTTCCTTCCTTCCTTCCTTCCTTCCTTCCTTCCTTCCTTCCATCCATCCATCCATCCATCCATCCATCCGTCCATGCATCCTTCCTGTCTGTGCTCAGTTTCAGTATCACAAGAGAGGCCTTTTCTGACCAACTTACATAAAACATCACCCTCCCTTTACTCTCCTTATTCCTCCTTATATTGTGCCTCATGTGTTTCGTTTGTTTGGTCATCTCTTCTCTCTCTCCCCTGGAGTGTGATCCCCACAAGTGAGGGACTGTGTCTCTTTTGTTCATTGCTCTGTCCTCAGTGCCTAGAATCATCAGGTATGTGGCAGGTGTCTGGAAATATGTGTTGATTTGGTGAATGTGTCAATGGATAGGAGACCCCTGTGTCTCCATGGGTCGGGGAGATAGCTGTAGGTCCTGTGCAAACCAGAGTAAATGAAGGATGTTGCAGGACATTGTTTGTCTTCTGATTAATGCCTATCCAGTTACTTTCTATTTCACTCACTTTCTTGGGGGTGCCCTTGGCATGAATGTGTGTTGGTCTGTGCACTTGACCCGTGTCCCAGAGAAACTTAGAAGCATTGTGGTTGTAACCATACTGAGTAACACCCTTTGCCTGTGGCCTTCCTGGAATCTTCCATTAGGGGGCATTTTCATTTCTGGGAAGAATACTTTTGGGACGAGAATTCTGATTCTGATTCTCAGATCCCCCAACAGAGGGAAAAAGATCTGTTTCCTATAGTGTCAGTGTCAACCAGGTTGTAAGCTGCCTTCCTCTTGAAGATTTGCCATCTGCAGCCCATTTGCCTCTTTCAAAGCCCCCACCCATGTTACTGCCCCCTGGTTTCCCCTTCCTTGTCCTTGAGGGGGAAGATTTAAAGTGAGAGTAATAGGAGACACATACGTGAATGCTGCCTGTATATCTGGTTCAGAAATATATCGTGCTTTTTCTACAAATTTAGCTATTAAACAAATGTTAAAGAATATAGATGTCATACAGTTTTCCCTTGATTTTTAATGAAGATTGGGTGTTTTTCAACTAGTGAACATTCTAACCTAGAGAGAATCAGGAAACTTACTGTCACATCCTCAGAGGTATTTCCTGTTCCCCTCACACAGCTACTCTTTTTGTTTTGTTTTGTTTAGATTTATTTATTTGAGAGAGAGAGCATGTGTGCAGGTGTTGGGAGGGGCAGAGGGAGAGAGACAGAATCCTCAAGCAGACCCCCTGCCAAGCACGGAACCTGACGCGGGGCTCGATCTCACAACCCTAAGATCATGACCTGAACCGAAACCAAGAACCGACTGCTCAACTGCCTGAACCACCCAGGCACCCCACACAACTACTCTTTCCAAGGGTCAGTTTGTTAAATATAACCATGAACTACATTACCTACCAAAAAAGTACATACTCACCTACGTAATATTTTTCCAAGATTCTGTTCTTGCAACTTATCTTTCCATTTGAACAATTTGTTTAATTAAGAACTGGGGAACTTCTAGAACCAAAGTTTTCAAGTTTTTTTGAGCATGAGCCATAGTAAGAAATGGATCTTTCATTGTAATCAGAACAAACATTTCACGTGTGAGTTCACATCTGTGACTTTCATAGGCATTTTATGTAATGACCCCTGTCCTGTTGGCTGTGGTGCTTTGATAGTTTCTGTCCTGGTTCTTTTTTCTGAAAGCTTATTACACGCTTTTAAATATTTCCAGCTCACTGGAGTATTAGAGCTTTTTAATTTGAAAAATTGTTGTGATGGGCTATTTTATCCACACATTTGTATATGTACTGTGTTTCTACACTCTTATCAGACAGACAGTCCTAAAGCTTCAGAAAGAACCAGCAATAGGCCCTTCTTTCTTTTCATCCCAGGGATTCTTGCCACCTTTGATTTTCTCTTTTATTTTTTTTTACTTGAGAGAGAGCGAGAGAGAGAGCACAGAGAGGGAGAAGCAGACCCCCGCTGAGCAGAGAGCCTGACGTGGGGCCAATCCCAGGACCCTGAGATCATGACCTGAGCCGAAAGCAGATGCCAAACCGACTGAGCCACCCAGGCGCCCCCACCTTTGATTTTCTTATTAGCATCCTGCGTCATGTACCTCTGGTTCTTGATGTCCCCTATACAGCTTTTCAGCTTCCCAGCAAAACCACAGTGTTCTGTCCCTTTTCTGTTTCAAATAACTTACTTGGAAAAGATGTTTTCCTTCTAAGACTTGGCTTAAACTCTCACCAAAATAGTCAAACTGGGATTCATTTATTCATTGCATTTGTTGACTATGCACCATGTTCCAGACATGATTCTGGACATTGGTTATAAAGTAGGAAAGTGTAAAATGTGTTCAGCCCAAAAAGTGTAACATGTTTCCCTCCTTGATGCTGCATCGTGGTGGAAAAGACATGGTGAGCAACAGATCACTTAGCGTGTTAGCCATGGTGCAGGATGCTGCATGGAACATAAAAAAGGAGGGATAGGAGTCACCGGAGGTGAACTGGGTGAGGACAGGATTGATTATTTTACACTGGGCGGTAAAGGGGCTTGTTGCTGGGCTCACTTTGAGCAGAGACCTAAAAATCATTAGGAACCATCCATGCATCTGTCTGGGAAGAGTTCCTGGCAGGATTGAACGCCCACTCTAGGATTGGCTTTCAGAGCTCATACTGTAACCTTACCTTTTCCTTCTCCCAGGCTCCATTTCTGTTGTTTTCACAGTTTTCCTAGAGATCTGAATTTCTGTCAGGTTTTAGAGCCATGTATATTTTCTGTTCAACTTTATTTCCCTTTTGTCCTCATGAAGGAAACTTGCCTGTAGAAACTTAAGTTCCACTCTTTGCTTTATGCTTATTTTAGTCCATGTGCTTTGGGTATTTGCTCCCAAACCCACAAGTCATTCTAGACATTCAAGATACCTCGACACTGAAGTAACTTTCCAATAAAGTGATGCAAGGCTTATGTAGTTATATAGAGGCTGTTTACCACATGTCTGCTGGATTGAAAGAGGGGGCAGCTTTTAATTGACTGTTCATACAGGTAGGGGAGTGAATTTTTCTCTTTTTTAAAGATTTTATTTATTTGATGGGGTGGGGAGAGAGAGCTCGAGAGAGCACAAGCAGGGGGAGCGGCAGGCAAAGGGAGAAGCAGGCTCCCCACCATGCAGGGAGCCAGATGTGGGGCTCGATCCCGGGACCCTGGGATCATGACCTGAGCCGAAGGCAGATGCTTAACCGACTGAGCCACCCAAGGGGCCCAAATTTTTCTTTTGTAAACATTTTTTTCAGTAGTGCTTTCAAAGACTATTTTTTTTAGAGCAGTTTTAGGTTCATAGCAAAAAAAGGGACAGAGATCTCCCATATAAACCTGTCCCCATGTACCCACAGCATCTTACATCAATATCCCCTGCCAGATAAAATTGATGAACCTGTGTTGACACGTTGTTATCACTGAGTCTGTACTCTACATTAGGGTTCATTCTTGGTGGTGTACATTTTATGGACTTGGACAAATGGATAAAGCCGTGTACACACTATTATTATATCACATAGAGTAGTTACACTTCCCTAAAAATCCTGTTCTCCACCTCTTCATCCCTCCCCTCTAACCCTTGGCAACAACTGATCTTTTTACTCCATCCATACTTTAGCCTTTTCAAGAATGTTGTACAGTTGGAATTGTACTTTTCAGTGTGGCTTCTCTCACTTAGTAATATGCATTACATTTTCTCCATATCTTTTCATGCCTTAATAGCTCACTTCTTTTTAGCACCAAATAATGTCCCATTGTGTGGATGTACCACAGTTAATATGTATCTGTTCACCTCCTGGAGGACACCTTAGTTCCTTCCAAGTTTTGTCCTTTTGAATAAACCTGCTATAAAAATCTGTGTATAGTTTTTTGTGTGGGCTTAAAATTTCAACTCCTTTTGGTTAATACCAGATTGTACAATAGCAGGAAGGTATGGTAAGAGTATGTTTAGTTTTGTAAGAAACCACCAAACCTGGGGTACTTGGGTGACTCAGTTGGTTAAGTGTCTGCCTTCGGCTCAGGCTGTGATCTTGGAGTCCTGGGATCGAGCCCTGCATTGGGCTCCCTGCTCAGTAGGGAGTCTGCTTCTCCCTCTGCCCCTCCCCCTGCTTGTGTTCACTCTCTCTCAAATAAATAAAATCTTAAAAAAAGAAAGAAAGGAAGAAACTGCCAAACTCTTCAAAAGTGGCTGTACCATTTTGCATTCCCACCAGCAATGAATGACATTTCTGGTTGCTCCACATCTTGGCAGCATTTGATGGTGTTGGTGTTCTGGATTTTGGCCATTCTAGTATGTGTGTAGGGTGTCTCGGTGTTTGGATTTGCATTTCCCTGATTACGTAAGATGTGGAGCATCTTTTCATACACTTATTGGCCCTTTGTATATTTTCTTCAGTAGGGTGTATGTTAAGGTCTTTGGTTCATTTTTAAACCAGGTTCTTTTTTTTCTTATTGTTGAGTTTTAAGAAAAGTACTTCTTAAGCTAATTGAAAAGTTTATTGAAAAAATAATCTCCAAATGTTCAGATAACCTTTGTATAAATATAGAGACTTGGGAATACCAATGAGATAATTTAGAAAACACATTTCTGAACTTAAATTATTAGAAGTGGTCAAAAATTTGTAATAGTAGCCAACTCATTTAATGTCTGTCAAAACAAAGATAAGATTAGGTAAACGTGCAGAATTTCCAGGAATACTTTGAATATATAAATATAAATAGAAATATTTCAGGGTATTGGATATTAGGATATATAACATGAACCCAAAATTTGATTATGTTATTGCTTTTCTTGAAGTTCTAGTCAATTCATATTTTATTATATAACGTTTCTTTTTTTATATATATATATTTTTATTTTTTAAAATTTTTTTATTGTTATGTTAATCACCATACATTACATCATTAGTTCTTGATGTAGTGTTCCATGATTCATTGTGCATTACACCCAGTGCTCCACGCAGAACGTGCCCTCCTTAATACCCATCACCAGGCTAACCCATCCCCCCACCCCCCCTCCCCTCTAGAACCCTCAGTTTGTTTTTCAGAGTCCATCATCTCTCATGGTTTGTCTCCCCCTCCGACTTACTCCCCTTCATTCTTCCCCTCCTGCTATCTTCTTCTTTTTCTTTTTTCTTAACATATCTTGCATTATTTGTTTCAGAAGTACAGATCTGTGATTCAACCGTCTTGCACAATTCACAGCGCTCACCATAGCACATACCCTCCCCAATGTCTATCACCCAGCCACCCCATCCCTCCCACCCCCCACCACTCAGCAACACTCAGTTTGTTTCCTGAGATTAAGAATTCCTCATATCAGTGAGGTCATATGATACATGTCTTTCTCTGATTGACTTATTTCACTCAGCATAACACCCTCCAGTTCCATCCACGTCATTGCAAATGGCAAGATCTCATTCCTTTTGATGGCTGCATAATATTCCATTGTGTATATATACCACATCTTCTTTATCCATTCATCTGTCGATGGACATGTTGGCTCTTTCCACAGTTTGGCTATTGTGGACTTATATAACGTTTCTGTCTCCATAATTTATTAACTATATAATTTGCTATTCAAATTCTACACTGACTTCCAAATTCAGTGGAAATGACCATAGGTTAACATTTGAATTATATTATCAATTTTTGAATTAAGTCTTTGGCATTTAACTTGTACCTCTCTTAGGAGACTTGGTGTGGGGGGTGCGTGGGTGGCTCAGTCAGTTAAGTGGTTGCCTTCGGTTCAGGTCATGATCCCAGGGTCCTGGGATTGAGCCCTGCATCGGGCTCCCTGCTCAACAGGGAGCCTGCTTCTCCCTCTGCCTCTGCCCTTCCTCCCCGTTTGTTCTCTCTCTCTCTAATAAATAAATAAAATCTTTAAAAAAAAAAGGAGACTTGGTGTGTACTTGCATAGTGGATAGGAGCCCACTGGACCCCCTCTTGGATTCCACACACGTGTAAACCAGAGAATAAGATACACAATGGAAAAGACCTACCCAATATTCTCTGGATTCATTAAAGTCTCATGCTGTCTCCTAAATGTGAAACCTTGAGAACACTGAACAAAGTCTTCAGTTGTCCACATCTCTGCATTCTGTCTTTACAGGAGGAAAGATCCAAAGTAAGATGAAGACTGTTATAGAAGCAGAACCACCTGAAGAGCTTTCCTGCTGGCGGATCTGGCAACAGATTGCAAGTGACTTAACCAGGTGTCAGGGCTCCATGATAAAGAGTTCTCAGCTCCCCACACAAGGTGATTCACCTGGACAGGTTGGAGCAGGACAGTCTGTAACTCACACAGGCCAGAAACCTGATCAGTCTAGTGAATTTAAGAAATATTTCAGTGATGTCTCCAGCCTTGATCTTCATCAACAAACACACTCAGGAGTGAAGTCTCATACGTGTCGTGAGTGTGGAAAAAGCTTCTGTTACAGCTCAGCACTTCATATTCATCAGAGAGTTCATCTGGGAGAGAAACGCTACAAGTGTGATGAGTGTGGTAAGGAATTCAGCCAGAGCTCATGTCTGCAAACTCATCAGAAAGTTCACACTGTGGAGAAGCCATTCAAATGTGAGAAGTGTGGGAATGGCTTCTGTCGTAGATCAGCACTTAATGTTCATTATAAATTGCACATGGAAGAGAAACCTTATAATTGTGAGCAGTGTGGAAGGGCGTTCATTCATGCTTCACATCTTCAGGAACATCAGAGAATCCACACTGGGGAGAAACCCTTCAAATGTGATAAATGTGGCAAGAGTTTCCGACGTAGATCATCACTTAATAGTCATTGTATGGTCCACACAGGAGAAAAACTGTACAAATGTGAGGAGTGCGGGAAGTGTTTCTTTTGTAGCTCAAATCTTCATATCCATCAGAAGGGCCACACACGAGAGAAACCTTATAAATGTGAGGAGTGTGGGAAGGGCTTCATTCAGCCTTCACATTTTCGGGCCCATCAGAGAATCCATACTGGAGAGAAACCATATGTATGCAAAGTGTGTGGTAAAGGCTTTACTATGAGTTCAAATCTTCAGGCACATCAGAGAGTCCACACAGGAGAGAAGCCATACAAATGCGATGAGTGTGGGAAGAACTTTGGTACAAAAACCCGTTATCAAGTTCATCTGGTAGTCCACACGGGAGAGAGACCCTATAAATGTGAGGTATGTGGGAAGGACTTCAGTCAGAGAGCATATCTTCAGTCCCATCTGAAGACCCACAGCATAGAGAAACCTTACAAGTGTGAGGAGTGTGGGCAGGGCTTCAATCAGAGTTCCCGACTTCAGATTCACCAGCTGATCCATACTGGTGAGAAACCACACAAATGTGAAGAGTGTGGGAAGGGATTCAATCGTAGAGCAGATCTCAAAATTCATTGCAGAATCCACACAGGAGAGAAACCATTTAATTGTGAGGAATGTGGCAAAGTATTCAGGCAGGCCGCAAATCTTCTGGCCCATCAGAGAATCCATAGTGGAGAGAAACCATTCAAATGTGAGGAGTGTGGGAAGAGTTTTGGTCGCAGTTCACACCTTCAAGCCCATCAGAAAGTCCACACGGGAGAAAAGCCATACAAATGTGAGGAGTGTGGGAAGGGCTTCAAATGGAGCTTGAATCTTGACATGCATCAGAGGGTCCACACAGGAGAGAAACCCTACAAGTGTGGGGAGTGTGGTAAACACTTCAGTCAGGCCTCAAGTCTGAAGGTTCATCAGAGTGTTCACAGTGAAGAGAAACCATACAAATGTGATGTGTGTGGCAAGGTCTTCCGCCACTCTTCGCAGCTGCAGTCTCATCAGCGGGTTCACACAGGGGAGACACCTTACAAGTGTGAGACGTGTGGTCAGAGCTTCCGTTGGCGATCAAAACTTTCACATCACCGCAAAACTCATGGTGGCAATACATTTTATGAAAGTAAGAAGAGTGGTAAGAACATCAAAGAATCATCAGAAAGAAGTTCTCCAAAATGATGCTTATTAATAAAACCCTGAATTCTTATCATCATTGAGTCTCATAAGAGAGAAAATACTTGTGTTAGTTTAGTTGGTATTTAAGCAATAATTGAACATAGCTCAGTTTTCACAAGATCACAGTTGAGAAACCTTGTAAGTGATGTGGTAAGTCTTTGTTCAGAATCACTTAGGAGGTAGTAGTACTTAGGAAAAGAGTTTGGTCTGGCCTTTAACACAAGTATAATGATGGGTATACTAGAATTGATACCCACTAGAATGTAAGCTCCATGAGGGCTGGGACTTTGCTGCTAAATCTATACAGCCCTCAAAGCTGAAGGCATCATAATTCTGGACTTCAAGTTATATTACAAAACTGTAGTAAACAAAATTGTATGGTACTGGCACAAAAACAAGACACATAGGTCAATAAAACAGAATAGAAAACCCAGAAATGAACCCATAATTATGTGGCCAGTTAATCTACAACAAAGCAGGGAAGACTATCCAATGGGAAAAAGAGGTTTTTTTTTTTTTTCAACAAATGGTGTTGGAAAAACTGGACAGCCACATGCAAAAGAATGAAATTGGACTACTTTCTTACACCATACACAAAAATAAATTCAAAATGGATGAAAGACCTAAGTGTGAGACCTGAGACCATAAAAGTCCTTGAAGAAAGCACAGGCAGTAATTTCTCTGACATCAGCTGTAGCAACTTGTTTCTAGATCAGTCTTCTGAGGCAAGAGAAACAAAAGCAAAAATAAATTATTGGGACTACATCAAAATAAAAAGCTTCTGTATAGCAAAGGAAACAAAACTAGAAGGCAGCCTACTGAATGGGAGAAGGTATTTGCCAATGACATATTCGATAAGGAGGTAATGTCCAAAATATATAAAGAACTTATAAAACTCAACACCCAAAAAGTGAATAATCCAATTAAAAAATAGGCACAAGACTTAAATAGATATTTCTCCCAGAAGAAATCCAGGTGGCAAGAAACACATGAAAAGATGCTCAACATCACTTATTGTCAGGGAAATCCAAATCAAAATTACAATGAGTTAGCACCTCATTCCTGTCAGAATGGCTAAAATCAAGACAAGAAACAACAGGTTTTGGCAAGATGTGGAGAAAGGGGAACCCTCCTGCACTGTTGATGGTAACGTAAACTGGTGCAGCTACTGTGGAAAACAGTATGGAGGTTCCTCAGAAAGTTAAAAATAGAATACCCTAGGATCTAGCAATTGTACTACTAGGTATTTGCCCAAAGAATACAAAAATACTAATACAAAGGGATACATGCACCCTAGTGTTTATAGCAGCATTACTTACAATAGCGAAACCACGGAAATAGCCCGTTTCCATCAATTGATGAATGGATAAAGAAGATGTGTATGTATACAATGGGATATTATTCAGGCATAGAAAAGAAAAATCTTGCCATTTACAACAACAAAGGTGGAGCCAGAGATTGTTATGCTGAGTGAAATAAGTCAAAGACAGATACCATATGATTTCACTCATGTGGAATTTAAGAAACAAAACAAATGAACAAAGGGAGAAAAAGAGAGGCAAACCAAGAAACAGACTCTTTTATAGAGAACAAACTGATGGTTACCAGAGGGGAGGTGGTTGGGGGGATGGGTTACACAGGTAATGGGGATTAAGGAGTGCACTTCGGATGAGCGCTGGGTGATATATGGGATTGTTGAATTACTATATTGTACACCTGAAACTAATACACTGTATGTTCACTAACTGGAATTTAAATAAAAGTTTAAAAAAATCTAAACAACCTTAACATTGACTAGCACTTGTAGGTGTGCTTACTACGTGTATGTTAAATAAACAGGAAAATTGTGTCCAGAGGAGGAAACCTGCAAAATAAAATTAATTCAGGGAAATGGACATTTGTTGAAATGTAGAAAATCACCTGATACTACAATCCACACATTAATGTTATTACTGTACTACAATTGGTTCCTTTCCTCCCACAGCCTCTGTTCTCAAGTTGGGTTCTTATCTGGCCCCTGTCCAGTTTTTCCAAGGATTGTATACATTGAACTGTCTTTTGTAATTTTTCTGACAGTACAGACTGAAAAAGTTTTTTTTTTTTTTTTAACTTAGCAAGGACTTAACTGCATTTCACACAACTAATCTTTTTTTATCTATCGATGTTAAGGCAGGTATTTACTATAACACTTTGAAAGTGTCACCAGTAGTTAACCAATAACAATTTTCTTAATCAACCTTGATTTGGTGATTTCTAATTGCATTTCCATCACAACTCGTAATGTTTGCCTTCTAATTACTGTAGTATTTCTTTTATCAAAACTTCTCACATAGAGTCTATACTTTATTCCCCACACCCATGAAAGGAATATGCCCCAAGTTTGTGAGAATTTGATAATTTTATCAGATGTATTTCTGAGGTGAGATTGATATTTATATGCTTTTCCCTATTGGCAGCACTGAAGCATGGTTCTGGGAAAGGAGTTATATGTCAATATAGATTGTACATTCTTTGATCTGGGAATCATATTTGGAAGTTAAGATTATGAGATTAAAATACTAAAAAGATGAGCACTGTATTGATGATGTCACTGAGTTTTTATAAATGGGATAAGTGCACATACGTAGGAATTTGAGTTTTGGTATATTCCTATATTGAAGCCATTAAGATTATGGCAGATATCTGTAATGAGAGAAATACATAGTATGGGCTTTGAAAAATCAGATTGTAGCCTTCATAGCATAATCCACCATAGATCCTTGTGTGTTTCTGTGTGCATGCACGTGTATATGTGTACATGTATAAGATAACATATAAAGGGATGCTCTTCCATAGTGCTTTTCCTTGGCAAGGAGCATTTTGTGGTCTTTTCCCATTTTTAAATTCCTCTCTCCTCCACCCCTGATATTTTTCCATTTAAGTTATGTTTTAGTTTTTCATTGAATATGGAATATTACCAAAGCAGTAAATTACTGTAATAGAATTTATCAAAGTACCAAATAATTTTCCCTTGACATTAAGCCATTATGAGTGTTCTATATTGTCATATGGCGTATAAGATCAAAATTAAGGAATGGGTTCTGGAAGCCAATTTCAAAGCCAAGAACTTCTCTGATTGTTTTACATGCAGAGAAGTTGAGTTTTAACAATTGTATCTTTGTAATTGATGCATGCTGTGCTTGAAGTATAAATCCATAACAGTGAGAGGGCAAATCCTGGAGCTAGAAGCAAAATGAGTATACATACATCATGGAGGCATTAAAAAAAAAAGATTCCTTTTTGAAAAGGTGTGCATGAAGAAAGAAAAAATAATAGTTGACCCTGTGGATATGGAACCAATAAAGATGGAGAGCAGGTTTGGATGCCAGTCCACAGTCAGACACAATGGTGATTTTTCATTGTAGTTAATTAAAGAGCTTTAAACTCACCAAATTATATCTAGTTGAGACAGGTTCCCACAATTGATTTTCTGGACCACATATTCATAGGATGTTAGTAGGTATTCACTAAGGCTTGTGTTGTATCAATTTGTGTGGTATGTTGGGGGTTCCTAAGGCTACTTCCATGTTCTTTCATTCTCTATGAATACTCACAAGACACTAGGAGTACTCACAACTGATTTGTTACACTGAAAGGATAAAAGTAAAGTGAGAAAAGAGGGAAGGTACAAAGGATGAAGTCTGGAGGAAATCAGGTTTTAGCTTCCAAGAGTTCGCTCTTTATGGAATCACAATGTACTAAGTTCCTTGAGCACTAAATTGTGATAACGTGTAACTGTCACCAGAGAGGTGCATCAGAGACTTGGTGCCTTAGATTTTTTTACTGGGGGCTGGTCACTTAGGCATTCTCTGCCTGGCATGTACCAAAATTAAAGACTCTCAGAAGGAAAATAGATATTCAACATAAACCATGTTGCACAAAGAGTTTAGGCAATGTGAGATACTCTTAGGGAATGTTAGGAATCCTCCGGCGCAATCCAAGTACGCAGATACTGATCAAGAGCCAGGCTAGCAAGCAGGCCTCTTTACAGGTAGCACTCTCAGCTCTATGTTAAACTTTTCTGCACACATGATGTCAGAAACCAGTGCCTTCATTTTGGTTTGGTTTGGTTTTTGTCGTTTTGCTGTCATAAGATACCATAATAGGTTATCAGGGAATTTGTAACAGAAAACTCAGTAGATGAAAAAAAATGATTTGTCATCCTCAACCCATAAGACAGCAGGTATGGCTTTATTGGTTTAAAGTTACTGAGAAACAGGATGGATACTACACAGCTGAAAATTTCTCTCCATAAAGTATTATTAATTATAAAAGGAAATAGAGTAAGTATATCATGGAGAAATCTGGTGAATAATCTCTTAGCCAAGATGTTCATATCATTGATAACAGAACAAACCAACATTTTAAGTCCCCTGATATGATGTTGCTTCACTCTTATTACTGCCAAAAAAAAAAAATACACAATCAAATCTAATCATGAGGGAATATCAGATAAACCCAAATTGACAAGACAGTTTCCTGCTTCACAATTACCTGACTGCAGGGAGCATAATTGATTAAAGGCTCCCACTGCTGTGTGCTAAAATCTACCACCACATTTGCATGGAGGTGTCTTACCATGATTGCTCCCAGTCAACACAATAAAAATCCTAAGATGGGCCATTCTTGGAGGCTGGGACTCCTGGCTATCCAATGACTTTTTTTCAGGGACTCCCTGACAGCTTTGAAGAACTTTACTTAGGTTACAAGGCAGTCTCCCAATATTTATAGCAGCAACGCCCACAATAACCAAACTATGGAAAGAGCTGTTGACAGATGAATGAATAAAGAAGAGGTGGTATATATATACACACACGTGTGTGTGTGTGTGTGTGTGTGTGTGTGTGTGTGTGGAATATTACTCAGCCATCAAAAAGAATGAAATCTTGCCATTTACAACCACGTGGATGGAAGTAGAGGGTATTATGCTAAGTGAAATAAGTCAGAGAAAGACAAATACCATATGATTTCACTCATATGTGGAATTTAAGAAACAAAACAGATGAACATAGGGGAAGGGAAAGAAAAATAAAATGAGATGAAATCAGAGAGGGAGACAAACCATAAGAGACTCTTAAATCTAGGGAACAAACAGTGTTGCTGGAGGGGAGTTGGGTGGGGTGATGGGGTAACTGGATGATGGGCATTAAGGAGGGCACTTGATGTAATGAGCACTGGGTGTTATATGCAACTGATGAATCATTAAATTCTACCCCTGAAACTAATGAAAACTATGAATGTGCAAACAAAAAAAAATTACAGGGCAGTCTAGTATGATCACCAAATCTTTCTTCCAAAATTCCTTCACTCAGGGTCACACTTGTACCATGATCTGATGGTTCTGACAGCCCCCTTCCCAGGTTCCCTTTCATTTTCTCTCATAGATATTAGCCCTAATAAAATATTTGTGGTTTTTTAAAAAACGATTTTATTTTTTTTGAGAGAGTGTGCACATGAGCTGTGTGTGTCGGGGGGTGGGGGCGGAGCGCAGAGGGAGAAGCAGACTCCTTGCCGAGCAGGGAGCCCAATGCGGGACTGAAGTGCTGATGTGCTAAATCACTAAATTGTACACCTGAAACTAATATTACACTGTATGTTTACTAACGAATTTAAATAAAAACTTAAAAAAAGATGTTATGGGTGCAGAAAATGGAGTCCTCTAAAATAAATCAGATGGGTGGATAAATCTTAAAAGCATACACCTGAATGGAGAAAAACACCAGAATGAATTTTATGACACAGTATCATTTATGTAAATTGAAAACACATGTGCAATTTCTCTCTGTCAAATAAATCAATAAATCTTTAAAAAAAACAACACATGCACATAGACTGCACACATTTTGCACAAAAACACACTGAAAAGGTAACATGCTAAACAAATTAGAATGATTGCTTGTGGGGTAGAGAAGGGAATGGAGGATATCATGGGGAAAAGGTGAATGAATAAATAAAATGTTAAATTATGTTGTCATATTTTATCATACTACATTCAAGATTTCAGTTTACTTGTAGTGGGAAGAACTTCTGTATCTGGTCTGTGTGCCATGTTGTATTAAGCCAGGCATGGCTCTTGGAGGATGATATTCCAGAAAAATTTGGAACACAAAAACATAAAAAAGACAAAAGAATCCTTTAATTATTGTTCCATTGAGTTATAGGTTTCAATGTTGCTGGGGCAATTAGCCAAATCCAAAGTAGTCCAAGTGTAGGGAAAATAATGTGATTTTCCGTGAATTCAGTCTTATACTAAAAAAAAAAAAAAAAGAAAGAAAAGCGTATTTTTTAGAAATATTTAATAGTGATAACCAATAAATAAAATGTATGGGTCTTTTTTTATATCTGGATTCAATAAAATTAAGTAGACATTTAACACAATTGAAAAAATTTTTATCAGGATTTGGGCATAAATTGTTATTAAACAAATATTTTTACTTTTCTTAAATGTATAATTGTACAATATATTTAGGCTTTAAAAATGTTATCAGGGGCACCTGGCTGGTTCAGGTAGTGGAACATGAGTTCAAGACCCGTTGGGGGTGGAGACTAATTAAAAAAAAATGTTCTTATTAGTAAGAGATAGATAGTAATGTTTTTACTTGTGCAAGTACATCTCTGGGATTTGCTTTAAAATATTCAAGACAAAAATTGAGAATATATTAGAGGAAATAAAGTGATATTGGCCGGTTCAAGAAAGAATGAAAAATAAAGAGAAGGTGTACAAATTGGAAAAGAAAAAATAAAATTGTTGTTACTTACAATTAACATGATTAGGTGTATAGAAAGTCCAGATAAATGTGGCATTAACATGGAAATTTATAGATGAGTTTGGCAAGTTTGCTGGATACAAGATCCAGTACAACTTTAAGTAGTTATAATCAGCATTGTGTTCTCATTCCCAATTTCAAAAGTGAAATATCTGTCATTTCATTAAGTATTAATTTTATTATGTAAGTTTAGATTTTTGTTTTTCTAGAAATATATTGATTTCATTTAAATTCACAAATACATTTTTATAAAGTTGTTCACAGTATCATAATATTTAGTGATGTTCTCTTTTTTATTCCTGATAATATTTTTCATATATGTTTTTTTTTCTTAGTCATTCTCACCATACTCTCATCAATTTTATTGCTTTATCCACAGGGTGATCTTTTGGCCTTTTGTGGGAGGGGAAGATCCACTTAATTTTGTTTGTATTTCATCAACCTGGTCTTATTTTCTTCTATCTGCTTTCTTTAGTTTTGCCATTTGTTTATTCACCTTCTGAGATTGATGTTTTCAGGATGGATTTTCAGCTTCTCTTCTATTTTAATACATGCATTTAAGGCTCAACATTTCCTTCTATGTGTGTGTTAAAATCTCTAGTTCTGGGGCACCTGGGTGGCTCAGTTGGTTAAGTGTCTGACTCTTGATTTGGGCTCAGGTCATGATTTCAGGGTGATGAGATGGAGCCCTGCAAGGGGCTTCACTCAGCAGGGAGGCTGCTTGCGATTCTCTCCCTCTCCCTCCGCCCCTCCCCTGCTCATGCACGTTCTCTCTAAAATAAATAAAATCTAAAAAAAAAAAAAAAACAAACCCCTCCAGTTCCAACTGAGTTGGAATCTTTCTCTTTGTATTTCTGTCAATTTTCGCTTTATAAAGTATGAACTGAAGTTTTTACTTTCTGGTACTTTGGAAATTTTATCATTATGAAATGACCCTCTTTATGCCAAGTAATGCTCCACCCCACAACGAAGTTCTCTTGGCGTAATATTGACATCACAAATTCTACAATTATAGAAATAATTTGAGGCCCAGGATGATGACTGACATCTTCCTTTACAAAGGATTTTCACTTGCTTCTGCAAGGGTTGGAAGAGGCCAGCAATTCATTTTCACGTAATTTCAGGGACTGAGGTAATTTTAACATTTGCCTTTAATTCCTGCCAAAGAAGGCCCAGTTTCCTTTTGCTCTTAGTCCTATGGTGAAGCTCTTTGGGGTTTACCAGGACGCCTCTGTGGTAAGCAGCGGATTTACGTTGTTTTAGCCCCTCAAGCTTATCTAAAGTGGTACTCAGCTTCTCAGCCTTTCGATGAACAGAATCTACACTCTTCTACGGCCGACGTGCTAGAATAGCAAGACGTCTGCCCAGACCTTCTTAGGGATTCCAGCAAGTGAAAACCAGGATCTTAGAGTAGTCAGGCATTTCCGCAAAAGGGGAGCGGCTTTGTCTGTTTTCCGGTCCCTGAGTTGGTGAAGGGTAATAGGGCGGTGCTTCTGCCTATCTCCCGCCCCAGGCAATTGGGAACCTGTTGTGGTCCAGAGTCCTAGTAGTCACATCCCGCAGCTACAGTGAGGCCGGTCTGTAAACGTCCCCCCACCCCCACCCCGCCGCGGGATTCTGGGAAGTGTAGTCCAGGAGCTCCATGTAGTCGTAGGTACCTCCATTCAAGACGGTGGTGCTGCGGAGTTCTGGGAAGTGTAGTCCAGGAGCTCCGTGTAGTCACAGGTACTTCCATTGAAGAAGGTGGTTCTCGGGAATTCTGGGAAGTGTAGTCCAGGAGTGCTGGTTGGTCGCAGGCACTTCCGCCCCAGGAGGACGCCGTAGCAGCCATCTTTTCCCTGATTACGGTGTTTCATGTCGGCTGTCCACGACCCATTCAAACTTCTCCCGAAAACGCACCTGGGTCCCGCAGCCACCAGCATTTCATTTGGGGAGAAAGAGGAAGAGCGGCTAAAAACGGAGGTGTGATAGCCCGGGGTAGGGATTTGCGTTCTCCTGGGCGGAACTTCTTTGCGCGTTGGGGACCTGCCCTGGATGGGGCGGGCTCTGGTTGTGCTTCTCCGGGTTTAAGGGTCTCCCGGGCTCTCTGCACCCCTGTCCTGGCTCCCCACCTGCGAACTAGCCGTCTTCATATGGGTGGGTTACTGGGTAGGGTGCTTAATCCCTCTGTGTCTTGGTTTGCTGTTGTGTAAAAGGGAAATAAAAGTAATACCTTCCTATTACAGTGTTGTGAGGAAAGAAACGAGATAGTACAAGTAAAAGGTTTGTAACTGCCTGGCAGGAGACTTCTTGTTACTAATACTGCTGTAATTATCCGAGAAGCGCCCATTTCGCAGTGAGGTTCTGTGAGCCCAGGCAGCTGAATTGTCCTGGACTCCTGACCTTTTTTTTGGAAGGAGAGTTGCTTCTAGCTGGTACTGAGGAGTGTAATTTATCGGGAACGGAAACAAACCCGGTATTTCACAACCTCCTTTCCTTCCCCAGCCCTGACTTCTCAAAAAGCACTGCGCGGAGGAGGAGGCATCAGAGCTCCGCGTGAGTAGGACTTGGCATTCTTCTACTGCGATAGTCACGTAAATTGGAGAATGTGTGGGACACGCACTTGAGTAATGATTATAGCTGAGCCTTAGTTGCTAAGTTCGATTCTAAAAGCTTTACGCAAATGAACCCATTTCCGTCACACAGTGGCTGTGTTAAGTGGTACTGCTGTTTTTCCTACTTTATTTTATTGTTTTTAAAAGATTCATTTTATTTAGAGAGAGAAAGCACGAGCTGGGAAGGGGCAGAAGCAGACGGAGACGGAGAGAAAGAGAATCTCAAGCAGACTCCCCACTGCGAAGCCCTACATGGGGCTGGATCCTATGACCCAGAGATCATGACCTAAGTGGAAACCAAGAGTCTGATGCTTAACCCACTGAGCCACCCAGGCTCCCCTATCTTTCCTACTTTAAGGTAGCTTTCTGATCTGTGTCATTTATTTCAAATAATATTTATGTCATAGAAGTAGCCTAATCCCTATGGAAAATACAGAAATATATAAATAAAAACTTTAATTACGTATAACCTTGGAATGTAATGATAACATCTTAGCCTTTTTGTCTGGTTTCTCTTTGTGTATATTTCTGTTTAGTGGAGGCTGCTTTCTTTGGGCCTGGTGGTACGCTGCAGTGCCACTTAAATTGTGGTCTACAAACCAGTGGCATTGGCATCACTTGGGTAGAAATGCTCATCCTTGAGCCCCTTCCGAGACATTCTGATTCAGACGTTCTGCCTGTGGGGCCCAGGAATCTGCATTCCAGCAAGATCCTGGGGAGATTCCTGTGCATGTGAAAATTCGAGAAGCTCAGGAAAGGTTCTTGTCTAGAAACTGAGGCCTAAAAGATTGACTTTGCTGGATGTAACAGATAAAACTGAGCTGGAGGGGCGCCTGGGTGGCTCAGTCGTTAAGCCTCGGCCTTCAGCTCAGGTCATGGTCCCAGGGTCCTGGGATCGAGCCCCGCATCAGGCTCCCTGCTCCGCAGGAAGCCTGCTTCTCCCTCTCCCACTCCCCCTGCTTGTGTTCCCTCTCTCACTGTCTCTCTCTCTCTGTCAAAAAATAAATAAAATCTTAAAAAAAAAACTGAGCTGGATATATTTTTTTCCCCTCAGGGGATCTCAGGGTCCTGGGATCAAGCCCTACATTGGGCTCCACACTCAGTGGGGAGTGAGAACTCCCTCTTTCCCTGCCCACACACCTGTGTGCACACCCTCTCTCTCTTTCTCAAATAAATCTTTAAAAAAAAAAAGGAGTCAGACGTTTAACCAACTGAGCCACCCTGGTGCCCATCAAATTACTTATGTTTGGCCTGTTTGCTCTGTTAGTGACCGTCAGCCAAAACCTCCCAGGAACATACCTGTAGTCAAAGAGTTAAGTTTATTTTCGCTCGCTGAAGCAAAGCAGCCCACACACCCAGGTGTCTTGGTAAAAGGCTATTAGGTGGGGCTGCTTACAGGGTTTTGGCTTGTGTTAGCTGAGTTGGGGAATTTTAAGCAGTGAGGATTTGTTCTGGTTCGCATGCTGTTCAAAAGCAGAAGCAAGTTGATGACTGGATGTTGTAATTATTTTTAGCTAGTAGATGGGAGAAACAAAATTGAGACTTCAGTTGTCACTATTAATAAAGTAGTCAGTCACTCATGGGGGGGGCAGTTCTTGGGTTTGTTTTTTTTTTTTTCCTGTCATTGTAGAATGTCTTTGTCTCTGTGTTACGGAGTCTCTTGTCCTTTTCTTGTTCATCACGATCACTGAGACTGAGTGGCCCTGTGAGATTCTCGCTGATTAGTGGGAAACACCAAGTTCTAGCTGTTGGTCCTGCTAGCTTCCAATGCCATTTTTGGGGTCTCTTTCACAGCTTTATCATACTTGTATTTTGTTTTTGTTTTTCTTTGCTGAACCATTTGAGGGCAAGCTAGAAACTGATCAAAATGGAATTAATTACATTGATAACAAATTATTATCTAATCCACAGCCCATATTCAGTTTTTCGAGTTTCCCCAATAAAGTCTCTGAGAGCAGTTTTCTTTTTCTAGTTCAGGGTTCAGTCCTGTGATATGCATTGAACTTAGTTTTTATTTCATTAATCTCCTTTAATCTGGAATGATTCCGGAGCACTTGGCTGGTCCAGTGGTAGAGCATGTGACTCTTGATCTCCGGGATTGTGAGTTTGAGCTCCCACTGGATATAAAGATTACTTAAAACAAAACAAAAAAAGAGAATGAATCCTCTGACTTTATTTATTTAATTCATGATATTCATGAGGAATATTGGCAAATTATTTTGTAGAATGTCCCTCTTTTTTTGGTTTATCTGATGTTTATGATTAGGTTCAGGCTCTGCATTAGCAGCCGGGATGCTACAGAAGTAAGTGGTAAGGCACCTTCTCAGTGCATCATGGGAAGTACGTGTCCGTTTGTGGGTTTGTCCCAATTGCTGGTTTCAACTTTGTTTTCTTTGGTAAGGTATCTTCCAGTTAATATTTTGAGACCATGTGACTATCTTATTTCTTCCCAAACTTTCACCATTTTTTTAGCATCCATTGATGATTATCTAACTATCTTTCATTCTACATTTTTTGGTTTGCCTTCTGCTATAGGGGGAACTTTCTCTTCTCACCTGTTTATTTCTTGTACATTCCTTTATTTATAACAATGCGTTTACAACTCAGATGCTTGTCTTTTTTATTTAACTTAGGTATGGACTGTCAACCTATTGTTGTTGCAAAATCTTGGGTTTGATTAGTTTTCTTTACCTCAATGCCTACCTGTCAAAAGTGCACTTCCTGCTTAGAAAGAAAGAAACTTCACTTATTTTTATACCTTTTTATAAAAAGTTGGCCATGTCAATTTAGATATTATTGTTGAGGTAACAAATTATCAGGAAGACAGCCAGAGATTTTGAGCAGTCCCTGACTCATGACGTGATAGAGCAACAACCTGTGAACTCCACATATTTTAACAATGTTCTCTTGGTAGAAATCACATTTATAGGGATAATTTCAAACTATAGAATATCATTCTGCAGTTGGAAAGAAATAGGAAACTGAGAGTGCTCTGATAGCTTCCTACCTTACAGCAGTCCCATGAGGTTGATACCATTGTTCTCCCCCACTTGCAGATGACAGAACTGAGGCAAAGAGATGTTAATCATCTTCCCAAGATGACACTGCTACTGAATAGCCTAGCCAGGACTTCAGCCCGTGCATATTGACTCCAAAGCCTTCTCTTACTGCTATTGTCTCAATTTATACCCGGCCCAGAATAAGAATTACTACTGCAGAAGCTACAGGCACACTGGGATGAGGCCATTCGTGTGGTTGGGCAGGTTGTTCCTTGAACTCCTACTGAAAGGGGTCGGGGGGTATCTGGTATGCATGCCGTGTTCTGCTCATCAAGCCATGTTCACCTGCGCCGTCCCATAGGTTAGTGACATACTTGACGAGTTTCCATTGACTTTTTTCTCCTTTCCAGTCTATCTTTCTAGGATTCTGTTTCCCCGGAAGGAAAGAGAATATGAACGTGTTCAAGGTGAGTAGAGTTTGTCTTTCTTACTGTTAAAAATGTCATTTTAGGGGAGCTAAAGTTGGTTAAGCATCTGCCTTCAGCTCCGGTTGTGATCTCTGGGTCCTGGGATCAAGCCCCACATTGGGCTCCCTGCTCGTTCTCTCTCTCTCTCTCTCTCTCTCAAATAAATAAATAAAATCTTTTTAAAAAAAAGTCATTTTAGGGCACCCGGGTGGCTCAGTCGTTAAGTGTCTACCTTCGGCTCAGGTCATGATCCCAGGATCCTAGGATCGAGCCCCACATCGGGCTCCCTGCTCAGCGGGAAGCCTGCTTCTCCCTCTCCCACTCCCCCTGCTTGTGTTCCCTCTCTCACTGTCTCTCTCTGTCAAATAAATACATAAAAAATCTTTAACGTTTTAGTCTTCAGAGACTGGACACAAGTTCTCTTTTAAGGAGAGTGCATCTGAGGACTTGTTGAGTGTGTCAGGTGCTTTTTTCTTTATGACTTTTAAGTTTAATTGGTTTTGGTTTTAGCTTTTATTTCATCATTTTTTTAATCTCACAAGTAAAAGAAGAAAACTTGGGGTGCCTGGGTGGCTCAGTCGTTAAGCGACTGCCTTCGGCTCAGGTCATGATCCCAGGGTCCTGGGATCAATCCCTGCATCGGGCTCCCTGCTCAGCGGAAAGCCTGCTTCTCCCTCTCCCACTCCCCCTGCTTGTGTTCCCTCTCTTGCTGTGTCTCTCTCTGTCAAATAAATAAATAAAATCTTTAAAAAAAAAGTAGAAAACAATAGAAATGAAAATATTTTGCACTTTACTACTTCCTCTGCAAATAGATGCTTTATTTCCATAATCTCTTCATCATATGTATTTGTAGCTGTGTATTTGTATTCATAACATAAATACAGCTTTATTTCTTTTAAGAATTTTAAAAAGTATTTCATACCTTTATTTTGTTTTATTTTTTACTTTTTAAATTTTGTTTTATTTTTTTAAATGGAAGTGTAGTTGACATACTAGTTTCAGGTGTATAATACAGTGATTTGACAGTTAGATGCATTGCAAAATGCTCACCATGATAAGTGTAATTACAGTCTGTCACTGCACGAAGTTATTGTATTATTATTGATTATATTCCCTATGCTGTACTTTTCATCCCCTGACTTATTTTATAGCTGGAAGTTTGTACTTTTTTTCCTTCTCACCTGTTTGTCGATCCCCCAACCCCATAACATACACTTGAATCTTTTTTTTTCATTTAATACTATGCAACAATTTTTTTTAAGTTTTTATTTATTTTTTTAAAAGTAATCTCTCCTGATTTAATCTATTTCTCAAAAAACAGTCCTGAAAATTACTGCCTTTTTTTTGTCCTTAACAAGTACTCAAAATTTAAGAGGTATGTTTTATATCTGGTGCATTGGATGTTTTTTGGTAGGATATTCAAATATGGCACAGTGCATCGGGATCAGGCTTCAGCTTCACAAGAAAAGATAACTGTTAGAAGTTTTCTAATTAGAGAGCTAGATTCTGTCTCCCCCATGCCTAAGTCACAAACCCTATGTGTATTTTACTTACTGTTTTTTTTCTTAGTGTATTTTTTATTATTGATTTATTTATTTCTTAAAAATTTTATTTATTTGAGAGAGAGTGAGCACGAGCAGGGGGAGGGCAGAGGGAGAGGGAGAAGCAGGCTCCCCACTAAGCAGGGAGTCCGACATGGGCTCAAATCCAGGACCCTGGGGTCATGACCTGAGCTGAAGGCAGATGCTTAACTGAGCCACCCAGCTCCCCCCAGTGTATTTTTTTTTAATCAAAGTAATACATAACCTTAGTTTAAAAAATCCAGGGATACTAAAGGACTTGTCGCTCACTGCATTGACACCTCAGAACAATTTTATAAAGAGGTGCTTGGTTTTATCTTCATTTTATTTATTTTTTTAAAAGATTTTATTTATTTGAGAAAGAGAGCAGGAACCTGTGAGTGCTCAAGCCGGGCAGGGGCAGAGGGGGCGAGGCAGCGCAAGAGGGAGGAGCAGACTCCCTGCTGGACAGGGAGCCTGACCTGGGGCTCAGTCCCAGGACCCTAAGATCATGACCTGAGCTGAAGGCAGACACTTAACCAACTGAGCCACCTAGGCGCCCCTATCTTCATTTTAAATACAAAGACAAGCAGTTGTGAAAAAGACATCTGCTTAAATTCACACAGAACATCAGAGATCTGGGGTCAGAGTATGGTATTCAAGTGAAGACAGATGCAGGAGGAGAGAGAGTTTCTCATTCAGTGACCTGGAATGCCCTTTTGGTTTATTTCCACAAAGAACGCTACCCCTGACCTGGTTCCCACTTCAGCGGGAAGGCAGGTGCTATCAAACACTGTTGGGGCTAAACTGTTCAATGTTTCTGGGGTAATTGGCAATGTTAATTAAAAAATAAAACCTTTTTAGTTTAGGATGCAGCTGTTAGAACTCTAGGGAGTTTGCTTATTACAGTGCTCACTGAGAGGGCCACGTAAATAGAGCTTTCTTTTCCATAGCAGTGCTTTTGATGAGGCTGAGGAAAATCTGTGTGTGGCATCAGCAGGAGAGAAGGAGAAGGGCTGGGAAATCTACAGATTGCGCAGGAGCCAGAGCACCTCCCCACCCATCCTCCCACCTCTTGCAGTGGCCCTTGGGTATAAGATTGAGCTTGTATGTGTTTGTTGTAGGAGGCAGTGACGTTCAAGGACGTGGCGGTGGCCTTCACAGAGGAGGAGCTGGGACTGCTGGACTCTGCCCAGAGGAAGCTGTACCAGGATGTCATGTTAGAAAACTTCAGGAACCTGGTCTCAGTGGGTGAGAACAGCCTCCCTCTGGAGGATCTTTGTCCCCTTGGGGTTTTAAGACTTTGGGGCTCTTGAAATGGTTCCCTGAATTTGGGGATTGGACTTTGCTAATTCTTGTGGGACACAAGATGTTTCTGATCTTTCTGAACAGGATCTTTCAGGTCTTTTTCATTTGGGTTTTTGTAAAGGACTATAAATGGACAGTGTACTGCTATACCTTGTCGATTTGATTTCAGATTTCACTCCCATCGCATTAGTGAATTCTAAAACTGATTTATTGAATTCTATGAGCAGTTTTGAATGAAATCAGTAGGGGAGAGACTATCAGAACTTCTTAGGACACATTGCAGCAAAAAACTGGTTGATTGCATGAGTGTGTGAGGGCCGCTGGGAGATTCAGTGAAAACAGACATGGGTTAGAAATAGGTCATTCAGACTTTCTTTGGATAATACGTATCTCTATGTATGTAGTTGGGTCATGAAATAAGTGCTATTTCTTGAATGGGTCATGATTTAAAAAAGATTTGGAAAACACACTTTCGATAGCTTGAATATGCAGTTGGAACTCAAATTTCCGGTAAATTTTAGCTCTAGCATGTTCATTTTATTTATTTATTTTTTAACATACCTACTTGCAATTTTAATTAACAGTTATAATCAAAAACAGATTTATATACTTGGTAAGGCCCTTTTCTTTTTTTAAGATTTTATTTATTTATTTGACAGAGAGAGAGAGACAGCGAGAGAGGGAACACAGGCAGGGGGAGTGGGAGAGGGAGAAGCAGGCTCCCCGTGGAGCAGGGAGTCCGATGCTGGGCTTGATCCCAGGACCCTGGGATCACGACCCGAGCCGAAGGCAGACGCTTAACGACTGAGCCACCCAGGCACCCTGAAGGCCCTTGTTTAACATAAGTACAAATCTTGAGGATATATTTTTTGAAGTCGGCTTCACTTTATAGACTGATAAATCTACTGTCCAAAAGTCACAGGGTTGCTTTTATTACTAATCCATCCATATAATTAAATCTACACGGAGGGGCACCTGGGTGGCTCCGTAGCATTCATTTTAACTCATGATTTTGCATGTTCTCAGGACATCAGCCCTTTAAACGAGATAAATGGCACATAGAAAGAGAAGAGAGGCCCTGGTTGATGAAGACAGCAACCCCGATAGAGAGAAATGTAGGTAAGAACGAAGCAACTGTGCGTTGTCGCAGTTACCTGTCCATCTGTTTTGTTTCTCGCCACCTGTGTGCTGTCACCTTCGTCCAAGTGCCAAACCCCTTTCCTGGATTATTGCAACAGCCTTCGCAGGGGTGCCTGCTCCCTTTCCTGGATTATTGCAACAGTCTTCGCAGGGGTGCCTGCTCCTGCCCTTCTGTGGTCTGTGCTTTAAGTAGCAGCCTGAGGGATCCTTTATAACTTTAAGTCCGATTATGTTAGTCTTCTGTTCAAAATTCTCTTATGGCTTCTTTAGAGTAAAAACCACTTAAAGTAGCTTCTAGAGAGTCCTCTGTGGTCTGCTCCCACGGCCTGTCTAAATACACCTGTCCTTCTTGCTCCATTTTTTCTGCCTACAGTCTCTTCCCTGCCATTTCTCAGACCTGCGAAGGAAGCTTCTGCCTTAGAACCCTTCACTTGTTCCTCTCTGCCTGGAATAGTCTCTCACCTATAACCCTGCAGGCCCCTTCTTTACTTCTTTCAGGTCACTCAGTTCTAATCTCATGTGAGGACTCTGACCACCCTGTTGAAAATGCCATTCTCTCTTGACTCTCTGCGCTGCTTTATTTTGGGTGATCATCGCCTCACATATTTTTATTCATTTGTTTATTTTATCTTTGCCTCCTCACTGGAGTGTAATCTTCAAGTGTGGAGGACTTTTGTTTGTTTTGTTGATTGTTCACTATTCTCAGTGCTTAGAATAGTCCTGGTACACGGCAGGGGCTCTGTAAATCTTTGTTGAATAAATGAATGAATTACTGTATAGGAAAGCCTGCCCTCCACAGAAATAGGTAAGAGGCGAACAGATCCATGTGAAGAAGGGATATTGCAAAATATTTTTTGTCTTTAAATGAATTCTTAACCTGATTCTAATTTCTCGGCTGCCTATGGTATATGTGTGTGTGTTTGCCTTTCTGTACAAGCTGACCCGCACCAGCCTGTACAGAGACCTGTACAGAACACGTAGCGCTGTTGTTATAACCAAATCGAACACCATTCTCTCCCTGTGACTTTCCTTTAGTAGCAGAGCATATTCATTTGGGGAGGAGATTGTTTTTTGATAGAGGATTCTTTGGTCCACTTCTTAGGCAGCTCCCCCAGAGGAGGGAAGAAATTCAACTTCCATATCTCTTATATCAGGGAATGGAAGGTCTCAGAAAATAGCCAGCTTGTGAGTTAGCCTTTCCCTTAAAAGATTTGTCCACCTGCATCCCGTTTGCTTCTTCCGAAATGCACATATGGAATCATAAATGGATCTTATGTCGTTACCTCAGACATAGCGTTGGTGTATAGATGTAAATATACGACTTTCGAAGGCATTTCATACGATGACAGCTTTACTGCCTGTGATGATTCCCTAATAGTCTAGTCTGTTTCTTCTAAATATCATAAGTGATGGAATTTATTTCCCAGCTCACCAATAAACTGCATTCTGCACTTAGAAACAGTCATTCTTATTGAAGGCCAGTGTATCTATATCCAAAAATTTTCCACACTATTTTCAAAGAGACAGCATTCTTCCCTGGCCTCTAAATTTGACTCCTTTTGGGGTGCCTGGGTGGCTCACATGGTTAAGCGTCTGCCTTGGGCTCAGGATCGAACCCACATTGGGCTCCTGGCTTAGTGGGGAGTCTGCTTCTCCCTCTCCCTCTCCCCCCTGCTCATGCTCTCTCTGTATCTGTGTGTCTCAAATGAATAAATAAAATCTTAAAAAAAATTTTTGATTCCTTTTGAGGCGGGGCAGAGGGTGGGGGGAAGGCATTTAGAGAGACAGTACAGAAGCCTCAGAAGGATCTAGTGTATAGATCTTCATGCTTTTCTTTGTTTAGCACCCTTGATTTTCTCCTCAGTACCCCCTTGGTATACTGCTGTCTCTGGTGTAGCCTTTCAACTTCTTAGCAAACTGTATTTTCCCATTCTTGTCCTATTTCACATACCTTACTTATAAAAGCTCTTTTCTACTCTGACTTATTTACACTTAAACTGGGATTTAGAATTCTGGATAATCTCAGACATCAGTTTCGAATCCGTCTATGCATGCATTTCTTAAACACCTGCTAACTGCTAGGCACTGTTAAAAGCTGTCAACACTGCAAAATGCTTGTCCTTATTGATACTGTACTATGGTGGGAAAGACATGTAATTTTTGAAAAATGACTTAAATCGTATGTCAGGTGGCAGTAATTTTGTTTTTGTTGGATTTCATTAATGCTAAGTGGTTGGTTTCCATCACTATATAAGCCAGAGTATTTCATATATGGTGAAAAAGATAAGCTGAACCATCCTGAGGTTCATTAAAGTATCATACTGTATCCTAAGTGTGAAATCTTGACTCTTTGAATGAAGTTTTCACTTGTCCACATCTCTGAATTCTGTCCCTTTAGGAGGGAGCAATCAAAGTGAGCTGAGGACCGTTCAAGACAGAGGACCACATGAAGAGCTTTCCTGCTGGCAAATCTGGCAACACATTGCAAATGACCTATCCAGATGTCAAAACTCCATGATAAATAGTTCTCAGCTTCACAAACAAGGTGATTCCTCCTGCCAGCTTGGGGCAGGATTCTCTATTCAAATTTCTGAAGATGAGAACTGTATACTGAATTGTAAAGTGGATGGTCCTAATGGTACTGAAAACTCAGACTTTCCAATTTTGAGAGCCCAGGACTCATGGAGGAAAACTTCTTTGACTGAGTCACAGAGTTATCTGAATAGAAACCAACAAATTTCCAAGAAAAATAAGCTGTGTCAGTGTAAACAGGATGTTGATGTCATCAGTTGGATTTCACATCACCTAGATCATGGAATACACAGAAGTGACCAATCTTACAGTGACGATGATTGTGAGAAAGACAGCATGAAGATTTCAGCATTGGACCAGGATAGTATGACTCACACAGGACAAAAACCTTACCAGTGTAATGAATGTGAAAAATCCTTCAGTGATCTCTCTACCTTTGATCTTCATCAGCAATTACACTCAAAAGCAAAGTTGCATACATGTAGTGAATGTGGAAAAGGCTTCCGTTATAGCTCAGTTCTTCGTATTCATCAGAGAGTTCACGTGGGAGAGAAAGGCTATAAGTGTGGTGAGAGTGGTAAGGAATTCGGTCAGAGCTCACTTCTGCAAACCCATCAGAAAGTCCACACTGTAGAGAAGCCATTTAAATGCGAGGAGTGTGGGAAAGGCTTTGGTCGTAGATCAGCACTTACTGTTCATTGCAAAGTCCACACAGGAGAGAAACCTTATCATTGTGAGGAATGTGGGAGGGCCTTCAGTCAGGCCTCTCATCTCCAGGACCATCAGAGAGTCCACACCGGGGAGAAACCATTCAGATGTGATGCATGTGGTAAAAGCTTCAGTCGGAATTCACATCTTCAGTCCCATCAGAGAGTCCACACGGGAGAGAAACCATACAAATGTGAGGAGTGTGGGAAGGGCTTCATTTGTAGCTCAAATCTATACATTCATCAGAGGGTCCACACAGGAGAAAAACCCTACAAATGTGAGGAATGTGGTAAAGGCTTTAGTCGGCCTTCAAGTCTTCAGGCCCATCAGGGTGTTCACACTGGAGAGAAATCCTACATATGTAATGTGTGTGGTAAAGGCTTTACTCTGAGTTCAAATCTTCAAGCACATCAGAGAGTCCACACAGGAGAGAAGCCATACAAATGCGATGAGTGTGGGAAGAGCTTCAGGAGGAACTCCCATTATCAAGTTCATCTGGTAGTCCACACAGGGGAGAAACCCTATAAATGTGAGGTATGTGGAAAGGGCTTCAGTCAGAGTTCATATCTTCAAATCCATCTGAAGGCACACAGCGTAGAGAAACCTTACAAGTGTGAGGAGTGTGGGCAGGGCTTCAATCAGAGTTCCCGACTTCAGATTCACCAGCTGATCCATACTGGCGAGAAACCGTACAAATGTGAAGAGTGTGGGAAGGGATTCAGTCGTAGAGCAGATCTCAAAATTCATTGCAGAATCCACACAGGAGAGAAACCATATAATTGTGAGGAGTGTGGGAAAGTATTCAGGCAGGCCTCAAATCTTCTGGCCCATCAGAGAGTCCATAGTGGAGAGAAACCATTCAAATGTGAGGAGTGTGGGAAGAGTTTTGGTCGCAGTTCACACCTTCAAGCCCATCAGAAAGTCCACACGGGAGAAAAGCCATACAAATGTGAGGAGTGTGGGAAGGGCTTCAAATGGAGCTTGAATCTTGACATGCATCAGAGGGTCCACACAGGAGAGAAACCCTACAAGTGTGGGGAGTGTGGTAAACACTTCAGTCAGGCCTCAAGTCTTCAGCTTCATCAGAGTGTCCACACTGGAGAGAAACCATACAAATGTGATGTGTGTGGTAAGGTCTTCAGTCGCTCTTCACAGCTACAGTCTCATCAGAGAGTTCACACAGGGGAGAAACCTTACAAGTGTGAGACGTGTGGTAAGAGCTTCAGCTGGCGATCAAATCTTACCATTCATCACAGAATCCATGCTGGTGATAAATCCTATAAAAGTAATAGGAGTGGGAAGAACATCAGAGAGTCCACCCAGGAAAATAGTTGTATAAAATGATTTTTAAAAGAAAACCCAGGTGTCATGTGAATTCTTCCAATCCTGAAGTTCAAAAGAAAAAATCATTTATTTCATGAAAGTCAATGTTTGAGCCACAGCTTAACATATCCCAGTAGTCAGGAGGCCACACAGCAGAGAACACTTGTAAGTGGCATAGTAAGGTACAGTTTGAACTTTGACCTTTATTAAATACTACTCAGGGGAGAGGCTTTGGAAAGGATGAGTTTTATCAGGCCTTGTATAAAAGTATAATGGACACACTAAAATTAATGCCCATTAGAATGTAAGCTCCATAAATGCAGAGACTTGTTCTGGTTCTACATGGTCTTAACATTGCCAGGTACTTGGGAGGTGCTCAATATTTGTTAAATTAATAAATGGAGGAAATGTATATTTGAAAATTGTGTTGAGATTACCTCCAGAATTTCATAAAAATTTGTATTCAGAACAGGTAACCTAAATGTGGCCTTCATAAAATTAATTCAGGGAGACAGAGTTGAAATGCAAGAAAACTACTCAGTACTGCAATCTGTCCTAGTAATTGGGCTTTGCCTTGTGATGAGCTCCTGTCTTTCCCAGCCTCTTATCAAGTTGGGTCTTATCATCTTGGACTTTGAATTTACACTGCATAAAATCAGTGGATAGTTATCTTTTGTGACAGCATAGACTGAAAATTGATTGCTAATCCTACAATAAGCCATTACACTGTTTATTTCTATTCTCAAGAATGTCAAGGCAGGGGTTTACGTGTCAAAGTTATACTAATGACAAACATTTCTTAGTAAATGTTGAATTGATCATTGGTTTCTTATTCTCCACATTTCCATCCAGACTTGATGTGATTGCCTTCTAAATAAGGGTTTTAGCATGACTTTCATAGAAACTGCTTAGGTAGGGACACTTTGGTGGCTCAGTCAGTAAAGCATCTGCTTTCGGGTCATGATCCTGGGGTCCTGGGATTGAGTCCCACATCAGGCTTCTTGCTTAGTGCAGAGCCTGCTTCCTCTGCCTGCTGCTCCCCCTGCTTGTGTTTTCTCTCTGACAAGTAAATGAATAAAACTTTAGGAAAAAAAAAACACCCAAAAACTTGGGTAGAGAGGCTATTTGAAGTAGATTACTTTTGTCAAGTTCTCTACCCTATTACTCCTTCCTCTCCCCAGGAGTAGAAAGAAGAAAAAAAATATTTGTTGGAATGTGGTAATTTTTTCAAACATATTGGTTAGTGGGGCATGACTGACTTTCACACCTTTTCCTAGCAGTGGATTGAGTAATGGCTTTTTAGTTTTGTTTTTTGTTTTTTTCTTTAGAGAGAGATTCCCAAGCAGGCTCCACACTCAGCGTGGAGCCTGACACTGAGCTTGATCTCACAACCCTGAGATCATGATCTGAGCTGAAATCGAGAGTTGGATGATTAAAAAAAAAAAAAAAGAGTTGGACGATTAACTGGATGAGCCACCCAGGTACCCGAAATAATTGCTTTTTGAAGTTGGTCAGTATATATCAAAATACAGAATGTGGAATCTCTTTCATCAGGAGATGATAGAATAAGAACTTATGATTAGGAGATTCAAATAGGAGAAAAAGATCAGTAGCTCATCATTGCTGTTAATTTTGTAAAAGTGGAAATGTTCATCAGTAGGAATTTATATAAATATATTTTGATAAACTTATACAATAACAGATTCATTAAAATGATGGCTAAGACTTAAGATAGAAGAAGTAACAGTTTAAGGTAGTTTAGGGACATCAAATACTTTAAACATATGTGTGTCTCTGAATGTGTTAATAATGCATCCAGTCATGTGAAGGGCTATTTACCCTATATAAAGTGGCAAGATTTTCAGGGACTTTTCAAAATTTTACTCAGATTTCTTATTAAGCATCAGTTTTATAGTAAAATACTGTTACTTTGTAGTAACAGTAAACTATAATTTTAAAAATTTGTAAGAACATATCCCTTACAGTAAGAAACTCTATCATCATGTGGTATATAAAACCAAAACTAAGGAATAGAACTCTGGAAATCCGTTGTTAAAAAAATTTCTGTGGTCATTCAGAGACATACATTAGTGAGTGTAACCATATATTTGTAATTAATGTATTTGAAGTTTAGGCATAAGTCCATGTGACCAGAAGATTCTAGTGTAATTCCAACAGTGGAAATTTATACATCCTGATTCTTGTCAGACCTCCCTACTGGGTGAATGGATATCCCAGGGTGCTGGCAGTCCCTTCCAGTGCTTGGTCTGATTAGGGAAGTAGCTGTGTCTTTACAGACACCATGGCACAGAGAACCTTGAGCTGTGGCAGAAAAGGAATGATGAGAAAATTGTTTACAGAGTAACTGAGTAGGCAAATGATGAAGATGGAGAATGAAGGTACTGTGTTTTGAGGTAAAATTTAACAAAGATTCCCTAAGGAAAAGATACCCATAAGGGAGCATCTAGCATGATGGGAACAAGCTGTTGAGCGGGTTTGAATACCATTTCCTACTTAGTCATTTCACTGATACTTAACGCTTATTTGGTTAAAGGGCTTTACTCAGCAAATACATACATATATATATATATATATATGTATTCCAAAGTTGACTTCTTGGACCACACCTTCACATGCTATGTAAAGTATATGCTACCTCAAGTTGCATTAGATATGAGAAATCCTAGGCCTTCCATGTTGTTTTGTTTAGTAGATACCAGGATAGCCCATCAACTCTCAAGGTAATTTTAATTTAGTGTGTTAAACAGAAGGTTGGCAAGCTGTTTCCTGTGGGCCAAATGTGGTCTACTACCTTTAAAGCTTTATTGTAACATCGTAATGCCCATTCATTTATGTATCTATGGCTGTTTTCTCATGGCAGTGACAGTTTAGTAGTTGTGACAAACACTGGCCCACAAAACCCAAAATACTTTCTGGCCCTTTACAGAAAATACCTGTTGATCCCTGTGTTAAACCAAAAAGATTTGTCTCCCATAACTGGAAAAGCCACAAGTAGAGCAGAATTTCAACCTGGTTCAGTCAGGATTTCAGAATGGTTTCCTTTTGATTCTTTTATCTGCCCTTCTGACTGATCTTGTTCTTTAGGTTGGTCCAAAGATGGTGGTAACAATAGGGACTTCCTGTTTCTTCACAGCCAGTGAAAGAGAACTAGTCTTTCATTTGTAATAATGGGTAGTTCACTACTCTCTCCGAGTGTGCATGGCTCCTCTGCCCTTGACTCCCATCTACACTAAAGATTAAACCTCTGTGTATCCAGTTCCATTGGCCTTTGCAGGCCATTTAGTCTCAACTCCCACTTGACACCGTCGGCTCACACTTATTTTGGCCTCTGGGGGATTTTCCTATCTTAGTTTTGAGCGTGGCTACATATTAACACTTTGGGGACTTGTTATATAGAGTAAGCGTTTCTTTTTCTTTCTTTCTTTCTTTCTTTCTTTTTTTTTTGAACAAAAAAGGGACCCAAAGTCAAATTCAGTCAGCAACCGAATGATAGCACATTGATTGGTTCACAACCTTGTAGATTCTCTTATGTTATAGGGCATCAAAGGGAAGGAATAGAATCCTGAAAAATTGAGGTGCGAATATATGGGCAGATTCTAACAAAGTTGAGGTCTTTGACCTCTAAACTTAGGTGAGTCTCCTTTGCCATTAGGAGGAAGGCTTTTGCTCTGACCTAGTCTCCTCTTGCCTGAAGAACCTGTAATGATCTCCCCCAAGATGGTTTCCTTGCAGGAAACTAGATCCTCTGGTGAGCTTTTCTTATTCTGGCCTGAGTCAACATGAGAGTTGTGGCCCCTCAGCCAATTCCATAACGTGAGTCAGTTCCCATTTCCAGAGCACCTTAAAGGTCAGGCTGGGTCCCTTTTAAAGAATCTGATATACTGCCAAAACTATATACCATAAATTGTTCTAGACTTCCTCAAAGTGACTTGCAGCTATATTTTATGGAGGTTATATATTAGGTAAGTGGAAATAACCAGAATATGGAGGGATTACTGGACACTAGAGATGACATTACTCCTGGAACCTCAAGTGCATTGTGCTCAGCAATTAATAGTGGGGCTTATAAACAAACAATGGATGCTTTTGCTCAGGTCCATATGTGGTGGTCTGAATGGATTCCTGAGCCCATCATCTGGTTATTTTCCAAGTTCCAGAATGCAGAGTTGCAATAGAAATACCCAACAATTGGCAGAATCCTTACATTGGTTCCCTCACCAATGAAACAAGGACAATTTTGATAAAGGACAAGTAAACACTGTAACTGCCTTGTATGTACCAAAATAGAAAACCAAAAGCAATACCACATTCTTCAAAGGATTCTAGAGATTAGTACCCCTAGCGGTATCTTGGAAGTCACAGGGGTCATGTTTTCTACCATACCCCTCTTCAGTTTACTCATGTGACCTGTGCAGAAGACAGGTGAATCTTGGAGAATGACATGGGATTATTGTAAATTTAATTAGGACTTGACATGACTTGCAGCTTCAGATGAGGTTTTATTGCTGGAGTGAATCAGCACATCTGCTGGCACCTGATATGCAGCTATTGTGCTAACGTGCTTTTTTCCCTCTATACCTATTAGTAAACATCTTCCAGAGAAGTTTAGTTTCATCTGGTAGGGCCATTAATATGCTTTTATGGTCCCAGCTCAGAGCTATACCAACTTTTCAATCTTCGTTCACAGTTTAATCCAGGAATTGGCAAACTACTGCCCAAGGGGCAAATCTGGCTGCCACTTGTTTTTGTAAATAAAATTTTACTGAAACAGCCATGACCACTCTACATTTTGTCTATGGGGCCTTCAGGCTAATATGGCAGCGTTGAGTAATTGTGAGCGTTGTCTTTGTGGTCTGCAAAGCCTAAAATATTAACTATCTGGCTCTTTACAGAAATGATTTTTGACCCCTGATATACATCTGATGACATATGAAGTGTCTATGACAGATATGGACACTGCATGGAGCTCGCAGCATACGTATTTGGGATTTGGAAGCAAAGTTATGTCATTCTCTGCAGATGGCATTACTCCCAAGAAAGCAGCTTCTAGCTTCTTTGATCCCTAGTTAAAACTAAATATTTGGCCATGAACCAGGAAATTACCATGCAATGAAGTCAAATTTGAGCATGCCAGTAGCACTTCAACATCAAGGGGCAGTGACACAGATGAGACTAGGTTTAGACAGAAGTCACAAGCTGCCTGAACAAGTGACTCAGATTGCCATAAGGAATGGCTCCTATTCCTGCTACTGTGACTCCCATCTCTCAACCCATGCCAGTGGCCTCATGAGGAGTTCTCTGATCAGTTGAATGAGAAGGGAAAAATTTGGTACAGTTCTCCAAAGAGAATTACCCAAACCCTGCTAGGAATTTGGTTACACAAGACCACTTCCACCATGGAAGGGACAGCACACTGTTTTCATTGGAGAAAAGTTGCTCTAGATATGGAATTGCCTTTCCTGCTCCAGTGCTTCTGCAAAAGAACCATCTGTGGACCTTACAAAATACTGTGTTCTCCCTCATGGTATTCCATCTACCACTGCTTGTGCTTTAAAAAAAAAAAAAAAAAAAAAGAATTATAGCAATTAGGCTCATGTTTGCAGGATTCACTGATCTTATACCATGTTCCCTGTTAACTGTTCTTCAGTAGCTGGATGTGCCTGGATTCTCAGAATTCCTACAAACTCTGATACCTCCTTCCACATTTGCAAGGTTTAATTCCTATTTTAAAATTCCCTTATCTCTAAAATCATTGTGACACAGCTTTCCTGATTGAACACTGGCTGATATTGAACCCTGTAGTGTAAGTGCCTGATGTTAAGCTATTGATTGCTGAGGCATCCATTTTTAAAAAAGTCATTTTGAATAATCATATTGCCAGCTATATGACATAGTTTCTAGCAAAACAACCAGATGAGGATCTAGGCCATCCACATCCATGAACTTACCCTTTTAGTCACCGTGGGTGACCTAGATAAGTGACCACTTTGGTGACCTGGCCTCTGCTCTTCCATCCCCTAATTCCATTTGTATGTTGCCATTTAGCCAATAATGAGTGAACCCACATGAAACCCCAGACATCCCACCCTTGGACTCAATCAAAGGCAGAGCTCCAGATCTGAGCTTGTTCTTTCTCTTTGACCTCCCTGTGTGGCCCTTGGGCATGCCATGTACCCTCCAGGACATGTGAGTTATAAATCTTATTCCTGTTTTGTTTTGTTTGCTGAAGTGTGTCCTATGATCATAGTAAGAACCAATGAGGGCTGGTCCAGGCACAACACTGGCCCCAGTGGGGCTCTATACAAGTAATACAGAGCCTGGACCAGTGCCTCAGGCATCCATAGACAAGAGCATTACCATCGTAGGCTTGGACAGACACAATAGACCATTTCTGCTGCTCCTTTTCAGTGACTACCCCTCTCTCTCAAATGCCCTTTCCTAACTTTTATCACCATTGACTACTTTTCCTTTTGTTTATCTTTACATAAATGGAATTATATTGTATATATTCTTTTGTGTCCCACTTATTTTGCTCAGAATTGTGTTTGTGAGATTGAGCCATATTGCTGTTTATAAGCAATCATTTACTTATTTTGTTATTGCAGAGCAGAGGTAGGTAAACTACATCCCATGGGCCAAATATTATATATGTTTTGGGATGTGTGTGTAGTGTGTTTATTTTTCTGCTCGCTGGAAGTACAAATCTTATGTCATGGAGGATGTGTATATTTAATTCTAGCAGACATAGCTTTGTGCAGTGGCAGTATTGTAGCCAATGAGGTTTATCCAAGGCGTGATTATTGCTAATACTAGCAGACACTGCCAAACATTCTCCAAGTGATTGAACTAATTTACACTCTCACAGCAAAGTAATAGAGTTACAGTTGCTCCAAATCCTTGTTGACACTTTGTAGTGTCAGATGTTTTTATTTTTTAATTAAAAAAAATTGTTTTGGTCGTGTTGGTAGGTGGAGAGTGGTGTCTCATTGAGGTTTCCATTATTACTCTGATGACTAATGCAGTTGAGCAAATTGAGGACCTGTTCAAAGGCTTATTGAACATTTGTATATCCTCCTTAATGCAGTGCTTGTTCAAGTGATTTGTGGATTTTCTGTTGGGCTGTCAGTCTTATCTTGGATTTACAGGATTTCTTTATATTCTGCTAAGAATCTTTCAATAGTTGTGTGTATTGTGATTTTTTTTTCAATTCTGTGGCTTGCATTTTCACTTTCCTTATGGTACCTTGCAGTGAACAATCATGCTTTAAGTTTGTCAATAGTTTCTTTTAGTGATTTTTAGAAATCTTTGCCTATCACAAATTCATGAAGACATTTTATTTTTTATGAAGATATTTTAGTAGCTCTTTTAAAATCTTTTAAGATCCACATTCCATCTCATATTGATTTTTTTTAAAAGATTTTATTTATTTATTAGAGAGAGAGAGAGCACAAGTAAGCAGAGCGGCAGAGAGAGAGAGAGAAGCAGGCTCCCTGCTGAGCAGAGAGCCCGACGCGGGGCTCGATCCCAGGACCCTGGGATCATGACCTGAGCCGAAGGCAGATGCTTAACTGATTGAGCCACCCAGGTGCCCCTCATATTGATGTTTGTATACAGGATGAGGTAAAGATCAAGATTATTTTTCCATATGACTGTGCAAAAGACCTAGCCTCATTTCTTTAAAAGACTGTCCTTTCCTCATTATACTTGAGTGTCATCTTTGTCATGTATCAAGTGACTAGACGTGTGAATCTGTTTCTGAATTTTCTATTGTCTTCTCGTTTATTCATATATCCTTGCATGTATATCATACTGTTTTATTATTGTAAACTCATAAAAGGTCTTGACATCTTGTAGTATAAATCCTCCCTTTTCTGTTTTCTTTTAGATGGTCTTGGCTATTACTGACTGTTGCTTTTCCTTATAAATTTTAGAATCATAAGGCACCTGACTGGCTCAGTCAGTAGAGCGTATAACTCTTTACCTTGGGATTGTGAATTCGGGCCCCAGATTGGGTGTAGAGATTACTTTAAAATTAAAAAAAATTTAGAATCAGCTTGTTAGTTTACATACACACACACACACACACACAGAGTCTGCTAGGATTTTTGCTAAATATATAGATCATTCAGGGGAGCACTGATATTTTTACAGTATTGAGTTTTCTAATATATGAATAGCACTATATATTTTTAAAATTTTCATTGAAGTATAAATACATGTTTAAAAAATGCACATCATAGGTTAATTTTCAACAGTCAAATCACCAGAACCTAGATAAAGAAACCAAACAAAACCAGCACCTATGACAGCCATGAGAATGCACTTCACAAATATCCTAATGCAAGTGACCGAAGGCTTCCAGTTGCTGTGTTTTAAGACCATTGCTGTTTGTACTGAGGCCAAACACCCCAAGTACCACCCCCAGTCAGTAAGTAAATGTGGCAAGGATTCTAATTTAGGCCCATTCCTGGGAATGTGGGACTCATCTGTCAAGCAGATAAGATTGTCTCTAGGGACCCTCCAGTGAACTTACCTAACTTTCCTGAGACTACCTAGATAGAAATCTAGAGCATTTCCACCCAATCTTCCTTCCGTTGTCCTTTACTCAGTGTTAGACTTACATCATAGTCTGGCAGTTCTTCCAGCCTCTTCTGCTCACTTTCCATTTTCTCTCACAGTCATTTCCCCTAATAAAATTCTTGCACATTTGCAGACCTGCACTAGACTATCACCTTAGAAGCTTGCTTCATGCCTCATTCAAATCACTACTCTCCCCTACAATGTAGCCACTGTTTTGATTTATAATAGCACAGATTTGTTTTGCTGTTTTTATACCTGATATAGAACATAATATATGTACAGTTTTGTGTTGGCTTCATTTGCTCAACATTAGGTCCATGACATTCATCCATACTGTTGGGAGTGAAAGTAATTGATTCACTCTCATTGCTGTATATTATTTTAATGTATAAATATACCAAAATTATTTATCCATTTGATTGTAGATAGGCACTGTGCAGTTTCCTGTCCTTGGCTATTAAAAGTAGTGCTGGTATGGGTGCCTGGGTGGCTCAGTTGGTTAAGCGACTGCCTTTGGCTCAGGTCATGATCCTGGAGTCCTGGGATCACATCCCACATTGGAAGTGGAAAAATCAGAACCATCACACGTTGTGAGTGGGAATGTACAATGGTCTGAAGCCTTTGGGAAACAGTCCAGCAGTTTCTCAAAGGTTAATCTAGCTATCATTTGTAAATGTAAGCATATTTACATTTTTACATTTTACATTACACATTTTACATTACAAAAACATATTTACATATACATTGCTGTGAACCCACAAATGCATTCCTTAGATATGTGTCCTAAATAAATTCTCATACATTTGTATAGGACTATGGAGATGTATTGCATCATTATTGCCAATGGAAAATTGGGTGTCTGTCATGGAAGAGTAAATAGATAAGATGTTGTAGGTGAGTTCTATAAAATAGATTAGATGTGGGGCACCTGGGTGGCTCAGTCTGTTAAGCGTCTGCCTTCAGCTCAGGTCATGATCCCAGGGTCCTGGAATCAAGCCCCGCATCGGGCTCCCTGCTCAGCAGAGAGCCTGCTTTCTCCTCTCCCTCTGCTGCTCCTCCTGCTTGTGCTCTCTCTCTGTCAAATAAATAAAATCTAAAAAAAATAGATTAGATGTATGCTAAAAACATGGATGAATCTTACAGACATACTACTGAATGAGGAAAGTAAAAAATCAATTTAGTTTTATGCACAATACCACATATAAATTAAAAATATGTGCACACAAAACCACAACATACATATTTTGCACAAGAACACACACAAAAAGAAATAGTTGACTCTAGAACAACACAGAGGTTAGGGACACTGTCCCACCCAATTGAAAATCTGCATATAACTTTTGACTTCCCCAAAGCTTAATAGCCTACTATTGACCAAAGCATTACTGATAAACAGCACGTATTTTGTGTGTTACATGTATTATACATTGTATTCTTACAATAAATTAAGCTAGAGAAAAGAAAATGTTATTAAAATCATAAGAAAGATAAAATATATTTATAGTACTGTACTATATTTATTGAAAAACAATCCATGTATAAGAGAACCTGCATGGTTCAAACCTGTGTTGTTCAAAAGTCAATTGTACATCAAATGAAATAATATCCTATGGGATAGACGAGTGAATGAAAGTGTTTCATGAGGAAAATAAAGGAATAAATGCAAAATTATTTTATCATATTTTATCACATTTGTCCAGGATTCAGTTGTACTGAAAAAAATTTCTAAAATATGCTTTAAAATATTTCAGCAAGAATCTTTTTGAAAAGTGTGAATGGGTTAAAAGGAACAAGAGTTTTTGTCAATGCACAAAAGAAAGAAAAAGAGATAAAAGATATAAAGATTGAAAAAGAAGAAACAAAACTTATTATTTACCAATGACATGATTATGTATTTAGGAAATCTAAAATAACTTACAACTAAGTTATTGGAATTGATAAATAAGCATGACCAGTTTGCTGGATACCAGGCCCAGTACAATTTCATTAAAAGGGTGCTATTCAGCATTCTCTTCTGATTCCTGTCCTCAGAGATAAAATTTTCAACATTTTATCACTAAGTATTACATGTAATTGTTGTGTAAGTTTATTTTAGTTTTAAGGTGGATTTTCCTAGGAGTTTATAACCATTTCACATTTATTTTCAAATTTATCACTGTAATGTTTCCCCTAATCTTTTCTTAATATCTTTACTGATATTGCCATTTTTATCCCTGAAATTGGTAATGTGTCCTTTTTGTCTTTTTTTTCGTTGGGTCACTCTTACTGAACTTCATCAATCTTACTGTTTTATTCATAGACTGGTTTTCTGGCCTTTTAAAAAAATTCAGTCTATTTTGTTTTTCATTTCATAAATTTCTTATTTTCATCATTTCCTTCCATCTACTTACTGTAGTTTTTGTTTTCTGTTTATTAAATTCCTGAGATGGATGTTTCCATTTTTATTTTCAGCTTTTCTTCTTTTAGTAAATGCTCTTAAGACTCTACAGTTCCTCCTAGGTATTAAAAGCTCCCACTCTGATTGCGAATGTTTTCCTCCTTGTAATTCTGTCAATTTTGGTTTTTTTTTGGGGGGGTGGGGCAGAGGGAGCAGGTAAGAGAGAATCTCAAGCAGGCTCCACACCGAGTGGAGAGTCCTGCATGGGGCTGGATCCCACAGGATCATGTCCTGAGCCAAAATCAGGAGTCAGTATAACTGAGCCACCCAGGTGCCTCTTAATTTCGCTTTTTAAAGTTTGCTTTATATTACGTTGAGGCTGTTATTCTTGATAATTTGAAGCTTATGAAGTGTTTCTTTGTATACCACATAATGCTTTTATCTTCAAGGACTAATTTGTTCAGTATTAATACATTGTAAAATTATAGAAATAATTTGAAGCCTAGGATGATGTTCCCTCTCTCTAGAAGAGATTTTCATTTGTTTTTGCTAGGTGCTTGAAGAGTGTAACAAAAAAGTTTCGCTCTAATCCAATTTCAAATAGTGAGGTGATTTGGAGTTTGTCTTCACTCTCTACCAAAGACAATCCATTTCCGTTCTATTTTTACTCCTATAGGGCAGTTCTTTGGGATTACTCACCACCCTACCCCGACCCTCGTGAGCCCCTACCCCCCGAGTGGCTAAAGTGCTGTTCAGTTTTCAATAACAGAATCGGTAGGAGCCACCAAGGGAGAAACTCACAGCCTAAAATGACAGAATTTCACCAAGATTCACTCTGGCACTCTAGGAGTTAATACACAGATGCTCAGGGTACCCGGAAGTATTTTCGCTTCCGGGGGCGGAGCTCGAGCGTCATTCATCTCGGGCATTCTGGGAGGTGTAGTCTGGGGTCCTTGTAGCCAGCAGCACTTCCGCTTCTGGACGGCGGGGCGCGGGAATTGTGGGAAGTGGTCCAGGAGCTCCCTCCAGTAGGAAGGAGACTCGCTGCAGGAGGGCTACATTGCTGCTCACCTTCCTGTCAAGTAGATGTGTCTTCCATCCCAGGGACCCTTCCAAGCCTGGAACTGCCCAAGGCTGGGCGGGGAGCCAGCGGGGCCCCTGTTCCCGGGAAAAGTAAGAGAAGCCGCGGCCGGCAGAGGAGGGTGGAGTTGGGAGAGATTTGCGTTCCCCTCCGCTAAGCGTCCCGCATGGAGCACCTGGTGCCGCTAGGGGTTGGGACGGTCCGGGTGTCGTGTCTGAAGGTCTCCTAGCCCTCCAGCCGGCTTTCCTCATCTACCAGTCAGCTCTTCCTAGCAGAACAACGTTATGCGATTTACTTACTCTCTCTTGGTCTCGTTATTCTCATCTTTCAAGTAGTGTCATTGGTAGTGGTTCCTTATCATTTTACATGAATTAATTAATGAAATGACCACAACAGCCTTATGAGATAGATAATGCTATTTTTTTTTAAGCACAGGTAGTTGGAAATAAAACATCCTACTAACACGGAAAGTTCTCTCTACATAATGTAGAAAAGTAAGCCATCTTATTACTGAATACTCACATTCAGAGCACAGTATAGTAGGTAATTTGGGGGAAGAGATTACAAAGAATGAAGTTTCAAGCAGTTACAGGCTTTTTATACCATTATATTTTTAAAAACTGGATACATGCAGTCCAACCACTAGATACATGCATTCTCAAGATTAACAATATCTTGTCTTCCTGTAAGAGGACTTGACTGCACCATTTGCTGCAAATTCTTTGATAAATTTATGCTAAATTTACTTGGGAATCGTCTTAGTTAATTCCGAGGGAGTAATGAAATGTATCTTATCTCCCCTGTTAACAGATCTATAGTTCAGAGAAAAGCAGCTTGGTTCAACTCCCACAGTGATAGGGACACTGGATTATTTTCTCAGACGTTTACATTTAAAGGGTACAAAGCCCCGACCTTTATTTTTTAATTTTTAATTTTTAAATTTAAAACCCACACCTTTGAAAAACACCTCTGGATTTTAAACTTGGTAAGAAGCTTATTTAGCCTCTAACAAGATTTACACGTGTGTCTAAAGGTCAGAGAAAAGATCCAAAAAGCACTGGGTTTCCTATGGAAATGCTCTAAGAAAAAGGGCAGGGAGAATGCATCTTTGGACAAGGAAAATTCTTTTTTTTTCTTTTTACTTACTCTTGGTGAACTTCCCTTGTTTGCCCAGAACTTACAGCTGGTAAGAGACAGAACTGCCATTTGAACCCAAGGTGCTAGAGCCTCAAGTCTATGGTTTAATCTCAATGTTGTACCCTTAAAAAAATAACATAGGAAATAGTTCTGTATATGGTTTGAGGAAGTCTTTTTCTATCAGGTTTGGAAGATGGTTTGGGGCTTTATACTTTATATTCTCATTATAGAAAAATGCATGCCCATTATAGAGAGATTAAGACTACAAAAATATAAAAAAGAAAGAATAGGAATCACCCATGACCTCAGGATTTAGACATAACCTCTGTTAACATTTGTAATGCATTTATGCATTGATGCTGTACTACAAATGGTATTTCTTCCTTAAATATTTATTATGGAAAAGCCCAAATGTACACAAACAGAGAAAATAGTGTAATGCACCCCACATCAATAATCTGCAACCCTTGTCAACGTTTTTCCTGTCCTATTTCATCCGTTCCCCTTCTCACACAAAATACTTTTCTTGGAGGATTGGGGGAAGGAGGAGCTGACATATTTCTTTTAAGTAGGCTCCATGCCTAGCATGGAGCCCAGTGCAGGGTTTGAACTCACGACCCTGAGATCAAGACCTGAACTGAGATCAAGAGTCGGATGCTTAACCGACTGAGCCACCCAGATGCCCCAGAGCTGATGTATTTTAAACCAAAACCAAGTTCCAGTCATAGAGTCAGTAGAGTTCAAAATCCGTTAACATGTTGATTGTATATGGAGAGCAAAGGAGAGTAAATGTTAACTTCAGGGTTTTCATTCTTGGCAACTAGGAGAATGGTTGTTATATAAGGAAGTCAGGAGGTATAGAAACATTGAAATTTGGATAGGAGTAATTATGAATTTGGTCCGAAAGTGGATTTGAAGAAAAAAACATGGAAGGTTCCTGTTTGTGTGACTTGCTAAAGCATTTGGAACTTCTCTTGAGGGCACTGGATAGAAATGCAGGTGAAAATAACTGAATTTCCATGTTATGCTATATCTCTCTGGTGTCAGGGAGGGAAAAAAAAAGATTGAAATGAAGTATCTGTTCATGTTGATTATACACTGGTTGTCCAATGCCAAGTTTTGAAACCTGCCTTTAGCACTTGCTAATTTAGTAACAGGGGCAAATTACTTAACCTTCCTCTGCCTCTGGCTCCTAAGCTGTAAAATGAAAAAAAGTAATAGTATTTACCTAAAAAAAAAAGTTGTGACAAGAGAATCCTAGAGTCTAAAGTGTTTGGGATAGTCCCTAGCACACAAAGTACTTCATGAGAGGTAGTTGTGTGTAACAGAAGAAATACATGTTTATTATTGAGAGTTAGATGAAAAAGGAAGGAAGCCTCAGTTCTTTTCGCTGCCACAGTTAAGAATTACAGGACAGCGAAAGGAAAGGAAAGTAGAGCAAAGTAGTATTAAAGTACACTCCAAGGGAGGAGCAGGCCAATCTATAGAGACAATGCACTCCCCCCCACCCCGGACAAACTCCCAGGGGTGGGCTTGTATCAATTTTTTCTTTGGGGCTGGTCCTAGGGTCACAACATTTGAGTGACAGGCCTGGATTATATAAAAATTAGCCAATTACACATGCCCTTTTCCAAAATATATTGGAAATGCCTGCACAGGGTAGGAAACTGCAACATTATTTCTCTTCTGGAGACAGGTCCAATAAGGACAAGAGGCTGCTTTCTGCACAAGAGCAACGAGCACAACAAACTTAACTCTTCCTCTGCCAGGATGTTGTAACTGCACAATGACTGCTACAGGACGGAATTAGGGTGGTCCCTGGGCGGTTCTTGTTTGGGGCTCTCCATCAGGGTGTCTAAGGTCCATCCTCTTGTTGCTCATTCCTAGCTTCCTGCCTAACACGTTCAGTAAATAAGAAATGGGAGCATATATTGTAGTGGATATATGGATATTTTTAGGTATTCCTCTCTGCTCCCCATCTTTATTTCTTTGAAACATCAGTGCTGTCATATATTTGAGCAAATAATAGTGACCATTTCATAAAAATCTAATTAAAAATAATGTGTCCATCCGTCAAATTCAGAAGTCTCTCTGAGGAATGATGACAAACACCCCGGTTGGGAAATTGATCATACAAGTATGCTGAAGCTTGTCTTTTTACTCTGAGTATGTCTAGTTGGCCTCAAAAGCCAAGTTTTGAATTATTTGTGTTACTCTCAAAAGTTGACATCTACAATATAGTCTGCCTCCATTGCAATTTTTTGGGCTCTCATTCTTTTTTATATCTAAAAAGTGTCTGAAACTGCAAAATAAAGGCTATCATTTTATGCCTTCGGCTAGTAGTAGTGGGTACAATTTCATTAGTAAAGTATCACATGACCTGCTTCTATTACAAACTTTCTTTTAAGCCTCTGACTGTTAAGATAAATTTGTTAAGTATGGGGCGCCTGGGTGGCTCAGTCGTTAAGCGTCTGCCTTCGGCTCAGGTCATGATCCCAGGGTCCTGGGATCGAGCCCCGCATCGGGCTCCCTGCTCCATGGGAAGCCTGCTTCTCCCTCTCCCACTCCCCCTGCTTGTGTTCCTGCTCTCGCTGTCTCTCTCTGTCAAATAAATAAAATATTAATTAAAAAAAAGCTATTTGCTAGGTACGTTTTATTTGTCAATGGGAAAAAAACTCGACTTCACTGGCATCAGACAACTAACTGCTTTATGTCCGCAAAAGGCTTCCCGGATTCTGGAAATTGCAGTCCTCGAATTACCAATGGGGAGATTTGTTGGGGGGAAGGGTGGCTTAAGGGGGCGGATATAGTTCTTCCTTCCCTTGGGAGTTATGGGTAATGTAGTCCTCAACTCTGTCCGGAAACAAGGGGCGGTTGAGGCGCTTGTTCCCCCTCTGGACTTCTGGGAAGTGTAGTTCCGGGGCGCCGTGTAGTCTGAGGCACTTCCGCCCCGGAAAAGCAAGGCCGCCACCATCTTTTCGGTCCGGAGGTGAGTCAGCCTTGCACCCCTCACGACCCCTCCGAGCCTTTTCGGCCTGAGCGTGGGACTAGTCGCTACCTAGCCGGCCGTCTTAGGATGGAGAAGTCGCGGCCGCCGGCGGCGGCTGAGAGACGGAGGGCAGAAGTTTGGATCCCTCAGCTCTCCTCCCCCACTTACCAAGCAGCGCTGCTACTCCTATCGGTACACTCTCTGGCGACTTGTTCTCTGCGTTCTACTTTCCTCCTCCGTAAAGTAGCGAGCGAGCGAGCGAGAGAGAGAGAGAAACTCCTGGGTAGAGTTGTGATTCGCAGTAAATGAGACAATACGTGTCCAAAGCTTTGAAAGGTGGCGGCATGGGATAACGGGTCGGCTCTTGCTATTGCTAACGGTAGTTCGGTCCCCAGCGCCCTTTTGCCGGGAAGCCCCAGTGCAGGGAGCGAGGCCAGGGCTGTGGGAGCAACGGCATGGCCCCGCTGTCATCCTCCCGGACACCGAGCTCTCCCCGAGCTTTCCCCATCTCCTTTAGGAGGTCCCGAGTCACCCGCGCCAGCGCCTGGGGATGTCCGCTGCAGTTTATCCGCGAGACAGACGGGGTCGTGCGGTCCCATCGAGTCCTGTTCTTCACCCCCGCCCCTGACTTCGGAAAGGGGAGGAAGGACAGACTCCTCGTTGGCTCCTCCGGGCATAGCCCCGGGTGCGCACCAGCGAAAGTACTTTCTTGACCTGTCGTCTGTTTTCCGCTCATCAGGCTTCCTTCACTCAGTGAGTGACTTCCTAGGGAAAGGTCCCAACATTGATTGCATCCACCTGCGAATGTTTAATCTCCGTGTTAATATGTGTGAGTGTATATGTGAGTTTTAACCACACGCACGTGTGTTTATTTTTGAATTTACCACATTTTACATTTCTTTTCTCCTTTCTTGTCTTCAGTTTGGTTTCCTTTTATTTGCTCTCAGCTGGTTTGGAATAAGAACGGTTGTCTGTCTCAGATACTAAATTTAGCCAGCATGTATTCTCATTCTGAGAAATGTAGAGACTAAACATGTACTTGATATTTGATGATGGCACCTCACCACCACCGCCTTTTTTAAACTGGAGGGCAGGTTATAAGTCTCTATTTTGTTAAAACCACCGTCCAAATTGGTCCTATCGTTCTTGGGCCTTTTTTTTTTTTTTTAAATAACAAAGAAGTTACCAACATATTTACAGGTGTTTTCTTACCATTGCTTCTTTTCGGGTTCATAGTTATGATTGTTCTTCACCTTTGTTCAACTGAAATGTCCTTTTTTCTCCTTCGTGTCAATAATCATTCGGTTGAGCATAGAATTCAAGTTTGACAATTATTTTCTTTCTTCCTTTTGGAGATAGCATTCAGTCGTTTGAGATCTCCATTCTGTTTCCTTGATTCTGTCAATCAGATTGTCATTTCTATTAGGTAAACTATTTTCTTTCTGGGAGCTTTAAGGATTCTTGTTGTTTTTAGTTCTTTGCATTCCTGCGTTTCAGCATGATTTTTTAGGATGTATTTATTTATTTATGTTTAAAGATTTTATTTATTTGGGGGAGAGAGAGAGAGGGGAGGGTCAGAGGATGAAGCATAATCCCCGTTAAGCAGCGAGCCCGACGTGGGACTCGATCCTGGGACTTCAGGATCATGACCTGACCCGAAGGCAGTCGTCCAACCAACTGAGCCACCCAGGCGCCCCAGGATGTATTTATTTTTTAAAAATTTTCAGAGGTGGGGGAGGGGCAGAGGGAGAAGGAGAGAGAGAATCCCAAGTAGGCTCCATGCCTAGTGCAGAGCTCCAAATGGGGCTGGGTCTCAAACCCTGGGATCATGACCTGAGCCAAAATCAAGAGCCTGACGCTTAACTGACTGAGCCACCCAGGTGCCCCAGGAGTGTATTTATTTATTTATTTTATTTTATTTTATTTTATTTTATTTTATTTTTTTAAGATTTTATTTATTTATTTGAGACAGAATGAGAGAGAGAGAGAGCACATGAGAGGGGGGAGGGTCAGAGGGAGAAGCAGACTCCCTGCCGAGCAGGGAGCCCGATGCGGGACTCGATCCGGGGACTCCAGGATCATGACCTGAGCCGAAGGCAGTCGCTTAACCAACTGAGCCACCCAGGCGCCCCAGGAGTGTATTTATTTTTATTTATATTGTTCAGAATTGTTGTATATGAACTCAGCAATTATCTTTTGAAATAAGACCTCTCTGCTATTTCTTCTGTTCTCTTTTCTTCATACTCCTCCTATTGGACAAATGTTGGAGCCTCTCAATCTATCTTCTGTGTCTTGATTTTTATTTTGTATCTTTATCTTCATGCACATAGGGTAAAAGGCTTTTTTACCAATAAGCCTTTTTGACTTCATAAGGTAAATTGACTCGAAATGATGCTTTACTAATACCAGTGTGGATGAAATGTTATTAGGTGGGCAACAAATTAAGTAAGAAGAAATTTATTTATTTATTTATTTATTTATTTTTAGTTAGATAAGTAAGAAGAAATTTTAAGTTGGAATTAGGATTTTCAGAGAATAAAGGTGACTTTTATAGGAGAACATTAATATGTGACGTTCAGATACCTTTCAGGTCTTTTTTGCTATTGTTGGAAAAGACATCTGCAGATACAATTTATGATGCAAAGTATCATTTGCTTTTTTGCAGCTGCAAGAAAAAGGGACTCCTGGGTCGTTGAACTTTCCATCTACTCATTTAATCTGTGGGACAACAACCTTATGAGGTGGGTATGATTTGCAGTTCTTATATTCATGTGCAGATGATCACAGTGAGCCGCAGTTTTTTCCTTAACACCCCCAACGTTATATAGATGGTAAATATCGTTTCTAGGATTTAAGCGTAGGCTCTTGACTTCAGAAGCCATTTTTTTTTTAACCTACATGTTAACAGTAGCCTTCATTTCCGACATCCTCAGGATGAGAAATTCTTATAGTAGGGATACTGCATTTGGTTGTATAGGTTGTTCACTGTCCAATCACCCCTGGCTGACAGACTTGGTAGTTGGAATTTACTCCATGCTCTGCTTACCATGCTCTGTGTGGCTACATCTGCCTGGAAGTAGGAGAGCTTTTATATAATTTCTGCAAAGATCCACATGGGTTCCCTGGCCTGCATTTCATGGTTTCTTTGTCCTTCCCCAGTTATGCCTTCCCAGGACTCTGACCTTCCCGAGAAGGAGCAGGAGAAAATGACCAAGTTTCAGGTAAGGCCCTCTTTTCTGTCTCCTCACATGGGATTTAATTTCTCACAGATTAGGCACATCTCTCTCCTCTTTCTTGTAAAAGTTAATGGAAAACAACATTTTTTTTTAAAGATTTTATTTATATGACAGAGAGAGACACAGCGAAAGAGGGAACTCAAGCAGGGGGAGTGAGAGAGGGAGAAGCAGGCTCCCCGCTGAGCAGGGAGCCCAATGTGATGTCGGGCTTCCATCCCAGGACCCTGGGATCATGACCTGAGCCGAAGGCAGACACTTAATGACTGAGCCACCCAGGCGCCCCGGAAAACAACAGATTTCGAGTGCATGTATGCCAGGCTGTGTGTGTGCATGTGTGTTTTGTTTTATCTTTATTATTTCACAAAACAATCTTTGAAAAAATAATATGAATTTGAAATAGACCAAAAGAATTTACACTACTACGTTGCTTACAGGCCACCTCTTTGCGCTTTCCCATATGCCTTTTTCGCTTGCATTCTTAACTCTATATTTGTAATATTGGAAGTGATGGGTATATAGTTGACGCTCAGATAACGCAAGGGTTAGAGACCTTGATCTCCTGCATGGTCGAAAATCCACATACAATTTTTGACTCCCCAGAAACTTATCTCTTCCGCCTACTGTTGATCAGAAGCCTTACCAATACCATAAACAGTTGATTAACACATATTTTGTATGTTCTGTGTATCACATATTGTGTATTGCAATAAAATAAACTAGAGAAAAGAAGATAGTATTAAGAAAATCGTAAGAGAGGATAGTTTACTATAAAACGATCTGCATATAAGGTGGACCCATGCCGTTCAGACCCTTGGTGTTCAAGGGTCACCTATATTTAGATACATTAGGGAACGGCTTAATAAGTCTCTTATTAAGATTAGTAAGATAAGGAAAACTCAAGTTGGAATATGAGTAAAAGAAATGGAGTGTCAAAGCAAATTTTTGACAAAGATAATGATCATTAATAAGTAAGTGCAAATGTTAACAAAGGCTTTCTATTTATTTATTTTTTTAAAGATTTTCTTTATTTATTTGACAGACACAGCTAGAGAGGGAAGACACAGGGGAGGGTCAGAGGGAGAAGCAGGCTTCCCGCCGAGCAGGGAGCCCTATGCGGGACTTGATCCCAGAACCCCAGGATCATGACCTGAGCTGAAGGCAGATGCCTAACGACTGAGCCACCCAGGCACCTAAGGCTTTCTATTTATTTATTTCACTTAGATTGTTGAAGATTTTTTTAAAAAGGAGTTATGTCCTATTTGGCCAGAGTCTAGAGATTCAGGAACACTTATACTCTCTTGCATGAAAGGTGAATTGGGAAAACCTTTTGAGATGGAAATTTGCCACTCTGCTTTGAAAATTTTGAAAGTGTTTATTCTGTGACTTTGCAGTTGCTGCTTTTAGCTACGATCTCTGTAAAAGGATCTTTGCAGCATTGATTAAAATTAAAAATCTGGGGGAGCCTGGGTGGCTCAGTCGGTTAAGTGTCTGCCTTCGGCTCAGGTCGTGATCCTAGGGTCCTGGGATTGAGTCCCGCATCGGGCTCCCTGCTCAGCAGGGAGTCTGCTTCTCCCACTCCCTCTCCCTCTGCCCTTCCCCCTGCTTGTGCGCTCTCGTGCTCTCTCTCTCTTGCTCTCTTTCAAATAAAATCTGAAAAAAGAAAATTGAAAATCTGTAACTAATTATACATGATTTGGATGATGAAAGATAAATCATCAATTCTAAGGAAAGTTATACTCTGTGGTCATAAAATGGAATGAGACACTATTAACGATGATAACTGTTCAGATTTATTGAGCAATTTGCTACATGCCAGGCACCATTCTACGTGCTTTAACATATACTTAGTCATCTAATGTTGTCAAACACTTTGTGGTATAGACATCTAAAGAGAAGAGGAAGTGGAGAGAGTGAGAAGTTAAGGAATTTCCCCAAGGCCCTAGAATTAAAACTTTGAAATTTGAGCAGAGTGCCTTCACCAGCTGTGAACGGGGCAGGTGGACACAGCATGTACGTTGAAAACGCGGAAGAGCTGTGTGCTTGTCCTGAGAGGGCTGCCGAAGGCCTGTGAACACCGCACACATTACAAACAGTGACAGAATCCAAGCTTTGTGGGGTGGTCGGGAGGGAACAGTGAGGAGAAACAACTGTGGGACTGAAATCTGCCTGGGCTCCCTCCAGACTGTCAACAAATTTTTCGGTAATCCTTTTGATCCTTCTTGGTGCTGCCCCTTTTCCAGGGGAGATTATAGGATTGAGGTTGTGTGTGCTTGGTGTTGTAGGAGGCTGTGACGTTCAAGGACGTGGCAGTGGTCTTCACCATGGAGGAGCTGGGGCTGCTGGACTCCACCCAGAGGAAGCTGTACCGGGATGTGATGCTGGAGAATTTCAAGAACCTGGTCTCAGTGGGTGAGAACAGGCGCCCCATGACACCCCCTTGACAATCAGTGTCCTTAGTTGTTCCAAAGCTTTGGACCTTTTGAATTGGTTCCCTGACCCTGAAGACACAAGTTTCTCTAATCCCTGGGATTACAGGCATAGGTTTTCCTGGTCTTTCTGCTCAGGTAAAATTCTGTCCAGGGGTGGTTTTGCCCCCAGGTGACATTTGGCAATGTCTGGAGACACTTTTAATTGTTACAACTGGGGGGTGGGGAGGGGTGCCACTGGCTACCAGTGCTGCTTAAACCTCCTACAATGCACAGGACAACCTGCAGGACAAACAATTAGCCAGTCCAAAATACCACTAGTGCCTCAGTTGAGAAACCCTGTTTAGTCATGGCATTAATTCGGTACCCTGTGCTGTGGTTTTGTTGTTGTTGTTGTTTTTTGTTTTTTTCCAATGAAATAGAATAAAATAGAATAAGGATAGAAACTATCAGAGTTCCTTATCAAGACCTGCTCACATTACAGCAAAAACTGACCATTTGTGGTGAGTGGTGTGAGAGTGTGGGAAATAGGGTGAGAACAGACATTGGCTAAATCTATTTTATCTCTGTCTGGACATGAACTAGGTCATGACCTAAATTTACTTATTACAGTTCATGATCAGAGAAGTCCCTAAAATATCACTTAAAAGGTTCTGAGGGTTGTAGAACTTGGACAAAAATATATTTTAGCTGCGTGTGTATCTTAGAAGTGTGTATCTGCCTTTTCATAGGACATCTTCCCTTCAGGCCAGATATGGTATCCCAGTTGGAGGCAGAAGAAGAGCTTTGGATGATGGAAGGAGAACCCCAAAGAAATGGGTATTCCAGGGAAGACCACGTGGCTGTTCCTTCAGGTACCAGCTAACCTGCTCCTCACCACGTCCGGGATGACCACTCTTGTCCGAGTACTCTCCTCCCTTTCCCGGACTGCGACAGCAGCCTCCACATTGGTCTCCCTGCCTCCTCCCTTGCCTTCCTGTCATCTGTTCTCCACATGGTACCAGAGTGATACCACATGGTCTCTCAGTTAGAAAGCAAGTGAGGCCATGCCGTTGCCCTGCTGAAAACCCTATAAAGCTTCCCATTTCACTCAGAGCCCTCACAGTGGCCTGCAAGACCCTACCCGATCTGGATTCCTCACCAGGTTCCTTTTGATCAGCCTTGCTTTTACCCTGACTTAGATCGTTCCTGGCATCCTGGCTCCCCTGGGGTGTTGTCTCTGCTGTTGCAGGGCCTTTGACTAGCTCCCCCTCTGCCTGGGCAGAGAGGCAGTGGCTCCTCCCTTCCTAAGGTCTTTGCTCGGATTTCATCGGCATCCGCTTGGCCTTCTGTGTCTGCCCTTTCACACATCATCCCTCTCTCCGTTCTCCAAGCCCTTACCCTGCCTTATTTTGTGTCTGAGTACTGATCACCTCCTGACCTACTAAAACATTTTAATTTACTTGTTCACCATCGATCTCCCCATGAAGTAGGAATTTTGGCAGCATCATTTGTTGTGTCTACTCAAAGTCTCGGTTGGGCCTTCTGCATAGGAGGGGATCCCGTGCACGTGGTAAATGAATAAGTTGTTTCAATAGTTAGCGTCCTTGTAGAAGTGAGCGATGATACCAGCCTTTCCCAGATGGGAAGAATACCTAGTCCATGTCCCCAGCCTTCCGACTTCTTCCCCACCTAGCCTTTTTCACCGCCCCCATCCTTCTCTTGCGCTCTGTCTCTTATCTTTCACCTCACTTCTCCATCTCCTTTCCTTTCTCCTTAATTTACGTATTCCTCAGTTCTCCCCATTTAGAAATTAAAAACTCAGTATTCCCAAAGTAAATTCGTATGCTGTCCCTCTGCTTGAAAAATGAAACAGAGAAGCCTTTCTGCAAATGTGATAAATTAGGCGATGAACTCTGTTAGTAATTGATGGAGGTACCCCCCTTCTTCTTTTCTCCTTTTCCGTATTTATGTTCCTTCACGTTTGATGTGTTCAGGATGAGATTCTTGCTTCCCTTCGCTGGGTCTTATTTTCACGTGCAGACTTGACCTCAGGAATGATGACCCTGATAAGTATTGTTACTTCTCAGTTTTGCATGATAGACCAAGTCTCTCTTGTAACAAATCCTGTAGCATTTTCTGCCACCTTTTCTCAAAGTTTTTTTTTTTTTTTTAAAGATTTTATTTATTTGACAGAGACATAGCGAGAGAGGGAACACCAGCAGGGGTTGTGGGAGAGGGAGAAGCAGGCTTCCTGTGGAGCAGGGAGCCCGATGTGGGGCTCAATCCCAGGACCCTGGGATCATGACCTGAGCCGAAGGCAGACACTTAACAACTGAACCACCCGGCTGCCCCTCTCAAAGGTTTTTTGAACTCTTCAACATCAGCATATTTGTGCGTTTTGCAACCATGCCCCACATTCAAAAACTGTCCTAAAATGCTCTTTGTAGGTCACAAGAGGACAAATTAAAAGGCTTATTTTTATAAAAATGAAAAGCTTACCGATATTGGAGACAAGTGGACATCACATCTCTGTTACTCCTAGAGATGGCCGATAGGTTTAGAGCACACTAGTGTGACCGGTAGGATTGTTCTGGAACATTGTCTTCCAGTGAATGTCTACTATAATTCTCATTTCTGAGACATCTTTGACTATGTAAAGATTCATACTGATTAACCTTAGAAGATAAAAGCTATTCACAGTTATCAGGATGCGTAAGTAAACTATCAGAAATTATTAATGCCAGTATGCCAGGCATTTCATTCATCAGCTCTCATGTAACAGGCTCAGGTTGGCTACCTCATTCATACAGCCAGCTTCCCACTTAACCACCCTCCTCTCTCTGTAACGCCGAAATAATCATAACATCCACATATGGTAGTTGTTTAGTAGTTTGGACGTTCAGATGTCAAAAGACACTCATATACCCGTGGAGATGAGGAGGGTCCTGGTAGGGAAAGAAAATTACAGACTTCCCTGAAGTTTTCCAGTGCAATTTGCGTCCTGGTGGTATTAACTAGCTGATAGAGCAACGTGAGAAGCCTTTTACATGCTGTAGTGACTTGTGATACCAAACACCTGAAGTTAGCCTCACCAAACACCGACTTCCAGGTTATAGGAACAGTCCTCCTCAAGACTGCCCACTGAGACATCAGATACCAGCTGGGCTTTCCAGGGCTGCCTTCACTTCTGACCCAACTGGCATTCCCTAGAATAACAGAATTCAGGAAAGCTCTACACTTAAAATTATAATGGTATTATAGCAGAAAGAATACAAATCAGCCATTTTTTTTAAAGATTTTATATGTAAGTAATCTCTACCCCCAAGGTGGGGCTCCAACTTAGCCCCAAATCAAGAGTCAAATGCTGGGGGTGCCTGGGTGGCTCAGTTGTTAAGTGTCTGCCTTCGGCCTAGGTCATGATCCCAGGGTCCTGGGATTGAGCCCCACATTGGGCTCCCTGCTCAGCGAGGAGCCTGCTTCTCATCGGGCTCCCTGCTCAGCGGGGAGCCTGCTTCTCCCCCTCCCACTCCCCCTGGCTTATGTTCCCTCTCTCACTGTGTCTCTCTCTGTCAAATAAATAAATAAAATCTTAAAAAAAAAAAGTCAAATGCTCTACTGACTGAGCCAGCCAGGTGCCCCCAAAAGAATACAAATTGGAACCAGCAAAAGGGAAAGATGCATAGGGTGGGGCCTGGGAGAGTTCCCTCCCACCTTCCTCTGATAAGGACCCTTGTAACTATTTTGGGCCCATCCACATAATACAAGATAACTTCCCCATTTCAAAGGATTCTTTTTTTTGAGAGAGAGAGTGCACATGCAAGCAGAGGAGAGGGCGGGTGGTGAGGGTGAGGGGCAGAGGGAGAGGGAGAGAGAATCTTTTTTTTTTTTTGATGTAGTGTTCCATGATTCATTGTTTGTGCATAACACCCAGTGCTCCACGCAGAACGTGCCCTCTTTAATACCCATCACCAGGCTAACCCATCCCCCCACCCCGCTCCCCTCTAGAACCCTCAGTTTGTTTTTCAGAGTCCATCGTCTCTCATGGTTCGTCTCCCCCTCCGACTTACTCCCCTTCATTCTTCCCCTCCTGCTATCTTCTTCTTTTTTTTCTTAACATATATTGCATTATTTGTTTCAGAAGTACAGATCTGTGATTCATCAGTCTTGTACAATTCACAGCGCTCACCATAGCACATACCCTCCCCAATGTCTATCACCCAGCCACCCCATCCCTCCCACCCCCCACCACTCCAGCAACCCTCAGTTTGTTTCCTGAGATTAAGAATTCCTCATATCAGTGAGGTCATATGATACATGTCTTTCTCTGATTGACTTATTTCACTCAGCATAACACCCTCCAGTTTCATCCATGTCGTTGCAAATGGCAAGATCTCATTCCTTTTGATGGCTGCATAATATTCCATTGTGTATATATACCACATCTTCTTTATCCATTCATCTGTCGATGGACATGTTCGCTCTTTCCACAGTTTGGCTATTGTGGACATTGCTGCTATAAACATCAGGGTGCACGTACCCCTTCGGATCCCTACATTTGTATCTTTGGGGTAAATACCCAGGAGTGCAATTGCTGGATCTTATGGTAGCTCTATTTTCAACTGTTTGAGGAACCTCCATACTGTTTTCCAGAGTGGCTGCACCAGTTTGCATTCCCACCAACAGTGTAGGAGCGTTCCTCTTTCTCCGCATCCCCGCCAACATCTGTCGTTTCCTGACTTGTTAATTTTAGCCATTCTGACTGGTGTGAGGTGGTATCTCATTGAGATTTTGATTTTGATTTCCCTGATGCCAGGTGATGTTGAACACTTTTTCATCTGTCTGTTGGCCATTTGGATGTCTTCTTTGGAAAAATGTCTGTTCTTATCTTCTGCCCATTTCTTGATTGGATCATTTGTTCTTTGGGTGTTGAGTTTAATAAGTTCTTTGTAGATTTTGGATACTGGCCCTTTATCTGATATGTCATTTGCAAATATCTTCTCCCATTCTGTCGGTTGTCTTTTGGTTTTGTTGACTGTTTCTTTTGCTGTGCAAAAACTTTTTATCTTGATGAAGACCCAGTAGTTCATTTTTGCCCTTGCTTCCCTTGCCTTTGGCGATGCTTCTAGGAAGAAGTTGCTGCGGCTGAGGTCGAAGAGGTTGCTGCCTGTGTTCTCCTTTAGGATTTTGATGGACTCCTGTCTCACATTTAGGTCTTTCAACCATTTGGAGTCTATTTTTGTGTGTGGTGTAAGGAAATGGTCCAGTTTCATTTTTTTGCATGTGGCTGTCCAATTTTCCCAACACCATTTGTTGAAGAGACTGTCTTTTTTCCACTGGACATTCTTTCCTGCTTTGTCAATTAGTTGACCATAGCATTGAGGGTCCATTTCTGGGCTCTCTGTTCTGTTCCATTGATCTATGTGTCTGTTTTTGTGCCAGTATCATACTGTCTTGATGATGACAGCTTTGTAATAGAGCTGGAAGTCTGGAATTGTGATGCCGCCAGCTTTGCTTTTCTTTTTCAACATTCCTCTGGCCATTCGGGGTCTTTTCTGGTTCCATACAAATTTTAGGATTACTTGTTCCATTTCTTTGAAAAATAGGGATTGCATCGAATGTGTAGGGATTGCATCGAATGTGTAGATTGCTCTAGGTAGCATTGACATCTTTACAATATTTGTTCTTCCAGTCCATGAGCATGGAACATTTTTCCATTTCTTTGTGTCTTCCTCAGTTTCTTTCATGAGTATTTTATAGTTTTCTGAGTACAGATTCTTTGCCTCTTTGGTTAGATTTATTCCTAGGTATCTTATGGCTTTGGGTGCGATTGTAAATGGGATCAACTCCTTCATTTCTCTTTCTTCTGTCTTCTGCCTGTTGGTGTATAGGAATGCCACTGATTTCTGTGCATTGATTTTATATCCTGCCACTTTACTGAATTTCTGTATGAGTTCTAGCAGTTTTGGGGTGGAGTCTTTCGGGTTTTCCACATAAAGTATATCATCTGCAAAGAGTGAGAGTTTGACTTCTTGTTTGCCGATTTGGATGCCTCTGATTTCTTTTTGTTGTCTGATTGCTGTGGCTAGGACTTCTAATACTATGTTGAATAGCAGTGGTGAGAGTGGACATCCCTGCCGCGTTCCTGACCTTAGGGGGAAACCTCTCAGCTTTTCCCCATTGAGAATGATATTTGCTGTAGGTTTTTCATAGATGGCTTTTATGATATTGAGGTATGTACCCTCTATCCCTATACTCTGAAGAGTTTTGATCAAGAAAGGATGCTGTGCTTTGTCAAATGCTTTTTCTGCATCTATTGAGGATCATATGGTTCTTGTTCTTTCTTTTATTAATATATTGTATCACATTGATTGATTTGCGGATGTTGAACCAACCTTGCAGCCCAGGGTTAAATCCCACTTGGTCGTGGTGAATAATCCTTTTAATGTACTGTTGGATCCTATTGGCTAGTATTTTGGTGAGAATTTTTGCATCCATGTTCATAAGGATATTAGTCTGTAATTCTCCTTTTTGATGGGGTCTTTGTCTGGTTTGGGGATCAAGGTAATGGTGGCCTCATAAAACGAGTTTGGAAGTTTTCCTTCCATTTCTATTTTTTGGAACAGTTTCAGGAGAACAGGTATTAATTCTTCTTTAAATGTTTGGTAGAATTTCCCTGGGAAGCCATCTGGCCCTGGGTTTTTGTTTGTTGGGAGATTTTTGATGACTGCTTCAATTTCCTTAGTGGTTATAGGTCTGTTCAGGTTTTCTGTTTCTTCCTGGTTCAGTTTTGGTAGTTGATACATCTCTAGGAATGCATCTATTTCTTCCAGATTGTCTAATTTGCTGGCATAGAGTTGCTCATAATATGTTCTTATAATTGTTTGTATTTCTTTGGTGTTCGTTGTGATCAGGGAGAGAGAACCTTAAGCAGGCTTCATGCTGAGCCTGATGTGGGGCTTGATCCCACAACCTTGAGATCATGACCTGAGCTGAATTCAAGAGTTGGGATGCTTAACCAACTGAGCCACCCAGGCACCCCCATCTCAGGATCCTTAATTTAATTAAATCTAAAGCCCCTTTTGTCATGTACATGAACATAGTCACAGGTTCCAGGGATTAAGGCATGGACATCTTTAGGGGGCCAGTTGGTTAGCATACCTGAAATGTGTACATATGTGTTGAGACTTTTTCAGCTTATATTTTTAGAATGTAACTTTACATTTAAGGAAATTAATTATTAAGGACGACTTGGTACCCGCCCCCCCCCAAACATTTTAAGCCAGTGGCTTCCATTCATTTTTAGCCATGATCCTTAATCAAATATTTTACGTCTTCACCCAGCATGGATGTAATGTATGTGCATATTTATTGTATGTGTCTGTAGATGAAACAAGCATTTCATATAGTGTTATCCTTACTGCTTGTGATACACTTCTCATATTCTTATTCTATTTCTATTTTTATTCAATTTATGGAATTGGTTTCATAGTTCATTAATGCATCCCAACAATTTGAAAAATTGTATTACTGTGGAGGTAATGTCATGAAGAAAACAAAACGCATGTTTTCTTCATGCGTGTTACACTCTAGTGGGTCTAAAAAGACAAGAAAAAGTTAGGACGTATACAGTAAGTCAAATAATGTGCGCTGTAGGGAATAGTAAAGCAGGGTAAGAGAAAGGCGGAGAATCAAAGGTGTGTGGGAGTGGGGAGGGATTATTTTGTATTGGGTGGTGCGGGAGGCCGTACCCAACTGAGCAACATTTGAGTGGGGGTCTAAAGGGAGTGAATGAAAAGGCGAGCCTTGCGACTTCCTGGGAAACAGCCTTCCAAGCCGAGTTTAACTCCCCTCTTCCTCTTCAGGGTTGCCTTTGAGAGTCTGTGCTGGGCTCTGTTTCTTTCCTTCTCCCAGGTTCCTTCTCAGTCATACAAGATTAGTTTTCCCTTTTCCTTTTCTTTCTAGAGCCCTGAATTACTACCAGGTTTAGAATAATGAATGTTAGTATTCCAACCACTTCCCAAATTTACTCTTGGAAGATAATTCCTGCCAGGACCTAAAATATTATTTCCTGCCTACAATCTGAGCTTTTGTAACCTAGTGGTAGAATCCCTCTTGTCATAAGCCTCCTGAGGAAAAGGTGAGTAGACTTAACTGATGTTATTGTAGGATGGAGTGTGGATTGTCTTTGTGGCCTGCAGCCATTTGATTTCAAACTTACAGCTCTCATATTAAATTATCAAATTTACGGTTCTAAATTTAGGGTCGCATTTACACTTAGTGGGTAAGAGTCTGTTGACCCCATTCTTTGCTTCCACTTGCATGGAAAACATAAAAGGATAAATGACGTTGTACAGACATGACCCTGCCCCTGGTTTATTGAGGCCTTATCCAATGGCCTAGATGTGAAATCCTGACATTTCTCTACCTAAGCATTTGCTTGTCCTCATCTCTGAGTATTGCTTTTTCTTATAGGCAGCAAGAATCAAAATGAGATGGAGACACTTCGAAAAGTTGCATTGAAATACCTTTCCCATGAAGGACTATCCTGCTGGCAAATCTGGAAACAGGTTGCAAGTGATTTAACCAGGTGTCTTCAGAGAAAGCGTTCTCAGTTACTACAAGGTGATTCTGTTCAGGTTTCTGAAAATGAAAATAGTGTAATGAATCATAAAAGAAATGGCTCCACTTACACTGCAAATCAAGAGTGGTCAATTTTGAGAACCCAGGACTCTTGTGGGAATACATACCTGCGTGAGTCACAGAATCAGAGTAGAGGTCAGCAAATTCACATGAAAAATAACCGGCATATATGTGAGGCCTTCATGCAGAAATCACCACTTATCGATCATATTAACACTGACACAGAACAGAAACCTTACAGATTCAGCAAATGTGGCAAAAGCTTGAGTGACGGCTTCAATCATCATATACCCCCAGGAAAGGAATTCCAACCATGTCGTGAGTGTGGAAAGGGCCTCAGTTATAGCTCGGTGCTTCCACATCATCAGAATGTTCACGCAAGAGAGAAATGCTCTAGTCAGAGCTCACATCTGCAGACCCGTCAGAGAATTCGCCCAAGAGAGAAACTCAATAAATGTCATGGATCTGGTGATTGCTTTAGTAAGAGCTCTTTTCATCCACTTACCCACACAGGGGAGAAGGCCTATAGATGTGACAGTTGTGGCAAGGGATTCAGTAGCAGCACCGGCCTTATCATTCATTACAGGACTCACACTGGAGAGAAACCTTATAAATGTGAGGAGTGCGGGAAATGCTTTAGTCAAAGTTCGAACTTTCAGTGCCACCAGAGAGTCCACACTGAAGAGAAACCATATAAATGTGAAGAGTGTGGTAAGGGCTTCGGTTGGAGTGTTAATCTTCGTGTTCATCAGAGGGTCCACAGGGGTGAGAAACCCTATAAATGTGAGGAGTGTGGGAAGGGCTTCACTCAGGCCGCGCACTATCACATACATCAGAGGGTCCACACTGGGGAGAAACCTTATAAATGCGACATCTGCGGTAAAGGCTTCAGTCACAATTCGCCGTTGATATGCCATCGGAGAGTCCACACTGGAGAGAAACCATACAAATGTGAGGCATGTGGGAAAGGCTTTACCCGCAATACAGATCTTCACATCCATTTCCGAGTTCACACGGGAGAGAAACCCTACAAGTGTAAGGAGTGTGGGAAGGGCTTCAGTCAGGCTTCTAATCTTCAGGTCCATCAGAATGTCCACACTGGGGAGAAACGATTCAAATGTGAAACGTGTGGGAAGGGCTTCAGTCAGTCATCCAAGCTTCAAACCCATCAGAGAGTCCACACAGGAGAGAAGCCATACAAATGTGATGTGTGTGGGAAGGACTTCAGTTACAGTTCCAATCTTAAACTGCACCAGGTGATTCACACTGGAGAAAAACCATATAAATGTGAGGAATGCGGGAAGGGCTTCAGTTGGCGATCAAATCTTCATGCTCATCAGAGAGTCCACTCTGGAGAGAAACCCTATAAATGTGAGGAGTGTGATAAGAGCTTCAGTCAGGCTATAGATTTTCGGGTACACCAGAGAGTCCACACTGGAGAGAAACCATACAAATGTGGTGTTTGTGGTAAGGGCTTCAGTCAGTCCTCTGGTCTTCAGTCCCATCAGAGAGTCCACACTGGGGAGAAGCCATACAAATGTGATGTGTGTGGAAAGGGTTTTAGGTACAGCTCACAGTTTATATACCATCAGAGAGGCCACACTGGAGAAAAACCTTATAAATGTGAGGAATGTGGGAAAGGCTTTGGAAGGAGCTTGAACCTTCGCCATCATCAGAGGGTCCACACAGGAGAGAAACCCCATAGATGTGAGGAGTGTGGTAAGGCCTTCAGTCTCCCCTCAAATCTTAGGGTCCATTTGAGTGTTCACATTAGGGAAAAACTGTTTAAATGTGAAGAGTGTGGGAAGGGCTTCAGTCAGAGTTCACGTCTTCAAGCCCATCAGAGAGTCCACACTGGAGAAAAACCGTACAAATGTGACGTATGTGGTAAGGACTTCAGTCACCGTTCACGTCTCACATACCATCAGAAAGTCCACACTGGCAGGAATCGTTAAAAGTGAAGAATGTGTTAATGGCTTCGGTCAGGATGCACATCATCACGTGTTTGGAGAGTCCAGGCTGGTAATAAACTATCAAGCATTGAGAAGAAAGGGATTTCTTCAGATAGAATCTTTCTAACAAATCCATTAAAATAATGGCATGGAACCCTAATAACAGAGATAGAACTAATATTCAGGGGAGGATTGGCTTGTGACCCTCTTGGCAAGATCCAAGTGATATAAATGGTCTTTAAGAGTGAATATATGCCTAAAGATAATGCATGGAAAGGATATTTGCCATATACTAGCTAGTTTTTTGGGGGTCAGGGAAGTTTTTGGATAATTTTCCCTTTAACTTACATTTTATACTTGTTTACAGTGACTTATTTTTACTGAAGCTGTAAAGCTATGAAAAAATGAATAAAATTACTAAAATTTCCTGTAACCAAGAACTCATGATTGCTTTATTTCATATGGTATATTGGATTAAAATTAAGGAATAGATCCCCATGGTATATTGGATTAAAATTAAGGAATAGATCCCCATTGATGAATCTTGGATCTTCAGAAGTAAATTGGTATCTGCTGCAGATGCATATAAAAGAATGGTCTTTGCATCATTGTTCATAGTAGCAAACAATCAAATGGATTGCCAAAGTATTTTATGATTTATTCCAGTGGAACACTATGCAAATATCAAATGGGAAAAGGTAAGTTTGTAGTTAAGGATGTTGGAAGATGTCCAGAATATATTAACCTGAAAAAACAAAGCATGGGATTTTTGTGTTATTAATATATATATATATACACACACACACACACACACATTTCTTTAAACTCACTGTTTTGAAATAATCTAAAACTTGACAAAAAATGTGAAAATTATATAAAATCTCTTGTATACCCTTTACTCAGATTCACCAGTTAACATGTTTGAGTCTTTGCATGTATATGAGTGTCTGTTCTTCACAGTAGGGAATGGTTTTTAGAAATCAAGACATGGGAGATAGATATGTTACTGAGGGGATGGAGATGATAAATAGATAGGGCGGTGGGTAGGGAGATACATAGGTAGAATGAATCATGAGTTTATACTTATACCACCAATTTTTTAAAAGATTTTATTTAGAGAGCACGAGTGGGGGGAGAGGCAGAGGGAGAAAGAGAATCTCAAGCAAACTCCACGCTGAGCATGGAGCCCAATGTGAGGCTCGATCTCACAACCCTGAGATCATGACCTGAGCTGAAATCAAGAGTCGGACACTTAGCTGACTGGAGCCACCCAGGCACCCCTCTACCACCAATTATTAATTTGACATCATAGTGTTCTTTCTAGCCTTCCCCCATTATAAATTGCATCTTTGTTCTCCAAGAATAAAAAATTTGGCTCCCAGCATCATCCACTTTTTTACTGGAGAGTGTAAACATGCACCCAGCTACAACTTGGGGGTTCTATTCATGGAAAAAGAATGGGGGATTGGACAAGTGCCAGAGGTGATTTGAATGGCATAGTCTTTCCACCATAACTTTTCCCGTTCTCAGGGCATTGACTCTCTCACAGGACCATGAAGAAAAGTACCCAGTAGAGGGGCGCCTGGGTGACTCAGTTGGTTAAGCGACTGCCTTCGGCTCAGGTCGTGATCCTGGAGTCCTGGGATCGAGTCCCACATCAGGCTCCCTGCTGGACGGGGAGTCCGCTTCTCCCTCTGACCCTCTTCCCTCTCGTGCTCTCTCTCTCTCTCATTCTCTCTCAAATAAAAAAATAAAATCTTAAAAAAAAGTACCCAATAGAAAAATAAATCCAAAGATAGGCATATCCAAATGAGAACCCACCAGATAGTGATTCCTTGCCGATACTAGTACAGCTAATGTGAAGGAATGCTACCTTGTGAAGGGCAGGTTGGGGAGCAGTTCTGGCCATTGACCAGCCCTGCATTACACCATCTGCTATTCACCTCCCATTTCCCCCTATACTTCTCAGAGTGAGTTTGACAATTCTCAGGACATCAAGGACTGCATCCCTCCATTACTTCTTGAGAGAAGTAAAGTATTTTAGGAGAAACTGCAGTTAGACCAAACAAGAATATTATTTACAAAGTGGTCTATTGTAATTAAAAAGCAGCCTCTGGAACTAGTTCAGTTCAGCCATTTGCCAGTTGAGTAACTGCAAACAAGATGCTTAACCTCTCTGTTCCTCAGTTTCCTTATGTGTTCGGTGTGGATGATAATATCTCTTCTGTTGTGAGGGTTGAAACTTTATGCCTGGCATATATATAGTAAGCTGTACAGTATTAGCTATTATCTTCAATAGATAAAATTATTACTATGTATTCATGAAATTCTAAGCCAGGGAACGGTAAACTATAGGTTGTTGGCCAAATCCAGCCTCTATCCTATTTTTGTATGGCCTGAAAGGAGGAATTTCACCTGTAAAGAATTTTAAGGAGGAAAAAAAGTATAAAAAAAAAATGAGGAAGCAAAGAATTTGGACCGCAAAGCCTAAAACATTTATGGTCTGGCCCTTTAAAAAAAAAAGACATTTATTTTAGAGAGAGCGCGCACCCACAGTGGGGGGAGGAGGGGCAGAGGGAGAGGGAGGACAGTCCTAAACGGACTCTACTGAGTGCAGAAGCTCATGCTGGGCTTGATCTCAAGGCCCTGAGATCGGGACCTGAGCCAAAACCAAAAGTCAGAAAACAAACGCTAATATCACCCGAGAACGCACTGAACGGCAACAGTTCTTACGTTTAACAGGGAAAGAAGTGGCAACCTAGAGTAAGCGGAACCTTGCTGAGGATTCTGGGAAATGTAGTCCGCCAGAGCCGGGCAGTCAGAGCCACTTCCGCTACCGCGCGGAGGCGCTATAAGCCCTTGTGCCGCTAGGGATTCTGGGAAGCGTGGTCCCGGAGCTGCGACCGGTCCAGGCGCTTGCGCTGCGGGAGGGCAAAGCCGCGGTCAGTGGTACCTTCTGGGACGTGAGTCAGGCTGAGCCCCTGCGTCTCTGCCCAGCTCGCTTGGGCGTGGGACCTGCAGGTGCCTTCCTCGCTCTCAGGGAATAGAAGCCTCGGAGAGCAGGGGAGGCGGGGGGGGGGGGCGTCACCTTGGTTTTAGGGCGGGTCGCGCGTCCCTGACTTGGGGGAGGGCGGGGGTCGCGACCTCGGTTCCCCTGGCCTTCCCCACTTCTACACGCTCTGCCGCCTTCTAGCGATACGTTCGTAGACTTGCTTAATTTCTCCGTTTCTCCTGCGTAAAGTGGAATTAAGGGTAGTTCCTCCATAGGAGACGTGTAGTGAGGTTTACGTTGAAGCGTAAAGATGCTTGGAAGCGATCCTGGCACGGGAACAGTGGCCGGTTGTTACCAATCTGCGTTTTCTTTCCGAGAAGCTCTCAGTCCCTGAAAACTTCTGTGAGCCCGGGATGGGTTCAGAGCTGCAGCTGCAGTGTCGCTGGCCCTTCTCTGAGTCCCCGTGGGAATCAGGGCTGTTTAGGATTCCTCCTGACTCCCCATGACCACACCCCTCTTTTTTAAAGGAAGGATTGGTCTCACCCCAGCTGGTGCCTGGGATTGTCCACCGCGATTTATTCTGGACCAGAGGGGGGAAAAATTGTGGTATCTCCCAGCCTCTTTTCCCTTCTCCGCCCCCGAGTTCTCAGAGGGTGCAGAGAGGAGGAGGGAGTGACCCCCTGCCTCCTGCTGGTAACAGTGTCCCACCGTTTGAGAATTGAACATGATGTGCCATTTCTTTCTTTTTTATATGATCTTATTTATTTGAGAGAGAGCATGAGCGGGGGGAGGGGCAAAGGGAGAAGACTCCCCACTGGGCAGGGAGCTCGTGGGGGGCTCGGTTCCTGGACTCTGAGATCATGACCTGAGCGGAAGGCAGATGCTTAGAAGGCAGGTGCTTAACCGACTGATCCACCCAACGCTCCCTGCTGTGCCATTTCTGCTCTCAAGTGGGGAACAGATTTCTTCACTCACTCCTAAGCAGATATTTTTCTACTGGGCACATGTTCAAATGTTTATGGAATAAATGGGAGTTAGATGAGACCTGTGTTGAAGAATGAGTAATAACAATTTGGTAACATGTTGAGTGCCAGATAGCTAGCTTTATATGTATTAATTAACTTAATCTTCCTAACACACAAAGATACTGTGATTATCTGTATTTTACAGATGACATCGTTGATAGGTGAAGAACTTAAGTTATTTATTTTCCCAAAGTCCAACAACAGGGAAGAGACAGAATTGGGAATTTGAGCACAGGCAGTCTGGGTTCTTGACCCTATGCCATACACTTTTTCAGCCCTACAGTGGTAATTATGGGGCATCCCAGTTGGGTGGGGGCTGGCAGCTCAGGGGTGAAAGAATTCATCGAAGGCAGAACAGAGGAGATAGAAGTTTATCGAATACACTGCAAGAGAGGAGCAGGCAGGGCAGCAAAGGAGAGACTGTTTGCCTCTCGGCAGTGGTGAGGGGCCACAGTTTTAGGGCTGAATGAGGAAGTATGGAGATGTATGGAATTTTCCCTTTTCTGGTAATCTTAGGCACTGTGCCTGGTTGTAAGTAGCCCACTGGTTAGTTAGGGACTATGGCCATTTTGAGTGGGTCACTTAATGAGTCTCTTTGCACTAGCTCGGTGGTCACTGTGGGCCCTTTTGCCTTGCTCAAGGTTCCATTGCTCAAGCCTGTTGCCAAAACACAGCCTCTACAGTAATCCCTACGTCTAAAGGAGGGAGGCCATTTGGTAATAATTTGGGACCTTAGAAGACCTGAAAGCTATGCTCATTTAATTACTTTCTTATTTTCTATGACACTCTGTTTTCTGTTTATGGTGGTAGTTTGTGCTTATCATAGAGAAGTAGAGAAATAGATGAAGGCCAAAAATGATCCATAATCCCAGGATGTAGAAACAGCTGTAAACGTGCTAATGTATTTCTTTTTAGTTACTTCTGTGTATATGCATTTTTCTATGCTTCTCAGGAGTTGTATCATACTTGTAGTATTTTTATATTTGGTAACTTGTGATTGTGAACATTTTCACACACAGGTACAGACAATGCTATAATGAATTCTCACATCCATCAACCTTCATCAACCTTCAACTGTTAGTCTAAGTTTTGTCCATCTTTTGTCCATCCCTTTCTTTTTGCTTGAATATTTTATTTATTTTATTTTTTTAAGATTTTATTTATTTATTTGACAGAGAGACACAGCGAGAGAGGGAACACAAGCAGAGGGAGCGGGAGAGGGAGAAGCAGGCTTCCCGCTGAGCAGGGAGCCCGATGTGGGGCTTGATCCCAGGACCCTGGGATCATGACCTGAGCCGAAGGCAGACGCTAACGACTGAGCCACCCAGGCGCCCTTGAATATTTTAATGCAAAAAAAAAAAAAAAACTGGACATTGAGGCAAGAGGATTTATACTAGATTATCATAAATATATGGAGGTCGAGGGAGAGAGGACATAAACAATTCCAAAGTTTTTATGTGGTGATTAGGAAAATGGTGGTTAGTGAGAAAGCTAGGAGCCCTGTAAGACTTAGAGTTAAAGAGGGGCACCTGGGTGGCTCAGTTGGTTAATCATCCAGCTCTTGATTTCGGCTCAAGTCATGATCTCAGGGTCGTGAGATTGAGCCCTGCGTCAGGCTCTGAGCTCGGTGTGGAGTCGGCTTGGGATTCTCTCTCCCGCTCCCCCATCCCTCTGTGTGTTCTCTTTCTCTCTCTCTCAAATAAGTAAATAAAATCTTTAAAAAAAAAAGAGTTGCAATTAAAGAAAAGAACATGACAAATTTAGTTTGTGCCTTTGGAATTTAATTGCTCATGGTTTCCTGAAGACAAATTAAGTGACAAAACAGTAAAAATGATCCATATAGAAATTTTTGTCCTTTATCTCACTCTGTGGCTATATACAGAAGCCACAGCTTTTTCAGAGTATTCAAAAATTGATAGACATTTACTGATAATACTTCCATGTCCTAAAACAAACTTTCTTAGAAACAGACCAGGACTAACGCATCATCTCTGGATTTATCACCACGTCATAATAATGAAGGTGGTGAAAAGAATAACTAGCAATTATTGGGAGCTTATTATGAGTCAGGCAGAGTTTCCAGTGTTTTTTATGTATTAACTCATTTATTTGTCAAAAGAACCTTGTTATTTTCCCCATGTTACAGATGAGATACAAGAAGATAAGTCGTCTCCAGAAAATCACTCAGCCAGTAACTACAGCACTGAACTAAAACCATCAGGTCTTGGGCACCTGGGTGGCTCGGTCGTTAAGCGTCTGCCTTCGGCTCAGGTCATGATCCCAGGGTCCTGGGATCGAGCCCCGCATCGGGCTCCCTTTCCCGCTCCCCCTACTTGTGTTCCCTCTCTCACTGTGTCTCTGTCTGTCAAATAAATAAATAAAATCTTTAAAATAAAATAAAACCATCAGGTCTTACCATAGCACCTCCCCATCGCCCCTCCCCCCGCCCCACCCCCTCCATGTTTTTCTTAACAGTATCAATCATAATACACATATCTATTGGTTAGTGAATTATCTGTCTTCTCAACTATGATATCAGCTTCACGAGAGCAGAGACTTTGTTCACTGCTGTGTCTTTAATATATGGAATTGTGCCTGGCACGTAGCAGATGCTCAATAAGTATTCGTTGAATGTATGAATGAATGTGCTTGGTGAGTAGTAATGAGGCTTTCAGCTAATATAATACAGGATGTGTCTTTATGAACTGTTCATTTGGTCATTTATATATATGTATATGTGTGTGTGTGTGTGTGTGTGTGTGTGTGTGTGTGTGTACATATAAATATATATCTTTATATGATGGAGTGTTTTTTCAATCATTTTTTGATTCCTTGTGTTTTGAGTACTCAGTATATTCTGGGTGCTGGGGAGAAAAAGGTGTGTTAATTATCTCATAGGCAAAACAGATGCTTAACCACTAATTATCCCCTTGGTTGCTCCCCGGTGATGGAAGGCTTCTCGGAGTCCAGAAGTGGAGAGCCGAGCCAGGGACCCCAGACCTCACTTCCTTTTTCCCACTAAACACTGTGAAATGTCAGGTCTCCTTGCAAAACCCTGTTACTGAGCAGAGCAGTAGGGGGAGGCAGAAAGAGGGCCAGCACAACAGAATTGGTGTTACGAACTGAGATTCCGTCCAGGCTTTGAGAAGTGGATCCATTGCTTTCATCTCTACTCAAGTACTTCTTTTTTTTTTTTTTTTAAGATTTTATTTATTTATTTGAGAGAGAGAGAGAGAACACAAGTGGAAGGGAGGGGTAGAGGGAGAGGAAGAAGTGGGCTTCCGGCTGAGGAAGGAGCCCTATGCGGGGCTCGATCCCAGGACCCTAAGATCATGACCTGAGCTGAAGGCAGAAGCTGAACCAACTGAGCCACCCAGGCGCCCCTCTACTCGAGTCCTTCTGTCTGAAGTAGGAAGAGCCACGAACATGAGTGGATGCCGCATATTGGACGCTTATTTGTGTGTGTTGTGTTCATGGAAACCTCCTGACACCTCTAGACGCTAGACACTGTTACGACCCTATCTTATAGATGTAGAAAGAGGCACAAAGAGCTAGCAAGTCAGAAGAGTCGATGGTAGAATCCTGACTAACTGGCTCCAGTATCTCCCAGCAGATCACTTTCAGCAGACCTGTGCCCTGGGGCTCCCCTTTCTCTCATCCCAAGGGACAGCCTTCCTACGTCCTCTTCATGTTTGTGGTTAGAAACGCAGAGACCATATAGAAACACGAGCTCTGGAGTCAAAGTTGGATTCAGGTCCATCGTCGTCTCTCACAAGCTCTGGGACCTTCAGTAACTTAATCTTGTGAATCCCCCGCCTCCTCATCCATTACATGGGAGCAGTAATCATCATATCATCACTTACTGAGAGTTTATATAATGTGCCAGGCACTGAGCCAAGGCTTTTTTCTTTTTTTGCTGTTTTTTGAACGTCAGGTGTATTTCACATATCATACCATTTACCCTTTTAAAGTATATTCACAAGGTTGTGTGACCACGACCACTATCTAGTTCCAGAACATTTTCATCGCCCCCAGAAGAAACCCCACACCCCTTAGCTATCAGCCCTCACTCCCTGCTCTCTTAGCCCCTTGCAACCACTAATTCACTTTCTGTCTCTGGATTTGCTTGGGCAGTTTTGCTCGACTTGCTCACGTAATCCCCAGAGCAACACTATTCATTTAAATGAGAGACTGTCGAGTTTTTATTTCAAATGAAAACATCTAGAAGTCCTAATTTTAATTAGTTTTTCCTTACTACGGTGCACATAGGAGAGGGGCAGGTACCACTGAGACTCTTCTAGCTGCGTGAGGAAAACTCAAGCATTCATACCTCCTACAAAACCAGACACTGATGTCAATTAAACATCATTTCAGGACAACAGATTATTAAGTAATATAGCCAATCAGAATTATGGGCTTTTCAGAGATAAAGGTGAATTTCTTTCTTTCTTTTTTTTTTTAAAGATTTTATTTATTTATCTGACAGACAGAGACACAGTGAGAGAGGGGACACAGGCAGGGGGAGTGGGAGAGGGAGAAGCAGGCTTCCCGCGGAGCAGGGAGCCTGATGCGGGGATGGATCCCAGGACCCTGGGATCATGACCTGAGCCCAAGGCAGACGCTAAACAACTGAGCCACCCACGTGCCCCTAAGGTGAATTTCTTAAGACTAAGAATTGTAAGGGGCGTCTGGCTGGCTCAGTCGGTGCAGTGTGCGACTCCTGATCTCAGGGTTGTGAGTTCAAGCCCCACATTGCGGGTAGAGTTTACTTAAATAATAGATGGATAAATAGATAGAAGGAAAGAATTGTACAGGCTCTGAAATCTGGAGGTCTTATAAAAGACTCCTTTACTGGAAATGATGGCAGAAGACATTTGCAAAGACAAATGGATGATTATAAATTTATATATTTATATACATATATATAATAATTTTGTTATATCACCTGCTTTTTTTTTTGCAGCTGCAGGGGAATCAGCTATAAGAATTTCTTCCTCTACTCACATGTTGACCCTCACAACAATCCCATGAGGGAAGCACTATTACTCACTTTTGTAGGTGACAGTTTTGAGGCACAGATTTGTTTACAATGCACACAGAGCAGCCATCTGGGCAGGGCCTACGTCTCATGGCTTCTTTCTTTGCCAGTTCTGCCTTCCCAGGACTCTGCCCTCTCCCAGAAGCACCAGGAGAAAATGACCAAGTTTCAGGTGAGTTGAGTTTTGATTTTTATCAAAATTACATGCCTTTTCCTCAAAGATTAGACACATCTTTTTTCTCTTCTATGGGAAGGTTAAAGGAGGAAAACAGGTATTTGTTACATGCCAGTTACTTCTTTTTTTATTGGTTCTCTTTTTTTGTTTCTATCCTTAGCTTTTGTTTTGGTTTTGGCTTTGGTTTTATTTTAGCGTCATCTTCATTTCACAAATAATAGCTCAGAAATTTATAGATTTCAGAAAATTAAAAAACCAACCCACATTACTACACTGCATATGTCTGCTGCTTTCCCCTTGCTATATTTATAAAGTTATAATTACAGTATATGTACAGTTTCTAATTTTATATTTTCGCTTACTGTTACTATTTGAGTTTGTTTTATGATTCAGCATTCTTTGATGTGCTCATCTTAAAAGGGTTTCTAGGGGCGTCTGGGGGGCTCAGTCGGTTAAGCGTCTGCCTTCGGCTCAGGTCATGATCCCAGGGTCTTGGGACTGAGCCCCACGCCCGCTTCTCTCTCTCCCTCTGCCCCTCCTCCACCCCACCTCTGCTTGTGCACATGCTCTCTCTGTTTCAAATAAATAAAAATAAAATCATTTTTTGAGTTACAGTTTACATATGATTTACATATAATAAAGCATTTGATCAATTTTGATGAACATGCACACCCACATGACCACCGCCACGGTCTAGATGTAAACCATTTCTGTCACCACTAAAAGTTCTGGTTCCCTCATGTCCCTCCCCAGTTAATCCCAGTCCCATACACCTGGCTGTAGGCAATGACCAATTTACTTTATGTCACTACAGATTAGATTAATCTTAAATTACTTGAGCTTTGTATGTTGGTCCTCAACCCTCCCGGGAGCTTCCCAGCTGTAATCTGAAATGGGCCCTATACTCGGGAGGCAGGGAGAGATGGAAGAAAGGGGCGGGCCAGTCCAGGTTGGTAGGTGGCAGTTTTACTAAGCAAAGGGAATTTACCTGTGAGGCTTGTCTTGGGTGGCACCAAGACAAATGGGTCCCCTCAGCTGCCCTCCACATCTTAGAAGTTTATCAAGAGGCCCTGTCCTCAGTATACTGTGCAGGTGTTTTCAACACCACATCATTATCTCAAATCTGTATCTTTGGAGCCGTCTGTGGGAGCAGGAAAGACAAGCAGAACCCACATCCCAAGGACAGGAGGGGGTGAGGAGCCTCCGATTGCCAGGGTCCAGCTCACAGGTCATTTGGCAGTCATGTCTTTTTTTTTTTTTTTAAAGATTGTATTTATTTATTTGACAGAGACAGACACAGCGAGAGAGGGAACACAAGCAGGGGGAGTGGGAGAGGGAGAAGCAGACTTCCCACCGAGCAGGGAGCCTGATGTGGGACTCGATCCGAGGACTCTGGGATCATGACCTGAGCCGAAGGCAGACGCCCAACAACTGAGCCACCAGGTGGCCGGGCTGTCATATCTCTTTGATGATGTCCCCCCACATCATGTAAATGAAGTTATACAGTGTGTATTCATTTTGTGTCTGGCTCCATTTGTTCATCCTAATGTTTTTGGACCCAAATCAATAGTCCTTTTTATTGCTGCGTAGTATTTCATAGTGTGGGTTTTCCACGAGTTGGTTATCCATTCACTCACTGATGGACATTTGGGTTGCTCCTTGTTTTTGGCTCTTGAAAGTAAACTTCTGTAAGCATTTGTGTACTAGATTTTTCGATGAACACAGGCTTTCTCTCTCTCTCTCTCTCTCTCTCTCTCTCATAAGTAACTAGGAGGAGAATATAATCTTTGGGTCATACACTTAACTTTTTAAGAAATTGTCAAATCATTTTCCATTGTGATTGCATATTTTATATGCTTTCCCCAAGGTGTTAGAGTTCCAGTTGGCGCCACACTTTTTCTAACATTTGATATTTTCAGTCTTAATTTAGTTTTAGTTAAATTTTAGTTATCCTAATGACAGTTATGTTGTGATATATCACTGTGGCTTTCATTTGCATTTTCCTTTTTCCTGATGCCTGAGATGTTGAATGTCTTTTTTCTGCTTTCTGGTCATCTGCAGACTTCTTTTTGAAACGTTTGTTCAATGCTTTTGCTTATTTTTAAATTAAGTTGTTTATTTGTATTGAATTTTAGTAGTTCTTTTAATATTCTGAATACAGGATGCCTGGGTGGCTCAGTCGGTTGAGCGTCTGCCTTCGTCTCCCGTCATGATCCCAGGGTCCTGGGATCAAGCCCCGCATCGGGCTCCCTGCTCAGCGGGAAGCCTGCTTCTCCCTCTCCCTCTCCCCCTGCTTGTGTTCCCTCTCTTGCTGTCTCTCTCTGACAAATAAATAAATAACATCTTAAAAAAGAAAAGAAAAGAAAACTAAAATTCTAAAATAATAATAATAATAATATTCTGAATACAAGTCCTTTTGACCCAAGAGCATTTAGATCTTCTTTCATTTAGATCTTCTTTCATTTATCTGGGTCTTATTTCTTTCCCTCAGTCATGTTTTATAGGTTTCAACATGTGGGTTTCTTACATGTATCTTGTTAAATTTGTCCCTAAATGATTTATGTTTTGGGGGTGCTATTCTGAATGCTGTTGTTTTTGAAATTCAATTTCTATTTGTTTGTTGCTAGAATATAGAAATATAACTGACTTTTGTATCTTGACTTTTCTAAGTTTGCATATTAAATCTAGAAACGTTTTTCTAAACTGTCAAGATTTTCTACACAGACATCAGTAAATAAAGAGTTGTATTTTTACCATTCCTGTCCCCATTGTGTAGACTTCTTTTTCTTTTCTTATTGCACTGGCTTAAACGGTTAGAACAATTTCGATATATATAGCCTTTCCTTGTTCTTAATCTTAGGGAGAAAGCAGTCAGTCTTCCACCACCTGGTGGGCTTTTTGTACATGTCCATCATTGGGGTTGAGGAAGTTCCCTTCTAGTCCTACTTTACTCAGAGTTTTTATTATGAATGAGCATCAACTTTGTAAGTGCATTTTCTTTTAATAGATAGTCATATGTTCCTTTGGTTCAATTAGATTCTTTGGGACCTTGTTTTTTAAGCTTGGTTAGGGTGGGTCTAGAGTAACCTTTATTCCAGAGCAGTGGCTCTCAGGAGCAGTTTTGCCCCAACATGGGACATTTGGCAGTGTGTGGACATTTTGGATTGTCAGGACTAGAGGGTGGGTACCATTGACAACTACTGGGCAGAGGCAAGGGATGCTCTTAAACATCCTACAGTGCACAGGATAGCGTCCAGCAATGAAGAATTGTCTGGTGCAAAATGTCAACTGTTGAGAAACTCTGTTCTAGAGATAGTTTAGCCCTTCTACTGAAGGGTGGCCCTTTTGTTGCTGCCAAGTGTCCCTAATGACCAGTGAGGGCTTTCCATTTTGGTTGTTTGGAATTCAGACACCTCTAAGTCCTACTAAGCTCTGGGAACCATTCAGCCCATTGGTCCTCAGATACTTTTTGCCTGGCCTGTGGAGTTTCCTCCTATATGTGCACAGTTTGGTTTTTAGCACTAGACTCAAAGGGATTCCTGGGCAGATTTCCAGTGCTTTTCTTATGCATAATTCCCATTCTGGAACTCTGCTCCACATTTTCCACCTATCCAGGCTCCCCATTCTGATTTTTCTGTCTCTTCAGTCCAGCAAGGCTCTGTTTGGGTTCTCCCTTCCTGCACTTGCAGTTCAAAAGTTATCAATAGGCAAATATCTAGGGTGATCATAGGGCTCACCTCATTTGTTTCCTTCATTTCAGCGATCAAAGCATTCTGCTTTCAGTGTCTGAAAGCAGTTTGTTTCATATTTTTTCTATTTTACTACTTATGATAGAAGGGCATGTTTAGTACCAGTTATTCTGTTAAAGCCAGAAACAGAGGTTTCTGTCACCTGCATTTTTGATGACTGCATCATATTTCAATGAATTGCTGTTCCTTAAAAAAAAAAAAAAAAAAAAAAAATTCCCGGTGTGCCTGGGTGGCTCAGTTGGTGGGGCGTTTGATCCCAGGGTCCTGGGATCGAGCCCCGCATCAGGCTCCCTACTCAGCGGGAGTCTGCTTCTCCCCCTCCCTCTGTGCACTCTCATGCTCTCTCTCTGGTAAATAAATAAAATCTTTAAAAAAATTAAAAAATTCCCTAATCCTAGACATTTAGGTAGTTTAAGATTTTTTTTAAAGATTTATTTATTTGAGCGAGAGAGAGCCTGGGACAGGGAGGAACAGAGGGAGAGGGAGAGAATCTCAAGCAGAACCCCTGCTGAGCATGGAGCCCGACAAAGGGCTCAATCTCACAATCCTGAGGTCATGACCTAAGCTAAAATCAAGAGTCAGATGCTTAACCAACTGAGCCACCCAGATTTTTAAAAAAATGTTTTAGAGAACACTGCTGTAACAGTTTTCCTACATAAAAGCTCTGTTCTCAAAAAGCAATTCTGGAGATTGCCACTTCTGGAAAGATGGAGGAGACGTTATTCTTCCCACTAAGTAAAGGGCCAGAAGTCTTAGCCCAGAAGTAGTGAACTTCTCACCCCACCAGGTGTCAACAGAGTCCAAGTGGAGAATCTGGGCTTACATCCCCCAGCTGGCAGTAACAAAACTCTGCTTCCCTTCCCCTTCGAGAGATGTGTCAGAGAAGGCCTAGTAAAACAGAAGATTTAAATGAAATCCTGAGTCTGATTAAGAATACTCAAAATGTTCAAGTTTCAGTGGAAAATTATTTGGTATACAAGAACCAGTGAAATCTCAGCTGGTATGAAAGACAATCAACAGACACAGTAAGATGATGCTCACTGATGTTAGTTCTCAGTTGTAAGTGATATAAAATGTTAGTTATCTGACTAAGACTTTTTTTTTATTGTGGTAAAATATACATAACATATATTAAGTGTACCACTCAATGACATTAAGTACATTCACAGTGTTGTGCAACCATTACCACCACACATCTCCATAAGTTTTTTATCTTCAAACTGAAACTCTGTACCCATTGAACAGTAACTCCTATTACCACCCCTCACCCCAGTCTCTGGAAACCACCATTTTACTTTCTGTCTCTAGGTATTTGACTATTCCAGATACCTCATATAGGTAGAATCATATACACAATGCTTTTTATGACTGGCTTATTATTCACTGAGCAAAATGTCTTCTAGATTCATCCACTTGACAAAGATTTTAAAGCAGCTATCATAGAAATATTTTAATAAGCAATTACAGACATGCTGGGGAAAAAAAACCCCAAAATCTTAGCAAAGAAATAGAAAATATAAAGTAGAACCAAATGGAGATTTGAGAACTGAAAAATATAGTAAATAAATTTAAAAATTCAGTGGATGGGCTTAATAGCAGAATGAAGGGACAGAGGAAAGAACTCGAAAATAGAATAATAGAGATTATTTAATATGAATAAAAGAGAGAAAATAGACTGAAAAAAAAAGAACAGTCTCAGGGGCCCAGGGGACTATAACAAAATATATAACATTCATGTCATTGGGGTCCCAGGAGGAGAGGAGGAAGAGGGTGGGACCGAAGGAGTATTTGAAGAAATATGGCTGAAAATTTCCCAAATTTGACAAAAGACATAAAACTACAGATTCAAGAAACTGAGTGAACCCCAAACAGGGTAAACTGCAAGAAATACACCAACACATCTACTGTCTTTTTTAACTTTTAAAAAACTCAATTTTGGGGGAAAATAAGTGTTGTTTTGGTTTTGCTTTTCATAAAAATAATTTTACTTCTTGTTTAAACTAAATGTTTCTTTAAGCTTTGATAATGAGGAAGATAAACACACAAACTATTCTGGGGTCTTCCGCCCTTTTCAGTACTCTGTTGTCATTAATAATAGTAGTAGCAATAATAATAGCTAAAGAGAAAAGAAGTACACCAAGAAGTTAAACTTCTGAAAACTAACAAAAAAGAAAAAAAATTGTGAAGGCAGTCAGAGAGACATGATACATGATACCTTAGCTATAAGGGAAAAAACAGTCAAAGACAGTGGATTTCTCATCAGAAACCATGGTGGCCAGAAGAAAATGGCACACTATTTTTAAAGTGCTGAATGAAAAGAACTGTCAACGCAGAAGTCTGTATCCAGTAAGGATATCCCTTGAGAATGAAGGGAAAATCAAGACATTCTCAAATGAAGGAAACTAATGTATTTGTTGCCAGTTATACTGGAAATATAAAAATTAAAAACAAATACGACCCAGGGCACCTGGGTGGCTCAGTTGGTTAAGCATCTGACTCTTGATTTTGGCTCAGGTCATGATCTCAGGGTTGTGAGATCGAGCCCTGCATCAGGCTCTGCACTCTGCATGGAGTCTGCTTGAGATTCTCTCTCTCCCTCTCCCTCTGCCCCTCCCCCATCTCTCTCTAAAATAATAAAATCTTTTAAAAAATATGGCTTGGGGCACCTGGGTGGCTGTCAGTTGAGCATCTGCCTTCAGCTCAGGTCATGATCCCAGGGTCCTGGGATCGAGTGCTGCATCGGACTCCTTGCTTGGCGGGGAGCCTGCTTCTCCCTCTCCCTGCCTCTCCCCCCTGCTTGTGCTCTTTCTGTCTGACAAATAAATAAAAATAAAATCTTTTTAAAAAATAAAATTAAATGAAAAAATAATAAATATGACCCAACTATATGCAGTCTATAAGGAACTCACCTCAGGGTGCTCCCTTCTTGCTAGATGGGATGCTATCTTATTCATGAATCACTTTCTAAAACTAGATGTTCAGATTTAAAAAAAACCCAAAACCTCACTTTAAATATAATGGTATCAGCAGGTTGAAAAGGAAAAGGATGGAAAAAGATATACCATGCAACATTGATCAAAAGAAAGCAGGGATGACTAAATCAATACAATATTAAATCAATGTGCACGTGCACTCCTACAGTTACCATATCACTTACAATTATATTAATAAAACTTAGTTTCCATTGAGGACCTACTCTGTGGCAAGTGTATATGTTCTAAGTACTGTGCAGTGGAACTTCTTTGAGGATGGAGATAGTCTGTATTGTACTGTCCGATATAGTAGTCACTAGCCACACGTGGCTCTTGAGCACCTGAAATGTGGCCAGTGCAACCGAGGGAGTGAATTTTTAATTTTATGTAATTTAAAATTTGCACTTACATAGTCACATGTGAGTCACATGGCTACTGAATTGGACAGTACAGTTATAAAAATATGTATATTCATTTACATAACTAGGAATCTTGCAAGATGAATACCATTACACAGATGAGGAAAATGATTAAGAATTTGTCTGTTGAAGATCTTAACAGCTTGTGAGGGCCAGAGCTTGGGGATTTAAGCAGGTATTACAGGGCGCCTGGGTGGCTCAGTTGGTTGAGCGACTGCCTTCGGCTCAGGTCATGATCCTGGAGTCCCGGGATCGAGTCCCGCATCGGGCTCCCTGCTCGGCAGGGAGTCTGCTTCTCCCTCTGATCCTCTTCCCTCTCATGCTCTCTATCTCTCATTCTCTCTCAAATAAAATAAATAAAATCTTTATAAATAAATAAAAACAAAAAAATAAATAAAATCAGATGCTTAACCAACTGAGCCACCCAGGTGCCCTGGGTCATATTTGTTTTTAATTTTTATATTTCCAGTATAACTGGCAACAAATACATTAGTTTCCTTCATTTGAGAATGTCTTGATTTTCCCTTCATTCTCAAGGGATATCCTTACTGGATACAGACTTCTGCGTTGACAGTTCTTTTCATTCAGCACTTTAAAAATCTTTTTTTTAAAGATTTTATTTATTTATTTGAGAGAGAGAGAATGAGAGACAGAGAGCACGAGAGGGAAGAGGATCAGAGGGAGAAGCAGACTCCCTGCCGAGCAGGGAGCCCGATGCGGGACTCGATCCCGGGACTCCAGGATCATGACCTGAGCCGAAGGCAGTTGCCCAACCAACTGAGCCACCCAGGCGCCCAATAAATAAAATCTTTAAAAAAATAAAATAAACAGGTATTACAGCATGAAAAACTGAACACTTTGACACTTTGAATGCTGTCATGTAGAGGTGGCATGTGCCTTCAGAGTGCAGAGGGTCCTTTGCATAGCTCCCCAGGAAGAGTGACTTGTTGGTTTGTCAGATTGTAGCAAAGTGACAGTCCCTTGACTTAGTGATTGTGTGAATCAGAAAGGAAAGACAAAAATTATTTGACTCTTTTGGGACTAAATTGACCTAACATCTCTGGGATGATTTGGTAATATCAATCAAATTATAAAATGTATATACCCCACGATTCCAGAGTTACTGTTCTAGGGCACTTACTGTAGGAATACTCACAAATGACACCATGTTAAATGTACAGGAATTATTTGTAATCAGTTGTTTTCTTTTTAATTATGTTCAGTTAGCCAACAAATAGTACATCATTAATTTTTGATGTAATGTTCGACGATTCATTAGTTGCGTATAACATCCAGTGCTCATCACAAGACGTGCCCTCCTTGATGCCCATCACCGGGTTACCCCATCCCTCACCCCCTCCCTTCTGCAACCCTCAGTTTTCAAATTTCTTTTTTTTAAAGATTTTATTTATTTATTTATTTGAGAGAGAGAATGAGAGAGAGAGAGAGAGAGAGCACATGAGAGGGGGGGAGGGGCAGAGGGAGAAGCAGACTCCCTGCTGAGCAGGAAGCCCGATGCGGGACTCGATCCCGGGACTCCAGGATCATGACCTGAGCCGAAGGCAGTCGCTCAACCAACTGAGCCACCCAGGCGCCCCCAGTTTTCAAATTTCAATTAAATTTTAAAATTTAACTTTAATTGGAAATTTTTAATTTTAAATTAATTTTTAATTTTTTTATTGTATTGTTGATGTGACTGTGGCTAAATCTGTGGAAATGACACACGGGATGGAGAAGAGGAGGAAACTGCTTAGGTAGATCCAAGGCCCTCAGAATCCGGAACAGCTTGTCACCCATCCTGTCCACTTTCTCAGTGCTGCCTTGTCCCTACTGGCCATTGGTTATGAGATTGAGGTTGCCTGTGCTTGGTGTTGTCGGAGGCTGTGACGTTCAAGGACGTGGTGGTGGTCTTCACCAGAGAGGAGCTGGGGCTGCTGGATTCCACCCAGAGGAAGCTGTACCGGGACGTGATGCTGGAGAATTTCAGGAACCTGCTCTCTGTGGGTGAGCACAGGGGCCCTCTCTGACTCAATATCAGCCCCCTGGAATGTCTTGGTTTCAAATGTGTAAGACTTGGGGACTCTTACAGTGCTTCCCCAAACTTGCGGGAGGGGTCTCAGTTTCCTCATTTCTGTAGGACACCTTGTCTGTACCTTGTCTGTTTTTTGTCCGATTACAGTTGGACATCTTGTGAAGTTTAAGATCAGTTGGTGAGTTACGTCATTATTGTGTTGAATGAGATAGGTCAGAAATAGCGTAGCTCCTTGTCAGGAACTGCATACTGTGCAACAGAGATTGTGAGCAAAAGCAGGAAAGGGAATGTGACAGAAGTAGGTAATGGTTAGGATGAGGTCAACACATCTGTGTGCTTGTGTACTGGATCACAGCGTAGAAGGTATTTATTACAGCAGGCCATGGTCAGAATTTGGGAAAATACTACTTAAAGAGCGTAAAGATTGTAATTCTGGAATTAAAGTTTTTGCCTTCAATTTATTCACGTTGCACACATGCCATTTCTTTTTCATAGGATATGAACCCTTCAGATTAGATACGACATTACTGTTGGGGAGAGAAGAGAAGCTTTGGATGATGGAGACACAAACCCCAGGGGATGGGCGTTCAGGTGAGAGGCGTGCAGCTCTGAGTCCTCACCACCTCCCCAGTGGCCAGCCCACCCGAGCCCCTGCCATCCATTACCCTGCCTCATCGGGGCAGCTTTCCCACTGCCTCCTCCTCCTGTGGGGCAGTCTGTTCTGCACACACATGAGGTCGGCCCATGTCACTCCATTTGTTCAGCCTTCCGTGACCCCGTCTTGGTATGACCCGCAGTCCTCACGGCGGCCCTTTGAACGGTAGTGAGAAGGACTCCTCTGGGCTTGTCCTAACCTGTGGTCTCTGCTTTGCCCTTGGTGAGCGCCGCCTCCTCCCTTCGCGGAGTTACATCCTTCCTGCTCTGGCCTTGCCTCTGTCCTCCCTTCTTTCCCTTCATTGTCCCCTTTTCTTTGCTCCCTCCTTCCTTCATTTATCTTTAATTTGCGTATCCCTCAGGTAAACCCAGCCTGAAATAACAGTAATCATAGTCATTCCTACTGGAGATAAGCACCAAAAGCCAAAACCAAATCAAACAAACAAAAACCCAGGAAAACCTATCTGCTAATCTGATGTGAGTAGTGAGGGGAAGGTCTTCCTGGTCCTTCGATTATTTCTTCTTCTCGTGTATCCTCCTGCCGCATGAAGGTTTAACGCAGTCAGTCAGGCATGTTGGATGCTGGTTCCATCTGACTCGCTCCCTTGTTTTTATGTATACAGAAAACTGCACAAATTATAAGCGTACAACCCCATGAATTTTCAGGGTGTAACATGACTTATTTGTCTTACAGTTCTTTTTACTGAGGTACAATTTAAATTTACGTATCTTAAGAACGCAATTTGATGAGTTTTGACAAATGGATACTACTCTGTAACCCATATTCCTCAGAATGCTGAGCAAATCTTACAGCATGTTTTATCCCCATGTCCCTTATTAAAAGTTCTTTTGGCAAACATCAGAATACCCCAGAATTTTGCATTTTGTCTATCCATCTGTGTGCCCTACTCCATCTATGAAGAATATTCTTGAGGTCTGTTTTCACTGCACAGAAGCACAAACTAAAGGGTTTCTTCTCCCTCAATGGTCTTTACAAACAGAAGCTCACAGAGAATGGTGCTAAGTGAATCCCACTCTCTTCTCTCCTCGTGGAGACAGTTCACATGAGCAGAATAAGCTGGCATGATGAAAGGATTATTTCAGAACATTGTTAATGTCTACCCTAATTAGAAGTTCTATGGCACTTGTATTAACTATCTATTGCTATATAACAAATTACTCTTAAATTTATTGGCTTAAAACCACAAAACATTTATTTACAGTTAATGTGAGCCCAGGAATCTTGGGGCACGTTTCTGGGTGGTTCAGGCTCAGGATCTCATGAAGTTGCTGTCAAGGAACACCCCCAGAGCTGCAGTCCTCTGAGGGCTTGATGGGGCCGAAGGGTCTGCTTCCAGGATGGGCTCATTCACATTGTTGGCAAGATACCTCAGTTCCTTACTGGCTATTTGGGGGTCTCAGTTCCTTGCCAAGTGGGCCTCTCCCTGGGGCTGCCCGAGTGTCCTTAGAACATGGCACCTGGTTTCCCCAAGAGCTGTGGAGAGTGGAAGGCAGAAGCCACCATGTCTTCTATGATCTAACTTTGGAAATGACAGCATCACTTCTGCCATATTCTGTTGGTTTCATAGACTGATCCCGGTACATTGTGGGAGGGGACCTCTATAGGGGCATGGATACCAGGAGGGGGACCGCAGGAGACCATCTTGTGTGCTGACTACCACAGCACCTTTTGTACAGAGATGAATCCACAGAACCTAAAAGATGACATTAACCGTCCAGGTTTATCAGAAAATCCAATCAAATTAAGTGGCCACAATGCTCATAGGGTGTTTACTCCCATGGGATGTGTCCACCACTGGATTACATTTTCCAGGTTTTTTTCTAGTTATAATGTTCATCAGTTGACTATTATATATTAGGACTTCATTGAACCAAAGGGGAATCCTCTCAAATTTAGTTTGTTTAATGTGCGTTTACTGGCTAAATTGAGAATATAAAGGTACCATCTCATGGATTCATTATCAAGACAGAGGAAATATTTCCTTTTGCAAATACATTCTTTTCACTTTTCAAGGATGTCCTTTCTTTCTTTTCCTGTGGAAACTCTTTTTTGTTTTTAAGATTTTATTTATTTATTTGACAGAGAGAGAGAGCGAGAGCAGGAACACACGCAGGGGGAGTGGGAGAGGGAGAAGCAGCCTTCCCGTGGAGCAGGGAGCCCGATGCGGGGCTCGATCCCAGGACCCTGGGATCATGACCTGAGCTGAAGGCAGACGCTTAGCGACTGAGCCACCCAGGCGCCCTCCTGTGGAAACTCTTGGCATCACATGATAATCCACCTGTAAACACTAAAAGACAGATTCAGCCTTTTCTAGCCATTTTTGGCTTGTCTTATACAAATATGCAGGTAGTGTAATGTAACCATGATTTTAAGGCTTACAAATACATAGGATTTTGTAGCTTTTATACCCCTGCTGCATAAAAGGCCAGAATTATTTAAGTGATTATTTTTATGAACAAGGAAGTAAAGTTTCTCCTCTGTATAATCTTTCTGGGACATCTTTTTGTTGCCCTGTAGCCTTGTATTTCTAATTTGACCTCAGTAAACATTAGTCTTGGTATAGTTGGAAACGAGTCTCCTTGGCCCTTAGTGGGCAGGAGTCTGCTCATTACCTCTTCATTTCCATAGGCATGAAAAAACCAGTGGTAAGGTCAAGGTGAAGTCTTCACTGGTTGAAATAGGTCTCGTAGTGGGATTGACCTGTGGAATATTTCTGTCTCCGACCAAACGTTCACGTGTCCACGTGTTCACCTCTGAATCCTCTTACCCTTCCAGGCCTCAGGAATCAAAACGAGATAGAGACTTTTCAAAAAGTAGGATTAAGATACCTTTTACATGAAGATGTTATATGCTGGCAGGTATGGGAACAATTTACAAGTAAATTAACCAGAAATCAAGACTCAATGATAAATATGCAAAGCAAGAAGTCCAGCTTGCCAAAACGAGGTAACTCCTCCTGTCAGATATGGGCAGGAGAATCTCCTCAGGTTTCTGAAGATGAAAACCATGTAATAAAGCATCAAGGGGAGAGTTCCAATAATATCAGAAGTGAAGAGTTTCCAATTAAGACCACTGGAGATTTCTGGAAGAAAATCTATCTGAGAGAGTCACACAGTTATCAGAGTAGGTGTCAGCAAGTTGACGTAAAAAATAGACCATGTAAGTGTGACCATTGTGTTATGACAAGGATCTAACATCATTGTGAGGATCAGGAAGTACACAAAAGCAAGAAGGCTTATAGCCACAATAATTGTGGAAAAGACTTCATGAGGAAATCGTGCCAACATAGTGTAACCCACTCAAGAGAGAAGCACCTCATATATAATGAGTGTGGGGAGGACATCGGTGAGAGCTCAGTGTTTTGCATTTGCCAGAGTATTCATGCAGGGGAGAAATGTGGTAGGAATGATAAGTGTAATGGGGACTTCGGTCAGAGCTCAGACCTGCAAAATCATCAGGGAGTCAACAAAGGAGAAAAGCCCTACAAATGTCAGGTATGTGCTAAGAGCTTCAATCAGAACTCCTGTCTTCCCACCCATGAGCCCCTCCACCCAGGAGGGGATCTGTATAGGTGTGGCATGTATGGGAAGAGCTCCAGTCATAGCCTAGATCTCAACATTCGCTGTATAGATGACACTGGAGAGAAATCCTCTAAATGTGAGATGTGTGATAAAGGCTTCAATCAGACATCACAACTTCAAGCCCATCAGAGGGCCCACCCTAGAGATAAAACCTACAAATGGGAGGCATGTGACAGGCTAGTTAATCAGAATCCTGGTCCTCATCAGAGCGTTCACACTGGAGAGAAACCATATAAATGTGAGGTATGTGGGAAGGGCTTCAGTAAGGCCTCAAATCTTCAAGCCCATCAGAGAATCCACACTGGAGAGAAGCCATATAAATGTGATGTGTGTGATAAGAACTTCAGCCAGAATTCCCATCTTCAGGCCCATCAGCGAGTCCACACAGGAGAAAAACCATACAAGTGTGACACATGTGGTAAGTACTTCACTCAGGTTTCACATCTTCAGGTCCATCAGAGAGTCCACACAGGAGAGAAGCCATACAAATGTGAGACATGTGGTAAGGGCTTTTGTCAGAGTTCACATCTTCAAGACCACCAGAGAGTCCACACTGGAGAGAAACCCTACAAGTGTGATATGTGTGGGAAGGGTTTCAGTTGGAACTCCCATCTTCAAGCCCATCAGAGAGTCCATACTGGGGAGAAACCCTACAAATGTGAAGAATGTGGGAAAGGCTTCATCTGGAACTCATATCTTCATGTTCATCAGAGGATCCACACAGGAGAGAAACCCTATAAATGTGGCATGTGTGGTAAGAGCTTCAATCAGACCTCACATCTTCAAGCCCATTGGAGAGTCCATATGGGAGATAAACCCTACAAATGTTTTGACTGTGGTAAGGGCTTTAGTAAAAGTTCACGTCTGCAAGTTCATCAGAGAGTCCATAGTGGTGATAAATCCAATACACATGATGAGTGTGATAAAAGTGTTCTTCAGAATGTAGACTGCTCATTTTCATCAGAAAATCCACACAGCAGAGAATATTTATAAAATATTGTGTTTTAATAATTCAGGAGTGAGCTGAATTTTTTTATAGTCCTCTGAATTCTGGGGGAGGAAGCTTATTTGTTGTATGAATGTAGCCAGTTTTCCAGCAGAGCTCAAAATTTCACAGTCCTCAAGACACACAAACTCTGAGAATGGTGCAGTAAGTTTCAGTCAGAACCTTCACATTCAACCTAATCAACACAGGAGAGAGGCCTTAAAAAAGGATAAGTAAAATCGGGACATTAGCAAAAGTTTACTGATGGACATTACAAAGCCATGTCCACTAGAAGAGAAGCTCCATGGGGGCAGGAAGCTTGTTCACTGCTGAATGACCATGACCTCAAACCAGTGCTTGACAAACAGTATAAATATCTAACGTGGTGGAGAAGAAAACCTACCATAAATACGAAAAACACTTAAAACTGACCCAGTTAGTCATAATCAGTTGTACCAAGAAAAGGATTCTTTATTACTACTATTTTTTTATTTTTTATTTTTTTAAAGATTTTATTTATTCATTTGAGACAGAGATACAGAGAGAGACACTTAAAAATTGACCCAGTTAGTCATAATCAGTTGTACCAAGAAAAGGATTCTTTATTACTACTATTTTTTATTTTTTATATTTTTTAAAGATTTTATTTATTCATTTGAGACAGAGATACAGAGAGAGACACTTAAAAATTGACCCAGTTAGTCATAATCAGTTGTACCAAGAAAAGGATTCTTTATTACTACTATTTTTTTATTTTTTAAAAAGATTTTATTTATTCATTTGAGACAGAGATACAGAGAGACGCTTAAAAATTGACCCAGTTAGTCATAATCAGTTGTACCAAGAAAAGGATTCTTTATTACTACTATTTTTTTATTTTTTATTTTTTTTAAAGATTTTATTTATTCATTTGAGACAGAGATACAGAGAGACACTTAAAAATTGACCCAGTTAGTCATAATCAGTTGTACCAAGAAAAGGATTCTTTATTACTACTATTTTTTTATTTTTTATTTTTTTTAAAGATTTTATTTATTCATTTGAGACAGAGATACAGAGAGACACTTAAAAATTGACCCAGTTAGTCATAATCAGTTGTACCAAGAAAAGGATTCTTTATTACTACTATTATTATTAATTTGTTTAAGAGAGCATGAGCAGCAGGGGGAGGGACAGAGGGAGAAGCAGACTCCCGGATAAACAGGGAGCTCAACACAGAGCCCGATCCCAGGGCTCCAGGATCATGACCTGAGCTGAAGGCAGATGCTTAACATACTGAGTCACCCAGGCGCCCAGGAAAAGGATTCTTGTAAGAAGTTTTAAAACAACTGAAGGAAGTGACAACTTCATAAAGATACGTAAAATCATGCGACCTGCAATTTGAGCATAAGATTATTTTTTCAGTTGACTCCTGTCTGCACATCTTCACTCTTCCAGCCGTAATAAGCGTAGGTTTTCACCTTACCATTTAAGACTTTCCCTGTACATCATCAGTTTGTATAGCATACACCTCACTATCTCTTTTGGGTCTTTTGTGACAAGAACAGACAGAATGAAAAAAAGAGGAACTTGTTTTTAATTCCATAAAAGATCATGAGAAAGGGGTGTGGAAAAGGGGAACACATTTTAGCATGCATTTTGGACATTGAACTAAGCTATTAAGGCACAGAACATTTTGGATAGCACCCCACACTTCCCAGCTGCTTCAGTAGCTTTCAAGTTTGCAAGCAACAGTTTACTTTGGTGTATATTTATTGGAGAGAGAGAGAGAGAAATTTCCCACAATTTTTTTTTTTTCTGGACCTTACCTTCCAGGACACTGGATATTTAAGTTCCATGTTACCAACAGATATCCAGTGCCCGTAACACTCTGCTTTGTTGGGACACCTGGGTGGCTTAGTTGGTTAAGCAGCTCAGGTCATGATCCCAGAGTCCTGGGATCAAGTCTCACTTCAGACTCCCTGCTCCACGGGGAGCCTGCTTCCCCCTCTGCCTGCAGCCCCCCCTGCTTGTGCTCGCGCTCTCTCTCTCTCTCTCTCTCTCTGACAAATAAATAAATAAAATCTTTAAAAAACAAAAGCCAAAACAAAACAAACACTGTGCTTTGTCATTACCAGATCCTCGCGTGGGCTACTGGATCTCCTGGCGCTTTATAGCAGAATGTTTTCAGTTGTAAGAAATAGAAAACCCAGCTCAAACTAGCTGAGACAAAAGGAGAATTTATTGGTGTGCATAATTAAAAAGCATATCGGTAGGACAGGACACAGGCCCCGTTGAAATGGCTCTGGATCAATTCTTTTGTGATTTCCTCACCTCTGCCCTTCTGGTTGAGTTGGTTCTCACATTCGTTTTTTTCCAACCCACTCTTAGGAAATTTATTTAAAGAACTGACACTCCATTAACTCTTCTAGCACACCCTCCCCCCTTTTCTATATACTTCTAAAGCAGTTGTTCTCTGAACTTGTCCCTGTTAGTCAACCTAGAGGCTTGGCATTTTCCTAAATATACCCTATCTAAATGCAAATACTTATAGGGTTACTGTGAGTTACCATTTGTCATTTTTATCATGCATCTGTGTTCTGGAGAAACTTTTTCTTTTCTCCTGTGTAAAATTAGATTTTTTTTTTCCTAAAAAATAATGCCTGAAATTTTTAGATAAGCAAAATAATTCAGAAAAGGCACTGATGTAACCCTGCTAACATACATAAACAATACTGGACATTTTTAGGTTATCTGTGCATATGGATACAGATCTATCCAGTTTTACAAAGCCAGGATAATATACATACTGTGTTGTAACTTGATTTTCTTCACTCAATATGTTGGAAGCATTTTCTATCAATATTGGTCTATAACATTTTAATTGTGTGGTATTGCAGTAATGCAGACATATCACATTTTAACCAATTTCCTACTGACGAACGTTCAGTTTGTATCTTCTAAGCAGTCTAATGAAAATCTAGAACAGTGACATCTGTCTTCATGTTCTTGTGAAGAAATTTCTAGAACCAGTGTTGTATCCAAGAATAATCACTTTTTTAAAAAAAGATTTTATTTATTTATTTGACAGAGAGACACAGCGAGAGAGGGAACACAAGCAGGGGGAGTGAGAGAGGAAGAAGCAGGCTTCCCGCGGAGCAGAGAGCCAATGTGGGGCTCGATCCCAGGACCCTGGGATCATGACCTGAGCCGAAGGCAGACGCTTAACGACTGAGCAACCCAGGCGCCCCAAGAATAATCACTTTTAGATTTGGTGTATACTGGGGCAGATTTCCAAAAGTACACGAGACTTTCCCTAGGATATACAATCTTGATGAGATAAAAATGGCCTCCTGGTATTTATCTTGCTTAGCAGAAGAAAAGAAATCCTCTGCGGATAAAGATACCAGACAGAGCCTCCACATATTTTGATAAGCAGTGTCTGGCACTAAAATCTAAATTCTTTTCAGGAAAAATAAAGGTTAAATGACCCCAAAACAAAAAGGTGATCGAAACTGACCCATAGTGATCCAAAAATTGGAGTTATCAAATGTGGATTTAAAATAACTTTTATTATGTTCATGAAAATATGGAGAATTTCACCAGAGAGCTGCAGTCTATTAAAAAAAAACCACACAGTCCTGGATTCGATAAATACAGCAACTCATTAAGAATTTAGAAGATGGGGGTGCCTGGGTGGCTCAGTTGTTAGGCGTCTGCCTTCGGCTCAGGTCATGATCCCAGGGTCCTGGGATCGAGCCCCGCATCAGGCTCCCTGCTCCGCGGGAAGCCTGCTTCTCCCTCCCCCACTCCCCCTGCTTGTGTTCCCTCTCTCACTGTGTCTCTCTCTGTCAAATAAATAAATAAAATCTTTTTTTTAAAGATTTTATTTATTTATTTGAGAGAGAGAATGAGAGATAGAAAGCACGAGAGGGAAGAGGGTCAGAGGGAGAAGCAGACCCCCTGCTGAGCAGGGAGCCCGATGCGGGACTCGATCCCGGGACTCCAGGATCATGACCTGAGCCGAAGGCAGTCGCTTAACCAACTGAGCCACCCAGGCGCCCAATAAATAAAATCTTTAAAAAAAAAAAAAGAATTTAGAAGATGGCCTTAAAAGCAAATTAGATGTGGCTAATGCTGTTTATTCTCTAGCCTGAAAACTCAAGGGACTGAGCAACTCCAAGGCAGACATCATTTTATTGTGTAATGACTGTGCAGTGAATATTTATAGAAACAGTGAGGCTTCAGAGGATAGAATCTTTGCTGGAGAGAATGAGTTTTGGGAGCCCTTATGGCAACAGGTCCCAGGCAGACATGAACAAGTCTTGCTTTTGAAGGTCAAACCAGACAACTCTGTCAATAAAAATCCTTTCTCTGATTTCTTTCCAAATCAGTAATTCTGGAACTTCCTGTCCTTGGTAATTAGGGCTAGGTAGTGTGGCTGAACTTGGGAGACTTAGAAAAGAAAAAGGATGTGGAGGATTTGATTCAGAAACACAAGAAGGTGAGAATGACAAGGGTCTCAGGTCGGGGCAGTCTTTGCAGGCATGGAGAAAGGTGAAGATATCTTCAAGGAAAAGGTGTGTGAGGAAATGTTTCAGGTACGGAGGAGCCAGTTGTCCTAGCTGATTAAATGTTACATTTCCTACCAGGTTATTCCCAGACTGAGTAGGCAGGAGGGTCAGGCAGACCTGGTTTTATGGATTCTTTTCTGTCATTTGCCTTCTCCTGTTCCAAAAGAAGACATTCAGAGAATTCCAGGGAAGTGAGATGTCTTTTCTTCATTGTATACCTTGCCCAGTCTCAGAGATGGATAAGTCTGTCCAATGAAGAAAGCTTAACATCTACGGGGGGTTGGGTGGGGAGTGCTGCAGGGACACCATTCTTATGTATTGGAGTCTCAGTGAGGCAAGTGATGGTAAATCCTTATTGTAACATGAGAAAATAGGCTTGAGAAGGTTAAAGCCATTGCCCTCATTCACTCAAGTAGCAGGATTTCCACAGGTTGTCAAAATTCAAGATTTTAATTCTTAATTATGAAAAAATCTCAAAAAGAGAAAATATAACAGTTCCCTACATACTCATCTCTCAAATTCAAGTTACCAGGATTTTACCACATTTGCTTAATCTTTCCCCTTTTACTTTTTATTTTAAATGCTGAGATAATTTAAACAAGTCCCTGATATATTAGTTCACACCTATTTCAATAGGCATCTCTTTAATATTAGCTATATTTTATAAAACCACAAAGCCATTATCAAACCTAACAAAATAATCAAATTTCTGTGATTGCTTCAAATGTTTCATTTTAGTCGTTTTTTTTCTTAATTTTTTTTATCTTATCCTCCATATTTTTTTTCCTAATTTTGGTATTGGGATTATATTGGCCTCTTCTATTTTCTGGAAGAGATTGTGAAGAATTAGTTCTGATTATTCTTTAAATATTTGGTAGAATTCTTCAGTGAAATCATCTGGGCTTGGGTATTGTGCCTAAGAATACAAATGTGAACTCAGACTGCTGAGGTTTGGATACTGGTGTGACCATCTAACAGTTGCGTGACCTTATACAGGTAAATGAACCTCTCTGCCTCTATTTCTTCATTGTTAAATGAGTCTAATATTTGGAATGTTATGAATGAAAGACTTAATACATGTCAAGCAGTGGAAACTATACCCAGCTCACAATAACAACTCATAGATCTTTGTCTCACTAGTCTAATAGATGGTACACACACTCACAAAACCTTGGCAAAAAATTCTTTTTTATAATTTTTTTAAGATTTTATTTATTTGAGAGAGAGAATGAGAGAGAGAGAGAGCATGAGAGGGGGTTGGGTCAGAGGGAGAAGCAGACTCCCTGCTGAGCAGGCAGCCCGATGTGGGACTCAATCCCGGGACTCCAGGATCATGACCTGAGCTGCAGGCAGTCGCTTAACCAACTGAGCCACCCAGGCGCCCACCTTGGCAAACAATTCTTAATAGTTACATACGAAAGCAATCCCCTGAGATCAAGAATAACACAATGTTTACTATCACATATTATCTATAATTATGGATATTAGCCAGTGCAAGGAAACAATAACTAAACAAGAAGTAGAAAGAAAATGAATTATTTGCAGATATTATCATGTATGTAGAAAATCCAAAAGAATCTACAAATAAAATAGAGGGGCGCCTGGGTGGCTCAGTTGGTTAACTGATGGACTCTTTCTTTCAGCTCAGGTCATGATCTCAGGGTCGTGAGATCAAGCCCCACCTGGGGCTCCACCCTGAGCATGGAACCTGCTTAAGTTTCTCCCTCTCCCTCTCCCGTTGCGCCCCCCACACACACATGCTCTGTCTAAAAAATAAAAATAAATTTAAAAAATTTAAAAATATATTAGAATTAGTAAATTTAAGCCACAACATACAATGAAAATAAAAAATTCAATAGTATTCCTATATACTAACAACAATTACAATATTAGAAGTAAAAGAATTTATAAAGAAATTGAAAGTGGGGCATCTGGGTGGCTCAGTTGGTTAAGCATCTGCCTTCAGCTCAGGTCATGAGCCCTGCATGGGGCTCCCTTCTCAGCGGGCAGTCTGCTTCTCCCTCTCCCTTTGCCCCTCACCCCACTCGTGCTCTCTCTCTCTGTCTCTCAAATAAATAAGATCTTAAAAAAAAAGAAATTGAAAGTATCAAATAGGCAGAACTAAACCTAATGAGAGAAATGTGAGATCAACACAGAAAACAACAGAACATTACTGAGAGAAATTGCAGACCCAAACAAATGACAGACAAAAAGATATCAAATCTCTTCAAGTTGATCCATAGATACAATACAATCTCAATAAATAATCAAGCAGGGTGTTTGTGTGTATGTGTGTGTGTATGCAATTTTATGTAGTTTTATTAACTACCACTGCATTCAAGGTACAGAGCTGTCCCATCTGAGCCACCCAGGCGCCCCTGTAATTGACACTTTTTAAAAAAAGATTTTTACTTATTTGATAGATAGACCCAGGGAGCACAAGTGGGGGGAGCAGCAGAGGGAGAGGGAGAAGCAGACTCCCCGCTGAGCAGGGAGCCCAGCTTGGGGCTTGATCCCAGGACCCTGAGATCGAGACCTGAGCCAAAGGCAGACGCTCAACCTGCTAAGCCAACCAGGCACCCCTGCAATTGACACTGCTTGACGCTGAGTGGGACGGTGTGAGAGCTCCCCCTTCTGGCCTCCTGACTCCATTTTAGTGAGGTTTCCTTTTGTTAATTTTCATAGTTCCTTCTAGTGTGGACTAGTATCCCATGGGATAGATGTACAACAGTTTGTTTAACCATGCACCCGTTAGAGGACATTTGGGATGTTTCTGCTTTTGATGTTATGAATAGAGCTGCTGTAAACACTAACATACAGGTTTTTGCATAAACACAAGTTTTTGTTTCTCTGGGATAAATGCTCAAGAGTGCAATGTAAATGCATGGTTTGTTTTAAACAAAATTACCAAACTCTTTCCCAGAGTATCCATGATATTTTATATTCCTACCAGCAACGTATGAGTGATTCCGTTTCTTCACATCCTCACTAGCGTAGTGTTGTCACATTTTACATTTTGAGTCACATTGTCTGTGAGTCTTCCAGAAAGGTTCTACCAATATACTCTGACAAAAGGTTCGTGAAAAACGTATTTCTCTATCCCATTACCAAATAGTAAGCACCGTCAACTTCTCTGTCAAATATAAGGAAACAATGAGAGGACAGAGGTTGTAAAAGATATTCATGACCTCTGACATCTGGGAACTTGATTTCTGTAGGGTTTTCACCATCCCCTCAGTGGTAAAGGCTATGCACTATGCCTAGACTGCGCAAATAATGTGGTTTATGCTGAACACTTGCTTTCCTTCTGGGTGTCAGGAATTTGAACGTGGGCCAGGCAGAGTGTGCCTGTGTGACCAGCCTGCAAGAGAAATCTTGGGTACTGAGTGTCTAATGGGCTTCCTTCATAGACACACTTCACAACACTTCACATGTCTTGTCACAACTTGTTGCTGGGGAATTAAGTGTCTCCTGTGTGACTCCATATGGAGAGGACTCTTGGAAGCTTGGATTATTTTTTTTTTATAGACTTCACCCCATGAAACAAAGTTATAGATAAACCAGACCCCCCCCAAAAAAAAGAGAGAGAGAGAGGGTAGAGGAGGGAAGCACTGAGCTTCCCCGATAGACAACACTCGGTGGCATTGTCACAACCTCCCTCCCCAGCTGTTGCTAACCTTGTAAATGTTAGATCTACTGCTCAGGGTTTGAGCAAGCTTACAACGAGAGGGTAAAAGGGGGGACTTTTTAAAAAAGATTTGTTTATTTATTTGAGGTGGGGAGGGGCAGAGGGAGAGGGAGAGAGAAACTCAAGTAGAACCTGATGCAAGGCTCCATCTCATGACCCTGAGATCACGACCTGAGCCAGAATCAAGAACTAAGAGTTGGACACTCAACCATCTGTACCACCCAGGCTCCCCAAAGGAGGACTTTTAAAGATATAGCTTTTGTATTTTGTGGCTATTGCCCCTGGTTGTATGATAAAAACTGATGCAAATTTATGTGCTTATAACCTAAACACTAGAGGGATCATCCCAATCAGGGGAAACCACAGAGAATGTGTCAGGAGCCACACTCCCTTGCTTCCTGCTGCCTGTGAGCAGGCTGAAATTTAAACTTTGAATTTTGGGAACAGAATGAGTCTCTGTAAATGATGGTTTTTGTTATGAGTCTTGCCTATTGGAGCCTCTGGGAAAAGGAGGCAACATGAAAAGAGAGGCCATCTCCATGTGGAGATACACTTTTGGAGTTTTCAAAAGCAGATTTTAGTTGGTAATGAGCGCTTGGAAAATCAGATATCTGACCCTAAGAGGCAGATATTTCTCCAACCTGGTGTGCATATTTTTGAGAGGTCAGTTTGGACTCTAAGAATGACAAGGTAGAAAGGGCTTTGGACATCTTTACTTGGACTTGGGCACAGCTGTCTGACCCTATAGTCTCAGCGTTGCTGCTGCCAGAGAAAAGCTTTTTTGGAATGCTGAAATCGCAGATCCTCATTGCCTAGATCTGTCTCTGGGCTGAAACCCGATACTTGTCTGCCTGAGCTGTTTCAGCCCCAGCGTGTACTGTGCTGAATTGAAGTGGGATGGAATTGCTCCGCTCAGGAAACAAGCTCAGACTATGTGACTCTTGCACCCCTCTGGGGGACCCTAAACTGTGACAAAACATCATGGGTGCTCCTGCTTCTGGGTATATACCCAAAGGAAATGAAAGCCCGTTATGCAGGAAATGCTGCACCTCCATATTTATTGCAGCATTATTCACAATAGCCAAGATATGGAAACAACCCAAGTGTCCGCCAACTGATGAATGGATAAAAAAGATGTGGTGTGTATATACAATGAAATGCTATTCAGCCATGATAAAAAGGGAAATTCTGTCATTTGGGACAACATGGATAAACCTGGGGGACATTATACTAAGTGAGATAAGTCAAACAGAGAAAGACAAATACCTATATGTGTGTGTGTGTGTGTGTGTATACATATATATATATTAAGATTTATTTGTTTATTAGAGAGAGTGAGCCTAATATGGGGCTTGATCCCAGGACCCTGAGATCATAACCTGAGCTGAAACCAAGAGTTGGCTGCTTAACCAACTGAACCACCCAGGTGCCCCACCATATACTTTTTATATGTGGAATCTAAAACAAAACAAATCAAAACAAAAACTCAAGTCACGGGGCACCTGGGTGGCTCAGTTGGTTAAGCGTCTGCCTTCGGCTCAGGTCATGATTCCAGTGTCCTGGGATCGAGCCCCACATGGGGCTCTGCTCAGCATGGAGCCCGCTTCTCCCTCACCCTCTGCCTGCTGCTCTGCCTACTTGTGCTCTCTCTCTCAAATAAATAAATATATAAAATATTTTTAAATAAAAAACTGAAGTCATAAAAGCAGAGTAAAATGGCAGTTACCAGGGGCTAGCAGTGGGGGACTGGGAGAGATGTTGGTTAAGGCTACATCTGGTTACCTAATACACAGTGCAAGGATTATAAACAACATAACTGTATTATAAACATTAAGCTTGCTAAGAGACTAAATGTTAAGTGTTCTCAACCCTAGAAGAAATGATAAATCTGTGACACCATGGTAACTAATGCTACAGTGGCAATCCTATTTTGATATAAATGTATCAAATCAACATGTTACACATCTTAAATTTACACAATGTTATATGCCAAATATATCTCAATCAAAAAAAAAATGGATGCTGCTGCACCTTCTGGATCACATGGAAATACCCCCAGCAAAGAGCTTATTACCTGATGGGGTCACCTGACACTGAGCTGCTGATCCACACTAGGTGTCAATTCAGAGACTGATTGCATTCCTAGCTCGTGAGACCCGTGTGTCAAATAGAAACACGTCTGGACTTCAATTAGGAGAGACTTCGTTCAAAGGGGCTTGCAGTAGGGAGAATGCTCCAATTTCAGAAATCTGAAGGTGTCTCAAACTGAGACAGAAAAGAGCTTTTCTTTTAAGGCAGGGTGAACAGGCACTTTGTAGGGGAGGAGCAGGTGGCCAAAGCAGGGCTTCACGGGAAATGTTTCATGTCTTCGAAGATATCCCAAGATCCCCTTGAGATGCTTGAGAGCAGTAGGTAAGAAACCCAGAAGTAGCAGCCAGAAAATTACACTGTTGCTCTCCAAATCCCCAGACCCGGGAACCTCAACCATCACCTAGCCCACACCACCCGTGCCCAATTTGGGGCTCACACATCCCTCTGTTCATTTTGCAGTCCACCCTTTCTGTGTTTGGGGGACTGTTGATACGAAGCTGAGGAAGAACTAATCGCCCCTCAGGCAGCGCAGGGGGTCAATTAATAAACTATCCCTGGAGGGTGATGGAAGGCTTCACGAAGTCAACACCTGAGTAGGGTTTGAGGGGCACGTGCAAATTGTCATGCCTGCCCTTCAGAAATGAAGGGAAAGAGGGTCTCCCAGGTGGAGACACTGGCCTGAGCAAAGGGGTGAGAAAACTTGACTCGGGAAAGACCGTGTCTGGAAAGTTGGGTCTAGAGGAGGGACCCTGCTGGTGTCATGGGCAAAACTGAGCCAGGCGCACCAGACCCTTCTTTGGTCCAGTGGGTTTTCCTGTGCAACTCCCGGTTGAAGGCATTTCCGATGCTCCTGGAGCCAGGGAGAAGCCTGTGTGCCCTGCACGGCTCTGTGTGTTTTCTCTATCTTTACTGCATTATGCCTCACAACAACCCTACAAGGAAGTCACGATGATCTTCCTTTTACATAGATGAGGCAACAAAGCCCAGAGAGGTAGCAGGTCAGTGTTAGAACCTCAAAGATGTGGCTCCAGGAACCACCCCCTTCCCTATGTCTTATTATCTGGCAAACGGGTCATTTGCCAGCAGGAGCTTTCTCTTTTCTGTGTTTGTCCTCCACTCATGGTGGGTTGCATAGCAGCCCCCAAAAATGTCCATGTCCTAATCCCCGGAGCCTGTGACTATGTTCCTTTGTATGGTGCAAAAAGGAAGTTGCAGGTGTGATTGAGTTAAGGGTCTTGGGGAGAGTAGCATGGATTATCCAGGTGGACCCAATGTAATCACAAGGCTCTTATAAGAGGAAGATGGGTGGTTGGAGGAAAGGAGAAATGTTATGCAGCTGGCTTTGAAAGTGGAGGAAGGGGCCGTGAGCAGCTTCTAGAAGCCGGAGGAGGCGAGAAATGGATTCTCTCCGTGGAGCTTCCAAAAGGAAGCAGAGCTGCTGACACCTTGATATCAACTCTGTAACACTCCCTTTGGACTTCTGACTGCTAGAACTGTAAGAAAGTGTATTTATGTTGGTTTAAATTAGCACACAGTTAGGTTATTATAGCCGCCACAGGAAACAAATCCACTTTCTGGACTGTCCTTTCACCCATACGGGGATCATCCCCGTTCCTCTCTGTGTTTGTCTCTAGAGCAGCCCAGTAACAAAGAGCAGAGGTTCTAGACTCAGCTGGATTCGGATCCAGCCACTGCCACTTCCCAAGCTGGGTAACTTAGTCTCACTGAACCTCAGTCTTCATGTTTGTTAAATGGGAGCAACCGTCATCAAAATCTTCGTTATTTATGGAGAATTTATCTACTGTGCCAGATCTCCCATAGATATGCTCACAAAAGCCCCCAAACAACTCTAGGGGTTGTGTTTTGTTATCACTACTCAAGTATTGTTAAACAGGGACTCCGTCTTTAACATGACACATAAAAGTTAAAGTTTGCACAAGTCTATGAATAAGGAAGAGGGATGTGCTTTTGAGCCTCTTCTGGCTTCCAGAAGAAAGTCCACCAGCAATTATTCCTTTTTATAAAACAAATATAAACGTAAAAAAACCTACCAGGCAACAAATAATTAAAGCTGCCAGTGAGGATTTGTTTTTTTTTTTTTAATATTTATTTGACAGAGACAGTAAAAGAGGGAACACAAGCAAGGGGAGTGGGAGAGGGAGAAGCAGGCTTCCCGCTGAGCTGGGAGCCCGATGTGGGGCTCAATCCCAGGACCCTGGGACCATGACCTGAGCTGAAGGCAGATGCTTAACGACTGAGCCACACAGGCGCCCCCAAGGATTTCAGTTTTCAAAGATGAAATTCCCTAGGGTTCAGGAGTCTTACAAGCCCATTTGCAGAGATCTCTCTATGAGGGGACTAGCCTCTGATTTTCTGCAGCTGCCATCAGATTGGGGGGGTCCCCCCAACCCCCGCAAGCAGAATTATAACCACTTTCCTTCTACCCACACGTTTAATCCTCACAACTACCCAATGAGGTGGTCACATGGTTATCCTCACCTTGCAGATGACCGAATTAAGTCAAAGGTATTTGACCGGGTAGTAACATGGCCATGATTTAAACTCAGGCGTTTTGGCACCAGGGCCAAAATACACGGTCGTGCCTCCCCTTCTCACACTGCCCAGGACCAGAATGGCCAGCCTGGGAGCTCCAAGGAAGTCGTTGGTGCTACCAGACCCTGCTGTTCTCATCCCAGGGGAAATTAGCAGTAGCCAGAATCCAGCGCATACTCCACTCACCGATCCATGTGGGGCCGTGTCTGTTTCATGTAAGGGGCACTTTTTTTTTTTTTTTTTGATTTTCACAAAGATGCCAAATAGGCTAGAGATTTCCTGGCCTTTCTCTCATGACTTCTTTTCCTTTCTCTAGCTCTGTCTTCCTGAGACTCTGTCCTTCCCCAGAAAAGAGACAATGACCGAGTTTCAGGTGAGTTGTGCTTTTTTATCTCCTTTTGCAATGAGTGGACACATCTTTTTCTCAATTTCATGAAGAGTGAGAGATGACACCAAATATTTAGTATCTGTAATATATCAGATATTTACTTTTTATTTGATTTCACTTATGGTTCTCATTCTTTTGCCTCACAAATAGTGTAAAAGAATTCCTACCTTTATTCTGCTTTTAAATCAGCTGTTTTCAATGCTCCTTTGAAATAAACCTTCATAACTACAGTTGCAATTATAGAAATTTTAGAAAAAGTATGATTTTTGATTGGTGCTTTCTTTGCCCGTTTTTTATAACACTTTGAAATGTAATTCGTATAGCATAGAATTTATCCATTTAAAGTGTAAAATTCAGTGGTTTTTGCTATATTCAGGTAGGTGCAACTATCACCATGATCTTAGAACATTGTCATCACCTCAAAAAGCAACCCTGTACCATTTAACTACCACTCACCATAAAAATGGAATCATCTAGTGTGTAGTCTTTTATGACTGACCTCTTTGATTTGATGTTTTCAGGGTTCATCCATGCTGTAGAATGCATCACTGTTTCTTTTTAGGACTGAGCAATATGCCAGGGTGTGGATGTAGCACATTTTGTCTGCTCAGCAGTTTGGATTGTTTCAACCTCTTGGCTATTACGTATAATTCTATTGTAAACATAGGTTTCCATGGGGCGCCTGGGTGGCTCAGTTGGTTGAGCGACTGCCTTCGGCTAAGGTCATGATCCTGGAGTCCCAGGATCAAGTCCCGCATCGGGCTCCCTGCTCAGCGGGGAGTCTGCTTCTCCCTCTGACCCTCCCCCCTCTCATGTGCTCTCTCTCTCTCTTTCTCTCTCTCTCTCAAATAAATAAATAAAATCTTTGAAGAAGAAGAAACATAGATATCCAAGTTTTTTATGTGGACCTATGTTTTCGTTTCTCTGGGGTATTTCTTTTGGGTAGAGGTGGAATTGCTGGTCATATGGTAACTCTCTGTTTAACCATGTGAGGAACTGATGGACTGTTCTCCAAAGTGGTTGTACTACTTTACACTCCCACCAGGAATGGATGGCTGGTTCCAGTTTCTCCACCTCCTTTTAGTTTATTTCCAGCCTTTGTCACTTAGGAATAAAGCTGCTATAAATGCTTTGCATGTAGTGTTTGGATGTGTTTTCGTTTCTTTGGTATAACTACCTAGGCGTGAGATTGCTGGATCTTAAGGTGAATTTTAGTCCGTTTTATTGCAAACTGTCAAACTATTTTCCAAAGAGCTGTTGTATTTTGTGCAATGGTTCCAGTTGCTCCGTAGTCTCAAAAGAACTTGGTGTTTTCAAATTTTTTGTTTGAATCATTCTAATAGGTGTGACCCTCATTGTAGTTTTAACTTGGATTTCCCTAGGACTAAAGATATTGAGCACGTCCATGTGATTATTGGCCATTCTTATATTTTTTTAAAGTGTTTGAAAATTTTCCATTTAAAAAATCAGTTGTCTTACTGAATTCTAAGACTTCTTTGTAAATTCTGGATGCGAGTCCTTTATCAGTTCATCTTCTCTCACAATGTAGCTTAACATTGAAATTTTTTTTTTAAGATTTTATTTATTTGACAGAGACAGCGAGAGAGGGAACACAAGCAGGGGGAGTGGGAGAGGGAGAAGCAGGCTCCCGCTGAGCGGGCAGCCCGATGCGGGGCTCGATCCCAGGACCCTGGGATCATGACCTGAGCTGAAGGCAGATGCTTAACGACTGAGCCACCCAGGCGCCCCAACATTGAAATTTTATAATAGTGTCGTGAGTTTTTAATTTAATGACATTTATCAAGTTTTCTTCTGATTCATCCTTTGTGTGTACAATATAAATCTTTGAATAACCCATGTTTATAAAGGTTTTCTCCTACGTTTTCTTGTAAAAGTTTGATATCTCTAGTGTTGCATGTAAGTCTATGATGCAATCTTAGTAATTTCATAAATATGGTGCAAAGGATGAAGGTTCATATATCTTAACATGTAGTTGTTTGATTATTTCAGTATAATTTGTTCAAAGTGCCCTTTCTCCATTGAATTACCTTGGTGCCTTTATCAAAAATTCACTGACAGTTATGTGTGGTACTGATGGATTCTCTGTTGCAATGAGCTGCATATCTATTATCATGCTAATAGCAACCTGTCTTGATTGCTGTAACTTTAGAGTAAGTCCTGAAATTAGGTAGTGCGAGTCTTCTAACTTCATTCTTTTTCTAAAGAACCACCATATGGAGCTCAGTAGAATGTTGCTGCTTTCCATCCCTTAGCCAGGATGTCCCTGATAAACACAATTGGCCAAACCTTAGGTGGTCATCTTAGCACTGATGCCCTGGCCAACAAATGGCCCATCTTCATGTTTATCACCATCTATTGGACCATTGCCTAAAAACTGTCCCCTCTAGGATAAAGGACTCTGGGAATCTCTTGCCCCAGATACCCAGAATCTAAATCCAGTTCCACATGTCTCCACATACTCTAAAGCCCTAAGACATGGCCTTGCGAGGATACTTCTTTTCCTCTTCAGAATTCCAGGAATTACTGATGGTTACCAAGGCACACATTTCACTTCCCCAAATAGGCATTGCTAGCTCTAGGAAAAGAGGTTGACAAAATTTTCATATTTCTCATAGGTCCCAGATAGTCTGTTTAATTAAGAGACCTAATGGTGACCCCAAACAATGCCTTTTTAAATTGCAGCCCAGCAAATGGACCCCTAAATGGGTCTAGATCTTGTCCCACATCTTAATTTCTCTTACTTCAAGGCTCCTTGGCAGACTCACACCAACACAAAAAAATCTTTTCATTACCCTTTCCTATATTTAATGTTAGATCTTCTATGTATATAAAGACTGATTATGTTTGAGTCCCCTTAATAAGGTCTGTTTCTGTCTTTATAAATTTTTGATCTTGCCCCCATCCCCTAAGGGCTGGAAACCAGATGGAAGGTACTCTCCTAGGACCCATTTGAGCCTAAACTTCCACCCCCCCAAAAAAACTTTCCTGAATATTCATGTTATAAGGGGTGGATAATCTGTTTTCCCTCTGATCCTGTTTGGGAAATTCATGTTCCAGGGCCATCCCCAAAGACCGTGTGGATTGCGAGAAAGGGAGACAGAAAATTCACCTAGTAGATAATACTCTTGGACATAAAATCAACACTATTAGTTTGTTAGCGCTAGGATTAACAAAATATCACAGACTGGGTGGCTTAAACAATGGAAACTCATTTTCTCTAGAGGCTGGAAGTCCAAGATCAAGGCATGCGCAGGTTTGCTGCTTTTGAGGCCCCTCTCCTGGACTCGGAGATGGTGCCTTTTTGCTGTGTCCTCACATTGTCTTCTCTTTCTGCTGAGCATACCTGGTGTCTCTTTGAGTTGTCCAAGTTTCCCCCTCTTATAAGGACACCAGTCAGATTGGATTAAGGTCTATCCCCAAAGACTTAATTTTAACTTCATCACCTCTTTAAAAGCCTGCATTGCGAATATAGTCAAGTTCTGAGGTACTGGGTGTTAGGATTTCAAAATATGAATTTGTTTGGGTGGTTGGACACAATTCAGCCCATTGCAATGTCATATCCCATAATGATGAAATCAGACATGGTATAATAATACATGCCAAGGAATCTCAACATCCTACAACAAAGCCTATCCAGTGCAGCCACACACCATTCTGTTGACTGTTGGTCTGGTTACTATTGATTTGGATGCATTCATTGGTTTGCAACCAGGAGGCTCAAACCCTCCAAGTAAACCAGTTTCAACCAGACATGGTAAATGCTGAAGCTTGCATGCCATCAGGTTTAGCTAATAGAAGCCCTACAATCTAAAGACCCTGCCTGGGCACCTGGGTGGCTCAGTCTTCGGGTGTCTGCTTTCGGCTCAGGTTGTGATCCCAGGGTCCTGGGATCGAGTCCCACATCGGGCTCCTTGCTAGGCGGGAAGGCTGCTTCTCCCTCTCCCACTCCCCCTGCTTGTGTTCCTGCTCTCGCTGTGTCTCTCTGTCAAATAAATAAAATCTTAAAAAAATAAAAAATAAAAAATAAAGACCCTGCCTATCACTGACCAGTCCAACAATTGAGGTAAAGAGCCCTGAGTAATTAGCCAAATTAGAAGGCTTGCCTATTGGCTAAGGATGGATGTTTCAATTGGCAAGCAACCTAACACCCTATGAGCAACATACACTCAAATCAGCTATATGATTTAGAACATATTTGCAACAGGACTCCTTCCCATTGGTTACATACAAATACCACTAATTTTTACATATACTTTATCAAACTGTTAGTTTATACCCTCATAACAGTCTGACCTGCCACCTTGACCCAAGAAATTCACCAAGTTGTTATTGCCTATATCTTTTTGATGGCAATTGTTTCCTGACCTGATGACTTTACCATACCTCAGTCACTCCATCATTAGTACACTGTATTTTAAAATAGATGACAGTGTCATCTGTAAATAGCTTTATTTCTTTTTATGTTCAGTTAGCCACTGTATAGTACATCATTAGTTTTTGATGTGGTGTTCAATGATTCATTAGTTGCCTATAACACCCAGTGCTCATCACAACATGTGCCCTCCTTAATACCCAACACCTGGTTGCCCCATCCCCCTCCCCCCTCCCTTCTGAGACCCTCAGTTTGTTTCCCGGAGTCCAGAATCTCTCATGGTTTGTCTTCCTTTCTGATTTCTCCCCCTTCAGTTTTCCCTCCCTTCCCCTATGGTCCTCCGTGCTATTGCTTATATCCCACATATGAGTGAAACCAAATGATAATTGTCTTTCTCTGCTTGACTTACTTCACTTAGCATAATCCCTTCCAGTTCCATCCATATTGATGCAAATGGTGGGTATTCATCCTTTCTGATAGCTGAGTAACATTCCATTGTATATATGGACCACCTCTTCTTTATCCATTCATCTGTTGAAGGGCATCTCACTTCTACAGTTTGGCTATTGTGGATATTTCTGCTAGAACATGGGGGTGTATATGCCCCTTCTTTTCACTACATCTGTATCTTTGGTGTAAATACCTAGTAGTGCAATTGCTCGGTCGTGGGGGAGCTCTATTTTTAACGTCTTGAGGAAACTCCATACTGTTTTCCAGAGTGGTTGTGCCAGCTTGCATTCCCACCGACGGAGGGTGTAAGAGGTTCCCCTTTCTCCACATCCTCACCTACATTTGTTGTTTCCTGTCTTGTTAATTTTTGCCATTCTAACTGGTGTAAGGTAGTGTTATCTCATTGTGGTTTTGATTTGAATTTCCCTGATGGCTACTGAAGTTGAACACTTTTTCGTGTGTCTGTTAGCCATTTGTATGTCTTTGGAGAAGTGTCTCTTGATGTCTTCTGCCCATTTTTCGACTGGATTATTTTTTGGGTGTTGAGTTTGAGAAGTTCTTTATAGATCTTGGATATTAGCCCTTTATCTGTAATGTCATTTGCAAATATCTTCTCCCATTCTGTGGGTTGCCTCTTAGTTTTGTTGATTGTTTCCTTTGCTGTGCAGAAGTTTTATTTCTTTCTAGTCTGTACACCTATTAGTTTTTGCACTAACTTGGACCTCCAGTCCAATATTGAACAGAAGTAGTGAAACTGGACATCTTTGCCTTGTTCTCAATCTTAGCAAGAAAGCATTCATTCTTTCAGTATTTAGTATGACATTAGCTGTAGAGTTTTTTTTTTAAGATTTTATTTATTAGAAAGAGACAGTGAATGAGAGAGCAAGCAGGAGTGGGGGCAGAGGGGGGCAGGAGGAGAGGGAGAAGCAGACTTCCCACTGAGTAGGGAGCCTGATGTGGGGCTTGATCCTGGGACCCAGGATCATGACCTGAGCCGAAGGCAGACACTTAACCAACTGAGCCACCCAGGCAACCCAGCTGTAGAGTTTTTATAGATCCCTTTTATGAGAGGGCAATCCTTCTATTCATAGTTAATTGAGAATGTTAACCATTAATGAGTGTTGAGTTTTATAGCTATTAAAATGTCCATGTCATTTTTTTAGTATCATATTAACATGTTGAATTATATTGACAAAATTTTAAATGTTAAACCAACATTGCATTCCCTGAATGATCCCTACTTGGTCACGAATTTATTCTTTATAAATATTGCTGGATGCAATTTCCTAATGTTTGGGTAAAATTTTCACGTATATTTGTGACATTTATCCATCTTTATAGTTCGTTTTTCTCTTCACCACCCCCATGCAATACTTGTTACTCCCTGTGATTTGTTTATTCCCTAACTGAAATCCTGAATTTCCCCACTCCCTCTACTCTAGCAACCATCAGTTCTCTGTATTTGAGTCTGCCTCTGTTTTTTGTTTGTTTTAAATTCCACACATACGTGTAATCATAGGGCATTTGTCTTTTTCTGACTTATTTCACTTAGCATAATACCCTCTAGGTCCATCCATGCTATTGGAAATGGCAATATCTCATTTTTTAAAAAGATTTTTATTTTTATTATGTTCAATTAAGCAACATAGAGTACATCATTAGTTTTTGATGTAGTGTTCAATGATTCATTAGTTGCTTTTTTATTAGAAAGCGCACTAGTGGTGGGTGGGGAGGGGCAGAGGGAGAGAGAGAAGCAGACTCCCCTCTGAGCAGGGAGCCCAATGAGGGATTTGATCCCAGGACTCTGAGCTCATGACTTGAGCTGAAAGCAGACACTTAACTGAGCCATCCAGGTGCCCCTATTTCATTCTTTCTATGCTTAGTAATATTCCATTATATATATATATTCCATTCCAAATATAAATATTCCATTTATACATATATATACTATATATATAAATACTGTGTATATGTATATAAGCATAAAATACACACACATGCATACACACCACATCTTTATCCATTCATCTATTGATGGACACTTGGGTTGTTTCCACATTTTGGCTGTTGTAAAGCTGCAGTAAATGTAAAGGTGCATACATCTTTTTCAATTAGTATTTTCATTTTGTTTGGGTGAATATCCAGTAACTGGATCATATGGTATTTCTATTTTTAATTTTTTGAGGAACCTCCATACCATTCCCCACAGTGGCTGCACCAACTTAAATTCCCACTAATAGTGCACATGGGTTCCTTTTTCTCCACATCTTTGCCAACACTAGTTATTTCTTTTTGGTAATAGCCAGTCTGACAGGTGTAAGGTGATATCTCATTGTTTTTCTTGGAATGTGTGCTTTTATTAGATAATTTATTTTTTCTAAAGATTTTATTTATTTGACAGAGAGCACAAGTAGGCAGAGCAGGCTCTCCCGCCGAGCAGGGAGCCCGACGTGGGGCTCGATCCCAGGACTCTGGGATCATGACCTGAGCCGAAGGCAGCCGCTTAACTGACTGAGCCACTCAGGCACCCCAGATAATTTTTTAAGGTGACCATTTTGGATATACTGGGTTGGTATTAAAAACAGAAAAGATATGCTTGCATTTCTAGTACAGGCTAAAATTATGGAGATGATATTCTTAAAATGATTACTTGTCTTTATTCAAAAGTTTTCTTTCAAAGAAAAGAATTCATGGCTTGAAATAAGCTTTAAAAAATCACCAGTGTCAGATTTATACTATAAAAGTAGAATTTAACCCTATTTTATAGAACACATTACACCAAATGTGGGAAGGGTTCTCACTGTCCTAATGTAGGAGACAGAGAATGACTCAGCATTATAGTCACGTGGTAAGTGATCTTAGAGTCCCAAATAACACAGGAGAATTATGGTTTCAGAAGTAACCTCTCTGACTATAGAACTTGATCTACTTTTGTGCCATAAACCTAACTAATCTGACATCTTGTTTTAAATGCTTCACTGTGTTGTCAGAGGTAAATTATGGAAACAAAGTTTTCCATGGTAGAATGCTTATATGCCAAAGCCTTTGACACATTGTTTCCTACAGCAATCCTGTAACTTAGGTATTTCCATATTCCTTTCACAAATGAAGATACAGAGGCCGAGGGTGGTAAACTAGGCCACTTAGCTAACAAATACACAAACCAGACCATTTTAGCCCGGGTAAACATAACACCAAAGCCCAAACTCTTAACCAGTAAGCTTACACTGTCTTGTTTAAGGATTTTGCCTGATTCTGTTTAGGAAAAATAATTTATTCTGGTCACAGAACATAAGAGATTGAAGGAAATTTATAATTTTTTAAATCCTTATATATTACATATAGGAAAACAGGCCTTTTAAACTTTATGATAAAAATAAGGTGTATACTTATCTGTAAAACATAGTAAGGGCATAGTTTTGTTTTAAATGCATTTCTTTGTCTAACGTACCAAACCATCCATACATTACCTAGCACTTCCCAAAGGTAAATTACCTTTGGACTATTTATGCAAACAGAATAGGGTAGCATGGTGAGCTGAGGAGGAAGTGAAAGTATGTTGAATTGTACTGTGTACTGTGATAGGTATTGGATAATTTTCACATCATTTAGTTTCAGAGATTTGATATAGGTTGATCCCAGAAGAATGCTAAATGAACAGCAGTAAATGGTTGAATCTGCTTTGCTTGCTTCTGTTCCCTACCCGTGGTGGGGAAAGCAATGAATGATTCCTTTAGTGGAAACCATCCATGCTCCAATAGTATATGTGATATTTGAAGTCTCCGGTTCTTCTCACTTCTTTCTACCTCAGGATCTGTGAGAGTCTTGAGTGTGTCCTACAAATACCATTTTTGTTTGTAGACTTTCCCATAGTTTTCAGAGCATTTTTAGAGACCTCTGAATCATCAGGAATAACAGGGTGGATAAGAAGAAGGGAGATTGGTAATTTATGGAATAATCAAATTTTAGCACTGGAAATGGTCCAGTTGGTTTTACAGATCTATCTCTCCAGCCACTTGTATTTCAAAGATGTGGAAACTGAGACCCACCAAGCTCTCGTGATCTACATTCCCAGTTAGATTCAGATATTAATCCACCTGGAGTGAGGTGGCACCCGCCCAGGACTTATCCCTGAGTGACTTTATACTTTTATATACATTTAGCTATATGATGTGCAGAATCCCAAGTAGATATTTGGGGCTTTAGGATATTGGTTTATTTACAGTGTTTTTGAGTGTATCTCTTTGTTTTTAATGGTTGCTTTGGCTATTATGTTGAAGTGTGGAAGCCTTACTTCCATTTAGGATCATTTACCTTCCCTACTTTTAAATATCACTGTCTTGAATAGCAGGTGGTGGTATGGTATTTGTTTCAATCATCTAATATGTTTTATAAAACTCAGATTATTGTGTGTGGCCATTTTTCTTTTTTTAAAATTCAATTAGCCAACATACATCATTAGTTTCAGATGTAGAGTTCAGTAATTCATCAGTTGCATATAACACCCAGGGCTCATATCATGTGCTCTCCATAATGCCCATCACCTAGTTACCCCATACCCCTCCCCCTCCCCTTCTACAACCCTCTGTTTCCCAGAGTCAAGAGTTGTCTCTATGGTTTATCTCCCCTTTCTTCCCATTCAGTTTTCCCTCCCTTCCCCTATGATCATCTGCATTATTTCTTATATTCCACACGAGTGAAACCATATGATAATTCTTTCTCTGATTGACTCATTTCACTCAGCATAATCCCTTCCAGTTCCATCCATGTTGATATAAATGGTAAGATATCATCTTTTTCGATGGCTAATATTCCACTGTGTGTGTGTGTGTGTGTGTATGTATGTATACGTATATACCACATCTTCTTTATCCATTCATCTGTCGATGGACATCTGGGCTCTTTCCATAGTTTGGCTATTGTGGACATTGCTGCTATAAACATTGGGGTGCAAGTACCCCTTCAGATCACTACGTTCGTATTTCTGGAGTAAATACCAGTAGTGCAATTGCTGGGTTGTAGGGTAGCTCCATTTTCAACTTTTTGAGGAACCTCTATACTGTTTTCCAGAGTGGCTGCACCATCTTGCATTCCCACCAACAGTGTAAGAGGGTTCCCCTTTCTCTACAACCTCTCCAACATTTGCTGTTTCCTGACTTGTTAATTATAGCAATCCTGACTGGTGTGAGGTGGTATCTCATTGTGGTTTTGATTTGTATTTCCCTGATGCCAAGTGATGTTGAACATTTTTTCATGCGTCTGTTGGCAACTTGTATGTCTTCTTTGAGGAAATGTCTGTTCATGTCTTCTGCCTATTTCTTGACTGGATTATTTGTTTTTTTGGGTGTTGGGTTTGATAAGCAATATTTCTGTTCCTTTTGTTGTTCTTATGTTCCAACATTCCTTCTATTACCATTTCCTTTCTGTTTGAAATTTTTTTCAGCCCTTATTTAAAGGTAGGTCACTAGCAACAAATTCTTTGTTTTCCTTCATCTGAAGATGTCACTATTTTTCCTTCATCCTGAAGGATAGTTTTGCTGGATATATAATTTGAAGATGAGTTTTTTGCTTGTTTTTCCAGCACTTGGAAAATGTGCAACTTCTTCCTGACCTCCATATCTCATTGTGGTTTTGATTTGCATTTCCTTGATGATTAGTGATGTTGAGCATCTTTTCATGTGTCCATTTGCCATCTGTATGTCTTCTTTGAAAAAATGTCTATTCAGGTCTCTGCCCGTTTTAATCAGATTATTTGTGTTTTTGGCGTTGAGTTGTAGGAGTGCTTTATATATTTTGGATATTAACCTTTTATCAGATATATCATTTGCAAACATGTTCTCCAGTAGGTTGCCTTTTTGTTTTATTGATGGTTTCCTTTGCTGTGCAAAAAAACACAGTTTGCCATTCTTGTAATATATTTGGTTTGGATATCAAAGAAATGCTGGCTTCATAAAATGAATGGAAAAGAATTTCCTCCAATTCTCCAGAAGATTTTGTATAGAATTAGTATTAATTTAACTCTTTGGTAGAATCTACCCATGTAGCAATCTGAGACTTGAATTTTTAATTAGTTTTTTGTATTTTAAGGAACACATTTAACTATAGATTCCATTTTTTAAATACAGGAATAGAATGGCTCTATATTTCTTGGGTTTATAATGGGTATTTTATATCTTTTAAGGAATTTTTCATCTAGGTTTTATAGGTACAAATGTGTTCATAATATTTTATCTTTTAATGTCTTTAATATCTCTAATAAGGCCCACCCTCATTCCTGATATTGATAATTTTGATCTTGTCTCTTTCTTCCTAATTAGAGTGGCTAGAGATTTGATTTTTATTGGTCTTGTCAAAGAATCAAAATTTTTGTCTCACGGATTCATCTCCATTCTGTTTCTGGATTTTGTTTCATGATTTTTGCTTTATTTATTTTTATTTTTTAAATTTATTATGTTAGTCACGATACAGTACATCATTAGTTTTTGATGTAGTGTTCCATGATTTATTATTTTCATATAACACACAGTGCTCCATGCAGTACATGCCCTCCTTAATACCCATCACTGGGCTAACGCATCCTCCCATCCCCCTCCCCTCTAAAACCCTCAGTTTGTTTCCCCGGAGTCCTTAGTCTCTCATGGTTCATCTCCCCCCTCCGATTCCCTCCCCCTTCATTTTTCCCTTCCTTCTCCTAATGGTCTCCATGCTATTCCTTAGGTTCCACAAATTAGTGAAACCATGATAATTGACTTTCTCCGCTTGACTTATTTCACTTAGTATAATCTCCTCCAGCCCCATCCATGTTGATGTAAAAGCTGGGTATTCATCCTTTCTGATGGCTGAGTAATATTCCATTGTATATACGGACCACCTCTTCTTTATCCATTCATCTGTGGAATTGTATCTCAGTTCTTTCCACAGTTTGGCTATTATGGACATTTCTATGAACATTGGGGTGCATATGGCCCTTCTTTTCACTACATCTGTGTCTTTTGGGTAAATACCCAGGAGTGCAATTGCTGGATCATAGGGTAGCTCTATTTTTAATTTTTTGAGGAACCTCCACACTGTTTTCCAAAGTGGCTCTGCATTCCCACCAACAGTGTAAGAGGGTTCCCCTTTCTCCACAACCTCTTCAACATTTGTTGTTTCTTGCCTGGTCAATTTTTGCCATTCTAACTGGTGTAAGGTGGTATCTCAATGTGGTTTTGATTTGAATTTCCCTGATGGCTAATGATGATGAACATATTTTCATGTGTCTGTTAGCCATTTGTCTGTCTTCTTTGGAGAAGTGTCTGTTCATGTCTTTGCTTTATTATTTTTTTCCAAGTTAAACTTTGAGTTTAATTGACTTCTCTTTTTCTAGTATCTGGATGTGAAAGCTTAGGTCCTTGATTTCTTCTCTTTCAATATAAACACCTCATGTTATAAATTCTTGCACCACTTTAGTTGCATAAACTCCTTTTGTGTTTTACTTTACCCTTGTGATTTTTTTTTTGTCCCATCTCTTATTTATGATTTCAACTCTTTTGAAAGTTGCAGTGTACCTGAAAGGAATTTGTAATCTGCCATTGGGTGGAGTGATCTAAAAATGCCAGTTATGTCAAGGTGGTTGATAGAGGTATTCAGGTTCTCTATGTCCTTACAGATTATCTGTTTACTTCTGTTGTTTACAGAGAAGTCTCCAACTCCAATTGTGGCTGTGTCAATTATCTTTAATTTCGATCCTCTTTTGATTCATGTATTTTTAAGTACCTTAAGTAGATGTATATGTATTTACAATGGTTATGTCTTAATAAATTTACTCCTTTATCTTTGAGGAATGTCTTTATTTACACCTATTAATAGTTTTGTTCTGAAGTATATTCTTTTTTTTTAAAAGGTTTTATTTATTTGACAAAGAGAGACAGTGAGAGGGGGAACACAAGCAGGGGGAGTGGGAGAGGGAGAAGCAGGCTTCCCGCTGAGCAGGGAGCCCGACGCGGGGCTCTATCCCAGGACCCTGGGATCATGACCTGAGCTGAAGGCAAACGCTTAATGACTAAGCCACCTAGGCGCCTCCTAAAGTCTATTCTTATAATAATACAGACACTCTAGGTTTTTTTTTTTTAATTAGTATTTGCATCTGTTTCCATCATGTTATTTTTCCTATCTGCAAAGAAGAGAAAGTAAAACTTGTAAATTCATTCTGTGATGCCAGCATTACCCTGATACCAAAACCAGATAAAGACACCACAAAAAAGAGAACTACAGGTCAATATCTTTGGTGAACATAGATGCAAAAAATCCTCAATGAAATACTAGCAAACCAAATCAAACAATGCATTTTAACTCAACATTAGGGAAATACAAATCAAAACCACAATGAGATATCACCTTACACCAGTCAGAATGGCTAAAATTAACACAGGAAACAACAGCTGTTGGCAAGGGTGCAGAGAAAGGGGAACCCTCTTACACTGTTCGTAGGAAGGCAAACTGCTACAGCCACTCTAGAAAACAGTATAGATTCCTCAAAAAGTTAAAAATAAAACTACCCTGTGACCTAGCAATTGCACTAGTAGGTATTTACCCAAAGGATACACAAATACTGATTTGAAGGGGCACCTGCACCCTGATGTTTTATAGCAGCATTATCAACAATAGCCAAACTATGGAAAGAGCCCAGATGTCCACTGATTGATAAATGGATGGAGAAGACATGGTATATATACACAATGGACTATCACTCAGCTATCAAAAAGAATAAAACCTTGCCATTTGCAACCATATGAACTAATAAGTGAATGCAGTAAAGTCTCAGGATACAAAAGATGCATGGGATAACTTCAATCTTTTTGAATTTGTTAAGACTTGTTTTGTGGCCTAATAGGTGATCTATTCTGAAGAATATTCCATGTGCACTTGAAAATGTGTATTCTGTTTTAGGATAGAATGTTCTAAATACATCTGTTAAATCCACCTGATCCATTGTTTCCTTGTTGATTTTCTTATTGGATGATCTGTCCATCAATGTAAGTGTGGTGTTAAAGTCCCCTACTATTAGTGTATTACTATTGATCAGTTACTTAAAGTTTGTTATTTTATGTATTTGGGTGTTCCTATGTTAAGTACATAGCTACTTAAAAATGTTATATCCTCTCGTTGGATTTTCCCCTTTGTTATTGTGTCCTTTGTCTCTTGTTACAGTCTTTGTTTTAAAGTCTAGTTTATCCAACATAAGTTGGCTACTCCAGCTTTCTTTTGATGTCCGTTTGCATGACAAATACTTTTTTATCCCCTCAGTTTCAATCTGCAGGTGTCTGTAGGTTTAAAATGAGTCTCTGTAGACAGTATATAGATGGGTCTTTTTTTTTTTTTTTAATCTGTTCTGTCACCCTGTGTCTTTTGATTGGAGCATTTAGTCCATTTACATTCAAAGTAATTATTGATATATATTTATTGCCATTTATTACTTGTTTGTGGTTGTTTCTGAATACTTTCTCTGATCCTTTCTTTTATGGTTTGCTGGTTTTCTTTAGTGATATATTTGGATTTTTTCCTCTTTGTTCTTTACCTGTTTATTAGTTGTTTTTGATTTGTGGTTACCATTAGGTTTGCATAGAACATTTTCTGCATATAGCAGTCTATATTAAGTTGATGTTTAAGTTTGAATATGTTCTTTACTTCACCCACCCCCATCCACTCGTTTTAAGTATATGGTATCATACTTTATTTTGTGAGTTCTTGGACTGATTTTTTACTGAAATATTCATCAATCCTGCTTTTGTGTTTTTTGCCTTCATACTGTCACTTACGGTCTCTTTTCTACTCAAAGAGTCCCCTTTAATATTGGGTATTTGGAAAATCTGTCCAATTTTCCCAGCACCATTTTTTGAAGAGGACTTTTCTTTTTCCATTGGATATTCTTTCTTGCTTTATTGAAGATTAGTTGACTACAGAGTTGAGGGTCCATTTCTGGGGTCTTTATTCTGTTCCATTGATCTGTGTGTCTGTTTTTGTGCCAGTACCTTGCTGTCTTGATGATGACAGCTTTGTAATAGAGCTTGAAGTCAGGCATTGTGACGCCCCCAGCTTTGGTTTTTTGTTTTGTTTTTAATATTCCCCTGGTGATTCGGGGTCTTTTCTGGTTCCATACAAATTTTAGGATTGTTTGTTCTGTGAAAAGTGTCAATGATATTTTGATAGGGATTGCACTGAATGTGTAGATTGCTCTGGGCAGCATAGACATTTTAACAATGTTTATTATTCCAATCCATGAGCATGGAAAGTTTTTTCCATCTCTTTCTGTCCTCAATTTCATAAGTGTTTTTGGAGTTTGAGTACAGATCCTTTACCTCTTTGGTTAGGTTTATTCCTAGGTATTTTATGGTTTTTGGTGCAATTGTGAATGGGATCAATTCCTTAATTTCTCTTTCTTCAGTCACATTGTTAGTGTATAGAAGTGCAACTGATTTCTGTGCATAGATTTTTGTATCCTGCCACGTTGCTGAAGTGCTCTATGAGTTCTAGTGTTTTGGGGTGGAGTCTTTTGGGTTTTCCATATAAAGTGTTGTGTCATCTGTGAAGAGAGAGTTTGACTTCTTTGACAATTTGAATGCCTTTATTTCTTTTTGTTGTCTGACTGGTGAGGCTAGGACTTCTAATACTATGTTGAACAACAGTGGTGAGAGTGGGCATCCCTGCCGTGTTCCTGACCTTAAGGGAAAAGCTCTCAGTTTTTCCCCATTGAGAATGATAGTCACTGAGGGCTTTTTATAGATGGCTTTTATGATACTGAGGAATGTTCCCTCTACCCCTACACTGTGAAGAGTTTTAATCAAGAAATGATGGTGTATTTTGTCAAATGCTTTTTCTGCATCAATTGAGAGGATCATATGGTTCTTTTTTTTTTTTTATTAATGTGCTCTATGACATTGATTTGTAAATGTTGAACCACGCTTGCATCCCAGGAATAAATCCCACCCGGTTGTGGTGAATAATCCCTTTAATGTACAGTTGGATCTTACTAGCTAATATCTTGTTGAGTATTTTGGCATCCATATTCATCAGAGATATTGGTCTGTAATTCTCTTTTTTGTTGGGGTCTTTGGTTTTGGGATCAAGGTAATACAGAACTCATAGAACGAGTTTGGAATTTCCCTCCATTTCTATTTTTTGAAACAGCTTCAGTAGACTAGGTATTATTTCTTCTTTAAATGTTTGGTAGAATTCCCCTGAGAATCCATCTGGCCCTGGACTCTTTGTTTTTTGGGAGGTTTTTGATTATTGCTTCAATTTCCTTGCTGGTTATTTGTTCAGATTTTCTACCTCTTCCTGCTTCAGTCTTGGTAGTTTATGTTTCCAGGAATGCATCCATTTCTTCCAGATTGCCTAATTTGTTGGTATATAGTTGCTCATAATATGTTCTAACAATTGCTTGTATTTCCTTTGTATTGGTTTTGATCTCTCCCCTTTCATTCATGATTTTATTAACAATATTTGTTCTTCCAATTCATAAGCATGAAATGTCTTTCCACTTCTTTGTGTCCTTTTCTTCAGTTTCTTTTATCAGTGTTTTATAATTTTCAGAGTACAGATCTTTTACCTTTTTGGTTAGGTTTATTCCTAGGTATCTTATGGTTTTTGGTACAACCTAACCTTACACCCAAAGGAGCTAGAAAAAGAACAAATGAAGCCTAAAGCCAGCAGAAGGAAGGAAATGATGAAGATTAGAGCAGAAATAAATGATAAAGTTAAAAAAAACCAATATAACAGATCAATGAAAGCAGGAGCTTGTTCTTTGAAAAAAATTAATAAAATCGATAACCCCCTAGCCAGACAATTATCAAAAAGCAAAGAGAAAGGACCCAAATAAAATCACAAATGAGAGAGGAGAAATAACAAACAACACCACAGAAATACAAACAATTAGAAGAGAATATTATGAAAAACTGAGTTCTCAATATGTAACTTCTTTGAAACCCTGCAGGTTATCCCTTTTCTGTTTTCAGTAAGTTTTCATATTAAACATAATTTTTGTATTATGTTAGTCACCATACAGTACATCATTAGTTTTTGATGTAGTGTTCCATGATTCATTGTTTGCATATATACACCCAGTGCTCCATGCAGTATGTGCCCTCCTTAATACCCATCGCCAGGCTAACACATACGCTACCCCCCTCCCCTCTAGAACCCTCAGTTTGTTTCCCCGGAGTCCATAGTCTTTCTCGGTTCATCTCCCCCTCCGATTCCCCCCCCTTCATTTTCCCTTTCCTTCTCCTAATGTCCTCCATGCTAATTCCTTATGTTCCACAAATTAGTGAAACCATATGATGATTGACTTTCTCTGCTTGACTTATTTCACTTAGCATAATCTCCTCCAGCCCCACCCATGTTGATGCAAAAGTTGGGTATTCATCCTTTCTGATGGCTGACTAATATTCCATTGTATATATGGACCACCTCTTCTTTATCCATTCATCTGTTGAATTGTATCTCAGTTCTTTCCACAGTTTGGCTGTTAGGGACATTTCTACCATGAACATTGGGGTGCATATGGCCCTTCTTTTCACTACATCTGTGTCTTTGGGGTAAATACCCACGAGTGCAATTGCTGGGTCATAGGGCAGCTCTATTTTTAATTTTTTGAGGAACCTCCACACTGTTTTCCAAAGTGGCTCTGCATTCCCACCAATAGCGTAAGAGGGTTCCCCTTTCTCCACAACCTCTCCAACGTTTGTTGTTTCTTGCCTTGTCAATTTCTGCCATTCTAACTGGTGTAAGGTGGTATCTCATTGTGGTTTTGATTTGAATTTCCCTGATGGCTAATGATGATGAACACTTTTTCATGTGTCTGTTAGCCATTTGTCTGTCTTCTTTGGAGAAGTGTCTGTTGATGTCTTCTGCCCATTTTTTGACTTACTTGTTTTTTGGGTGTTGAGTTTGAGAAGTTCTTTATAGATCTTGGATATCAGCCCTTTGTCTGTAGTATCATTTCTAAAATTTTCTCCATTCTGTGGGTTGCCTCTTTGTTTTGTTGACTGTTTCCTTTGCTGTGCAGAAGCTTTTTATCTTGATTAAGTCCCAAAAGTTCATTTTTGCTTTTGTTCCCCTTGCCTTTGGGGACGGGTCTTGAAAGAAGTTGCTGTGGCCAATGTCGAAGAGGTTACTACCTATGTTCTCCTCTAGAATTTTGATGGATTCCCGTCTCACATTGAGGTCTTTCATCCATTTTGAGTTTATCTTTGTGTATGGTGTAAGAGAATGGTTGTGTTTCATTCTTCTGTATATAGCTGTCCAATTTTCCCAGCACCATTTATTGAAGAGACTGTCTTTTTTTCCATTGCATAGTGTTTCCTGCTTTGTTGAAGATTATTTGACCATAGAGTTGAGGGTCCATATCTGGGCTCTCTATTCTGTTCCATTGGTCTATATGTCTGTTTGTGCCAGTACCACATTAAACATAATTTTTGTTTCTCTTCTAAGGTAGACAGGACAAGTATTATCCACAGTTTTCAGATGAAGAAACCGTTGCTTACTAAGACTTGGAGACAAGGGGGTTCAGGAAATAAAGTAAAAGAAAAAAAAGTATATGCCAACAAACTGGGCAACCTGGAAGAAATGGCTAAATTCCTAGAAGTATATAAATTATCAAAACAGGAAGAAATAGGAAACTTGAACAGACTGATAACCAGCAAAGAAATTGAGTCAGTAATAAAAAATCTCCCAACAAACAAAAGTCCAGGGCCAGATGGCTTCACAGGGGAATTCTACCAAACATTTAAAGAGTTAATACCTGTTCTTTTCAAACTATTCCAAAAAAAATAAAAATGGAAGGAAAACTTGAAAATTCATTCTATGAGGCCAGCTTTACCCTGACACAAAACCAGATAAAGACCTCACTAAAAAAAAGAGAACTACAGGCCAATATCCTCCATGAACAGGGATGCAAAAATTCTCAATAAAATACGAGCAAACCAAATCCAACAGTATACTAAAAGAATTATTCACCATGACCAAATGGGATTTATTCCTGGGTTGCAAGTGTGGTTCAATATTTTCACCAATCAATGTTGATGCACCACACTAATAGAAGAGAGGATTAGAATAGATGCAGAAAATGCACTTGACAAAGTACAGCATCTATTCTTGATAAAAACCCTCAAAGTAGGGATAGAGAGAACATACCTCAACATCATAAAGGGCATATATGAAAAGCCTACAGCTAATATCATCTCAGTGGGGAAAAACTGAAAGATTTTCCTCTGTGGTCAGGAAGATGTGTACATATATACACTGCATCTTCTTTATCCATTCATTGATCAATGGCACTTGCACTGCTTTCATAATTCAGCTATTGTATATAATGCTGCAGTAAACACAGGGGTGCATATAGCTTTTTGAATTACCGTTTTTGTATTCTTTGAGTAAATACCGGTAGTGGAATTGATGGATCATATGGTAGTTCTATTTTTAATTTTTTGATGCTTTCACTGTCTTTTGATTGGAGCATTTAGTCCATTTACATTCGAAGTAACTATTAATAGCTGTGTACTTATTGCCAGTTTACTTGTTTTGTGGTTGTTTTTGTTCTATTTTATTTCTCTTGCTGTCTTCTCTCTGTTAGCTTTGTTTATTGATATACTTGACTTTTTTTTTAAAGATTTTATTTATTTATTTGAGAGAGAGAGAGAGAGAAACAGCATGAGAGGGGAGAAGGTCAGAGGGAGAAGCAGACTCGCTGCTGAGCAGGGAGCCTGATGCGGGACTCGATCCCGGGACTCCGGGATCATGACCTGAGCCGAAGGCAGTTGCTTAACCAACTGAGCCACCCAGGCGCCCGATATACTTGACTTTTTATTGTTTGCATATCTGTTACTGGTTTTTGATTCATGGTTACCATTCCGTTTGTATATAATATCATCTACATATTTACAGTCTATATTAAGTTGATGGTTGCTTATGTTTGAACTCATTCTTTACTCCCCTCAACTCTCCATCTTAGGTCTATGGTGTCATAATTTACATCCTTTTATTTTGTGGGTCCCTTGACTGATTTTTATAGATATACTTTTTTCCTTTTGTGCTTTCTGTTTTTCTTACTCCTGTTTATGGTTTTTCCTTTCCACTCAAATAGTCCCCTTTAACGTTTCTTATTGGGCTGCTTTAGTGGCCATGAACTCCTTTCACTTTTGTTTGTATGGGAAAGGAAACTCTTTATCTCTCCTTCTATTCTGTATGATAGCCTTGCTGAATAGAGTATTCTTGGTTGCAGGTTTTTTTCTTTTAGTACTTTGAATATATCATGGCACTCTCTACTCTCTTGGCCTGCAAAGTTTCTGCTGAAAAACCAGCTGAATACCTTCTGGGGTTTCCCTGGTACAAAACTATTTTCTTTCCTCATGCTTTTAAAATTCCCTCTTTATCACTGCTTTTTGCCATTTCACTTACTATATGTCTTGATGTGAACTTCCTTGAGTTGATTTTGTTGGGGGCTCTCTGCCTCCTGGATCTGATTTCCTTCCCCAGATTTGGATTTTCAGCTATTATCTCTTCAAATAATTTTTCTGCCCCCTTTTCCCCTTCTGGGATCCCAATAATGTGAATGTTATTAGGCTTGATTGTGTCAGAGTTCCTTTAACCTATTTTCATTTTTTTTTTTCATTATTCTTTTTTTCGCTCTCCTGTTCAGCTTGATTGCTTTCCATTACTCCATCTTCCAGGTTGCTGATCCATTCTTCTGCTTCCTCAAGTCTATTCATTCTATCTAGTGTATTTCTAATTTCTGTTACTGAGTTCTTCTTCTCTGGTTCTTTTTTATGTTTTCTAACTCTGTGTTAAGGGTCTCACTGAGCTCCTCCACTCTTTACTCAAGTCCAGTGAATATCTTTATGACCAGTACTTTAATTCTCTATCATGCATATTACTTATCTCTGTTTTGTTTAGCTCTTTCTTTGATTTTGTCCTCTTCTTTCATTTGGGACATATTCCTATGTTTCCTCATTTTGTCTAACTCTCTGTGACTATTTTTATGTGTTAGGAAAGTCAGGTATGTTTCCTGCTCTTGGGAGTAGTGGCCTTATGAAGAAAAGATAGTGTAGTGCCCTGCAGTGAAATGTCCCCTGTTCTCCAGAACCTGGAACTTAGAGGAGTATCTCCTATATGTGTTATATGCACTCTGCTGCTGTGGCTGAGCTGCTTTGCCTTTAGTCCAATCATCTGCAATGGTTCTCTTTGCCTGTTGAGGGCAGGGTTGTTAGTGAGCCAGTCTGGGGCTGCCTTGGGCTTAAACTGAGTCAGACCAGGCATTTTCCAGAGCTGCAACAGCACTGAACAGCACTCTCCCTGTGTTGTCCTGGAGAAGCTTTCATTGGTGGGTGGGGTCTGTACTCAGAAACAATGTCTGCCCCCATGCCCACTGCTGGGGCCACAGTCCAACAGGTGTGTGTGTGGTTGTGTGGTGGCCTTTGTCAGGGATGCTTGAACACTGCCAGGCTTGTGGCACTGCTTTGGATAGGATCTGGCCAAGGACATACTGGGGGGGGGGCAGGTCTTCAGGAGAATGTGGGGACAGGGTGCATGATACCAGCAAGGTCAGCACTGGTCAGCTAAAGAGGGGACTTGCAGCCACCCAAAATTCCTGCTTAGGGCAGGGCAGGTCCACAGGAGAATGCATGGCATTTTTCATACTGCTGCTTCTATGCTGTATCTCTGTAGGGCTGTTTGTTTTGCTGTCTCTTTAAGGATAAGAACTCAGTTTCCTATTGCCCTCCAAGCTCTTGCAGAGCCACCTGCTAATTTTTAAAGTTCCAGTTGTTCAGTTCCACTGATAGTTAAAGACTCATGAAATTCGGTTCCTCTAGTTTTCAAAGCCAAATGTTACGGAGATTTTTCTTCTGTGTGGGTCCCCCATGCCTGGGTGCCTGGATTGGGGTCTGGTTTTCTCCCCCCTCTGCATCCATGGTGTGTCCTCTGCCCCCCCTCCCCAGGCCGTTTCACAGGTTCGTTTAGCTTCCGTGTCTCTGCCCTTCCTACCCTCTTTGATGTGGCCTCTTCTTTACATGTAGTTCTGGAGAGTCTGTTCTGCTAGTCTTTGGGTCATTTTCTGGGGTATTTACACAGATTTGGGTGTTATCTAGGTGTATCTGTGGGAAGAGGTGAGCTTAGAGTCCTCCTACTCCTCTGTCAACCCCCTAGAACTTGTATTTGGTTATTTTTTGATAGTCTTTATTTCTTAGTTAAGGTTTCTTATTTTTTCCTTCATGGTAAGGATATTTTCCTTTACAGTTTAAGCATAGTTTATAATAGCTTTTTTTTTTTTAAAGATTTTATTTATTTGAGAGAGAATGAGAGATAGAGAGCTCGAGAGGGAAGAGGGTCAGAGGGAGAAGCAGACTCCCTGCTGAGCAGGGAGCCTGATGTGGGACTCGATCCCGAGACTCCAGGATCATGACCTGAGCCGAAGGCAGTCGCTTAACCAACTGAGCCACGCAGGCGCCCTATAATAGCTTTTTTTAAATAATAGCTTTTAAAAATCATTGTCTGATTCCCATATCTGGATCATCTTGGCATCGATCTCCATTGATCTGTTTTCTCTTGAGAATAGGTCATGTTTTCCAGTTTTTGTTTTCTCAAATATCTAAATTATATCCTGGGCATTATGATTAATATACTGAGGAAACTGGATTTCATTATGTTCCTCCAGAGTATTTTAAAAAATATTTTTATTAGGCACTTAATTTAGTTGGGCTCAACTTTCCTCTGGGTGGCAACTCAAATTTTAATTCACTTCTGTTAGTATTGGCTTGGCTCCTTTAAATATTCTCTGTCCTTTATAGCTGAGGAGTCAGCCACATATTTGGGAAGTGCTTCTACACAGAATTTGGAGCTTCCCTTCCCTGGCCCTCTTCCAGAATATCCTACACACCTCATTTTCCAATAGCAGTTACGTATAGGCCTTGTACCCTTTTGTTGGAAAACTTAAGGTTTTCCATGTATGTTTTAGCTGCCCTAAAATAGTGCAGACTGGACTTGCTTTCAGGGTTAAAGCCATAAAAAGTAGGAAACTGACCTTATATTATTTCCTTCTTCCAACTGTTGACCCATCTCCAGAATCTGCCTGCTTTTGTTCATTCTCCAGTGCCTTTGGATAGTTTTAATATTTGGTCTAGAATTTATACTTGTTATCAGCTGGAGTTTTAATGCAATAGGAACTACTTGGCCAGCACATTTAAAATGCTTCTATCATTATCATAAAATTCATATATGGTTACTTATGGTTACTTGTTTACATATATTTACACTATTAAGCAGTAATTTTCCAGCTACATCATAACAACTCATGAAATGTTGCACAGATAAGTTATTCTAACAATTGATCAATCTCAAAAGTCTGAAACTTTTTTTTTAAATCCCTAGTGTTGGCATTATTACTGTAATAGCCTTTTCTGAGAATTGCAATATTAAGTGAAAGATAAAAATTGGGGTTGGAACTAGTGGGCAAAAATACACATAAGTCACAGCCTATCTGGACCACATATTGTAGATTGCTTCGTCTAGCATATATTCCTAACCCAATTTGCTCTTCTCTGCCTCTTCTATAGACTGGGAAACATAAACACTCTTGAAGTATTTCTTCCTGTGTTAAGAGGTTGCCATGAGACACAGTTTTGGACACTGGGATGTAAATGGAAGTCTGCTCTCCTTTCCAGATATAGGGAGAATTAAGAGAGAGTGAAGAGGGGGTAGAAGTAATGGATTTTAGGTCCTTGTGAGTTCCAAGAGTTATTAAAATGAGAACAAAGAGGGTATAAGCTGGTAAAACAAGAATTGGTGATTAGATAGAATGGAATTTTTGAATCTGAGATTACAGAGGGGTTTCCATTTACATTATCTTATTTCAATTAATTAACATACAGTATATCATTAGTTTCAGATGTAGAGTTCTGTTACTCATCAGTTGCATATTACACCCAGTGCTCATTACATCACATTCCCTCTGTTTACTTTCTTGCTGGCAAGATGTTACCTTTGGAGCCAGGAGCTGAGGTGCTTTGGAAGACAAGACCATTGGTGGCAGAGTAGTCAAGGAACTGAGAGGCCAGGGTTTTGGAAGTGGATATAATAATCTACAAGTAGTCTGACAAGAGTAGTGACAAGGTAGCAAGACTGGTTCTGGAGATAAAATCAAGGAACAAGGAAGAATGAACAGAGATTGATAGGTGGCTGCATGAAGGAATAGTGGGTAGTTTGTGCAAATTAATGAGGGGAGAGGGAGATAATCATTTGGAAGGGAAAATGAACAAAGATACATACATCCTCTGCCCAAGCCTGGTAACTAGTGCAAGGAGCATGAGAGAAAACAGGATACCATTTGGAAGAGTTTGAGTCCTTGGTGGGGTGACAACTTTCTTCATTGAACTTTCATAATGTTATTAACAATGCCTCATTTACAGGTAGAATTTATTTCCCATTAAACTGTCCAAGCCTCAGAGCAACTGTAGCAACTGTGGAGTTGGTAAACTTTCTTTGACCCTAAAAGTCTATACTCACTAGCTCTCTTTTCATTTATATATAAAAATATATATAAATTTTAATCCTGGCACATTTCAAATATAAAGAAAAATATAACCATTTACAAGCCATCCAACCATTTCCAAACCATCCAACTTTTGTGAATCTACCCAATTTCCACCATGCATTATAACCTCCCCATTCCTGTGACCTGTCTACCCAAAGGACTATAATACAGTCATTAAAGATTAATTTCATGAAAAAAAGTACTTACTGTATATTTCTAAGGCGGTAAATCAAAAACTTTAATAAACATGTCTAAACCATATATCTAAATAAAATCAATACAAATAAAAAATATATTAGGGTACTTTTGGAACTAGAGTTTCATCTGAACTTAATTCCCTTCCCAATTTTTATAAATTACAAGATGGGGAGAGGAGAACCTGAAAGAGAATATCAACATTTAAGAAAATAATCTATCTTTGTTTCACATGAATAATATAACTGGTTGAATGGAGATAAAAGAAATAGGCAAACTAACTTTTAAACAAAGTACTTTGTCTATATATACTTGGCCTAAAGAGAAAAAAGAACCGTAAACAAATCCTGAACACAATCAGGTTTGTTTTTTTACAATGCTCTTGTGTAGCAACTCCAAACTACTTGCTATGTATTAGAAGACTGAACAAATCAGTAAATAGATTGATGATAGTAGGAGCCAATTTGACTGTTGGAAGTTAACATGGAATACAGAAAAACTAGAAATACTTACTTGAAGGTATCCACATTTTACACATACATACATAAACAAACATGAAAGACTGGTATCCCAATAATGATAACACACAGCACCCAGATCTTAGTTTCTAAATACCAAACCACTCAAAGGAATCGGGTCTCTACTGTAGACTCTGTGGCTGCAGCAGACAGTATACAAGATAAACCCAAGATGATATTATACCAGAAAACAAGCATTCATATTGATGATAGAGAAAAGAGACCTAGGGAAGAGGGGAAAGCTCTACAGATAGAATGCCAAACGCTAAATATAAGAGGAAGACGGACCAAGAAAGCCATCACTTTGCAATCATCACAGTAATGTTTCAGACAAAAATATCAGTGAACACTAAAACTAGTAGGTGAAAGATAATGAGGTAGTTATTACATAAAGATCTCCCCACAAATTAGTTACTAATTTCAAGGGCAAAACAGCAACTTTATAGTGGAGAACCTTGAAGTCATCAGTATATTCAAGGGATCAAAACTATCACTGATAAAACATGTTTCCTGTTGTAATGCAGTGAGAACTATGTGTCACTCATGGAATACTCTTGCCATGCTAATTTGAATTTAATCACAAGGAATCAAACCCATATTTAGGGATAATCTACAAAATATCCCATACTCTTTGAAGATACGAATTTCATGAAAGACAGAGAAAGGCCGTGTAACTGATCCAGATTCAAAGACTAAAGAAACATGACATTATGCAGGGTATGACCCATCTTAAGATTTGATCCTGGAATAGGAAAAAAAAAATTGATATGTGGGACAACTGTGGAATTTGAATAAGTTGTAGATTAGAAAATATTATAAGCAAAGTCTGGTAGTCTTAAAATTTGTTTGCAAATTCCTTGACATTTCTCTTATCAAGAGGTGGAGTCCATGCTCCCTCTCCTTGATCCTAGATAGGTTTTTGTGACTGCCTCCTCAAATTCTAACATTGTAACCTCCAAGGGTAGATTAGACAAGGCCATAGTACTCCTGCTGGTTTCTCTTGGGATACTCTGAGCCTCCACATAGCATCCAGTCAGTATGAAGTGGCCATGCCAAAGGGTCCACATAAAGCTAGAAAGACATGCTTGAGGAACAAAAGCTGTTTGGGTTCTCTCAGCTCAGGTGCTAGACAACTGAATGATCTGGTTGGACTCTAATCACAGTAGATACACTAAGGCTATATAGGAATTTTGTTGTTCTTGCATCTTTCTTGAAAGTTGAGAATACATTGAAAATATAGGCTTTAAAACTCTCAAAACATTACAAGTTTAAAAATGTAGTGGCAATAAGTGAAACCGTATGATAATTGTCTTTCTCAGCTTGACTTATTTCACTTAGCATAAACCCCTCCAATCCCATCCATGTCGATGCAAGTGGTGGGTACTCATCCTTTCTGATGGCTGAGTAATATTCCATTGTATATCCCATACTCTTTGAAGATACGAAGATACCACATCTTCTTTATCCATTTGTCTCTTGAAGGGCATCTTGGCTTCTTCCACAGTTTGGCTATTGTGGACATTGTTGCTATGAACATTGGGACATGAGGAATAGCAGGGAGGACATCAGGAGCAGGAAGGGAAAAATGAAGGGGGGTGGGAATCGGAGGGGGAGACGAACCGTGAGAGACTATGGACTCTGGGGAAACAAACTGAGGGTTTCAGAGGGGAGGGGGGTGGGGGGATGGGTTAGCCTGGTGATGGGTATTAAGGAGGGCACGTACTGCAATGAGCACTGGGTGTTATACGCAAACAATGAATCATGGAACACTACATCAAAAACTAATGAAATACTGTATGGTGACTAATATAATAAATCAGATCATATTTATACATATATGAGAATATTCTACATATAGATCACAATACACTTATAGGTATGAATATGATCTGGTTACCTTTAAAGGGGGCATTAGAGATTTACGTGTATATGTATCTCCTACAAAACCTTATGTCTCTGGCCACTTTTCTATGTATAACCTGGGTATTTACCAATGTTAGTAACCATAAATTTATTTTTTCATTGCATTCTGCATAATATTCCACTGAATGGATAAGTCCTAAATTGTTTTGTCAATCTAACGGATGAATGCAAATTGTGCCATTACCAACAATGAAACAATGAACATCTTTTCATGTGGATCTGTAAATAGGTTTCATGCCCTATGGTGAGATAAGATTATTAGATTTAGCTTTAAGCTTTAGATTTATTTTTTATTTTATTTTTTAAAGATTTTATTCATTTGACAGAGACAGCCAGAGAGGGAACACAAGCAGGGGGAGTGGGAGAGGGAGAAGCAGGTTTCCTGCAGAGCAGGGAGCCTGATGTGGGGCTTGATCCCAGGACCCTGGGATCATGACCTAAGCTGAAGGCAGATGCTTGCACCCCAAACTTTAGATTTAGATTAGATTTAGCATTAAGGAATATTTATTTGTGCAATTTTATTGTCTCACAGTCTTACTGTTTTGGTAAACAGTAATAATGGTCACTGTAGATAATTTTTCAAAAAGCTAAAACCACCCTAAGCCTCTCTGCCAGAGTAAACCAGGTAGCATGTCCATGAACGTCCCTCTACATATTACCTCCTTGTATGTAAGCACATCTGTAGGTATACATATTATTACTTGGGCCACACATACTGGGAAGGCTCTAATGTAGCTTTCTCATGAATGATGGTTCTCTGTCCTTACAGACCATGTCCTTTTTGTGTGTGTGTGTGGCTGTGTATTAGAATATATTTATTCCACTACTTTGCTAATACTTATTTCCTTTAAAAAAATCAGTATAAACATCCTTGTGTACACTCTCACTTTTGCTATAATCTCCTAAGCAAAGCATCTAGTGCTAGGATTGCCAGGTCAAAGGGTATTTTGATATATATTGACCAGTTAATGTCCACTCCTGACAAGAGGTATTGAACACAGAATGCCCTGTAAACAGTAATCCACCTAAATTGTTACATTTAATGAAATTTCAATAAAAACCCAACTGGTTTCTTGCTCTGCCTTCCATGGGGGGTGGGGGAGAGGTGGGGATGGGGTGTGACAAAATTAATCTGCCAAAGCCCCTGCCTACACAGGTCTGGATGAAGGACTGTGCATAGGGAAGGCAATCTGACCTAAGCATGAAGGGAAATAATGAGAAGAAACCAATTACTAACAATTCAAGTTTACTAAAAAACTTCTTGTCATTAGTAACTACTTTTAACACTTTCAAAGAGTAACAGTGAAATCCTACCTTAATGAATTAGGGTCCAAAATTTCCAGGCATATAAATTGTAGTATGTTATTAGTTAAAAACAGTATTATCAGTCTATAAAATACAAACTAATGATACTAAATATTACACTGTACACAAGGGCTGACATACTACAAAGAACCAGGGCTGGATGGAGGATGGGGGCCATTCACAAATTTCATCCAAATTTGCCTTACTGTGGATGACAGCATGACATGATTTTCTGTACTTGAACGTTTCCTGAAATCTCATTAAGGCTACTTGCAGGATTCCTTTTGAGTATGTTATTATGAAATCTGGGTAGGGGAGTACAATTTTTAAATACTTGTCCTAATGATAGATTTTCTCCCTTTATTCAGTAATTGCTGGGCATCTATTAGGAGCCAAGCACACTTCTACATGGTAGAGATAAAGCAGTGAAAAACATCCCTCCCTACATGGAGGTTACATTGCCGTTGCCGTTAATTTTACTTGTCCCTCATGATACTTTCATTAAAGTTCTGCCCCTAATCTTCATTTATAAGGCCTCTTTCCTGGGTAGACTCAGATGAATTTTGAAATTCTTTTGCGTTGCATCCTGAAAATTGGGACATTCAGAACTCAAACATTGACTGTATTTATAGGTTTTCTCTCTGTGAAATCTGATGTTTGTAAAGAATTTATCTCCCGAGTCCTTAAAACAGCACTTTACAGAGCTTACTTGCATGTGAAGATTCCTTGAGGCTTCTGAATTCTGAAGGAACTTCCCACAATTCCCAGCATCGATTTTCCAGTAGAGAGGAGGATGTGAACTTTGAAGGCTACACCACACCTCACATGTCTACAGATTTCCTCCAGTGTGGACTCTCTGATGGTATACAAGATGTGATCTCTGGCTGAAGCCTTTGCAACAGACATCACATATGTATGGCCTTTCCCCAGTGTGGACCCTCTGATGTGTGTGAAAATGCGAGGCCTGACTGAAGCCTTTACCACACTGCTGACATGTATAGGGTTTCTCTCCTGTGTGAACTCTCTGATGAGCACTGAGCCCAGCACTCCAACTAAATTCTTTCCCACACTCCTCACATTTAAATGGTTTCTCTCCAGTGTGAATTATCTGATGGACTTGAAGATTTGACCTCTGGCTGAAGGCCTTACCACACGTATCACATTTATATGGTTTCTCTCCAGTGTGGACTCTCTGATGGGCTTGAAGATGTGAGGCCTGGCTGAATCGCTTCTGACACGCTTCACACTTGAATGGCTTCTCCCCAGTGTGGACACTCTGATGAGCTTGAAGATTTGAGGCCTGACTGAAGCCCTTCCCACACTCTTCACATTTATAAGGTTTCTCTCCTGTGTGAACCCTCTGATGATTGTGAAGATTCAAGCTCCAATTGAAGCGCTTCCCACACACCTCACATTTGTATGGTTTTTCTCCAGTGTGGACCCTCTGGTGGGCTTGAAAATATGAACTTTGACTGAAGCCTTTACCACACACATTGCAGCGAAATGGTTTCTCTCCTGTGTGAACTCTCTGATGGCTCTGAAAACTTGAGGCTGAACTAAAACCCTTCCCACACTCTTCACACTTATACGGTTTCTCCCCGGTGTGGACTCGTTGGTGGCTGTGAAGGTTAAAGCTCAAACTGAAGCACTTCCCACATTCATCACACTTGTATGGTTTCTCTTCAGTGTGGACTCTTTGATGGGTATGAAGATTTGAGCTACAACTAAAGCGTTTACCACAATCTCCACATTTGTATGGTTTCTCTCCAGTGTGGATTCTCTCGTGGGCCTGAAGATGTGATCTCTGAGTGAAGCCCTTCCCGCATACCTCACATTTGTAAGGTTTCTCTCCAGTGTGAACTCTGCAATGAATATTCAGATCAGTGCTACGACTGAAGCCCTTCCCACAACTTTCACATCGGTAGGGTTTCTCTCCTGTGTGGATAGGCAAATGGGCATAAAGATGTGAGGTCTGATTAAAGCTCTTACCACACTCAAGGCACGAATAGGGCTTCTCCCCTGTGTGGACTCTCTGGTGAGTTTGCAGGTTTGAGCTCTGGCTGAAACCCTTCCCACACTCATGACACCAATAGCGTTTCTTTCCTGTGTAAACACTTTGCTGAATGGGAACAGCTGAGCTATAACTGGTGTCCTTCTCATGTGCACTGTAAGGGGAGGACTTCTTTCCCGAGTGTACCTGTTGATGAAGTTCAAGACTGGGGCCATCACTGAATGCTTTCTCACATTCACTACAGTGGTAGGTCTGCTGGATAAGAGGGGACACCTTACCACAGTCATTATTGTGAGCTTTGTCTCTCTTGTGCACTGTATCGTCATCATGGTGGTGTGAAATACAACTGAAAATGTTAACGTATGGAGCAAATATACATAATTGGCTTTTCATCTGAGTCTTACAACTTCTCTGGTAATTCTGTGTTTCACTTAGATATATTTTACTCCAAGAATTATGAGCTCTCCCAGCCAGAAATTCTTGCTTTTCAATAATCTTGGAATGATCCTCTAGAAGATTCATGATACAGCTGTCCTCCACAGAAGCCTGAATACATATTCCTGCTCCCACTTGACAGGGGGAATCACACTGGTCAGGGAACTGAGAACTCTTTCCTTGACTATTTATCACAGAGTCTTGATTTTTGTTTAATTTGCTCACAACACGTCTCTTGATTTGCCAACATGAAAGCTCTCCCAACGAAAGGCACCTTATTCCTGCTTCATGAAGAGTCTCCACCTCATTTTGATTCCTACCTCCTGAAAGAATAAGGATAAAGAATTAGGGACAGAAAGAGTGACATCAGCAAGTTGGTAAACAGAAACTCCAAGCCCTTGTTCCCCAAAGAAAACATTTAAAAAAAAAAAGCCTAGCTGAAAAGGATCTATAGCAAACAAGGGACCATCCAGTAGAAAAAAATACACTTAAAATGGGAGGAAATTTGGGATCAGCCCAAAGTGAGGGTTTAAGGTCTTCTCAGGTCTTTACTGAGTATGTCTTACCTTGGGGCTGTGTGGGCTTTTCCTCATTCTCCATATGCAGCTACTTTTAAATGTAGTGGCAGTTTTACTTATGGTAAGGTACAGTCTGAAGGATGCAGGAGCCCACCTCGCAATTCCCTACTTCAAACTGGGCAGAGCAGAGCAGACTTTATTTGCACTGGTCTAACCTGTTTGGGGGCTGCTGGAGGGACCAGTGTCGATTCTGTCTGACTTGGAGACAGGGCCTCGGGGGAGCTGCAGGGGGATTACAGACCTGCAGAAGGCTGGGGAGAATGATTACATGTGAAGGAATGCAAAAGAACACCTATGTCCCCATAAAGCTAGGGTGACGATCTTTGGGAGGTTCAGACACTTAAAAGCATCTTTGTATATGATAGAGTTGAGAAACACACACACACATAAGCCCAGGCAAGACACAGGCTCAGAACATTCCTGAGAAGACCTTAAGCCCTCACCATGGGGAGACCCCGGGGTTCACAACACACCCTGCACATTAGTGAAGGTCTTCCCTGAAAAAAAGAGCTGTTTTCAAAAGCATACCAAAAAAAAAAAAAAAAAAAAGAAAAAGAAAAACAGGAAAAATGCCTATTTGGAGGAATAAAGTGGCAGCAACGAATAGTCTGTGACGGGTATCAGCAGTGTCAGACAAGGTCTTTAGAACTGTCTGAAATACACTCAAAGAGCTAAACAAGAGAGCAATGTAAGCAGGAAGGCAGAATGGGATGGTCCAGCCCTCGGTACCACACAGGAGCAACAGATAAACAACACCACACAGACAACAATGACTTTGTGAGAACTCTGAAAACCAGTTAAGGTGCAGCAATAATACAATGTTTAACCAAGTAAAAGATGTACTCAAAGCTCTACAAAATTTCCCAAGTTTTTCTTTAAATTTTTTATTGTTAATCACCATACATTACATCATTAGTTTTTTTATGTAGTGTTCCATGATTCATTGTGCATAACACCCAGTGCTCCATGCAGAACGTGCCCTCTTTAGTACCCATCACCAAGCTAACCCATACCCCCACCCCCTCCCCTCTAGAACCCTGTTTGTTTTTCAGAGTCCATCATCTCTCATGGTTTGTCTCTCCCTCCAATTTACCCCCCTTCATTCTTCCCCTCCTGCTATCTTTTTTTTTCTTAACATATATTGTATTATTTGTTTCAGAAGTACAGATCTGTGATTCAACAGTCTTGCACAATTCACAGCACTCACCACGGCACATACCCTCCCCAATGTCTATCACCCAGCCACCCAATCCCTCCCACCCCCGACCACTCCAGCAACCCTCAGTTTGTTCCCTGAGATTAAGAAATCCTCGTGAGGTCATATGATACATGTCTTTCTCTGATTGACTTATTTCACTCAGCATAACACCCTCCAGTTCCATCCACGTTGCAAATGGCAAGATCTCATTCCTTTTGATGGCTGCATAATATTCCATTGCATGTATATACCACATCTTCTTTATCCATTCATCTGTCGATGGACATATTGACTCTTTCCACAGTTTGGCTATTGTGGACATTGCTGCTATAAACATCGGGGTGCACGTACCCCTTCGGATCCCTACATTTGTATCTTTGGGGTAAATACCCAGTAGTGCAATTGCTGGATCGTATGGTAGCTCTATTTTCAACTTTTTGAGGAACCTCCATACTGTTTTCCAGAGTGGTTGCACCAGCTTGCATTCCCACCAACAGTGTAGGAGGGTTCCCCTTTCTCCACATCCCCGCCAACATCTGTCGTTTCCTGACTTAATTTTAGCCATTCTGACTGGTGTGAGGTGGTATCTCATTGAGGTTTTGATTTGGATTTCCCTGATGCCGAGCAATGTGGAGCACTTTTTCATGCCTCTGTTGGCCATTTGGATGTCTTCTTTGGAAAAATGTCTGTTCATGTCTTCTGCCCATTTCTTGATTGGATTATTCTTTGGGTGTTGAGTTTGATAAGTTCTTTATAGATTTTGGATACTAGCCCTTTATCTGATATGTCATTTGCAAATATCTTCTCCCATTCTGTCAGTTGTCTTTTGGTTTTGTGGACTGTTTCTTTTGCTGTGCAAAAGTTTTTATCTTGATGAGGCCCCAATAGTTCATTTTTGCCCTTGCTTCCCTTGCCTTTGGCGATGTTTCTAGGAAGAAGCTGCTGCGGCTGAGGTCGAAGAGGTTGCTGCCTGTGTTCTCCTTTAGGATTTTGATGGACTCCTGTCTCACGTTTAGGTCTTTCAACCATTTGGAGTCTATTTTTGTGTGTGGTGTAAGGAAATGGTCCAGTTTCATTCTGCTGCATGTGGCTGTCCAATTTTCCCAACACCATTTGTTGAAGAGACTGTCTTTTTGCCATTGGACATTCTTTCCTGCTTTGTCGAAGATTACTTGACCCTAGAGTTGAGGGTCAATTTGTGGGCTCTCTATTCTGTTCCATTGATCTATGTGTCTGTTTTTGTGCCAGTACCATACTGTCTTGATGATGACAGCTTTGTAATAGAGCTGGAAGTCTGGAATTGTGAGGCTGCCAGCTTTGCTTTTCAACATTCCTCTGGCTATTCGGGGTCTTTTCTGGTTCCATACAAATTTTAGGATTATTTGTTCCATTTCTTTGAAAAAAGCGGATGGTATTTTGATGGGGATTGCATTGAATGTGTAGATTGTTCTAGGTAGCATTGACATCTTCACAATATTTGTTCTTCCAATCCATGAGCATGGAACATTTTTCCATTTCTTTGTGTCTTCCTCAATTTCTTTCATGAGTATTTTATAGTTTTCTGAGTACAGATCCTTTGCCTCTTTGGTTAAATTTATTCCTAGGTATCTTATGGTTTTGGGTGCAATTGTAAATGGGATCGACTCCTTCATTTCTCTCTCTTCTGTCTTGTTGGTGTATAGGAATGCCACTGATTTCTGTTCATTGATTTTATATCCTGCCACTTCACTGAATTCCTGGATGAGTTCTAGCAGTTTTGGGGTGGAGTCTTTTGGGTTTTCCACATAAAGTATCATATCATCTGCAAAGAGTGAGAGTTTGACTTCTTCTTTGCCAATTTGGATGCCTTTGAGTTCTTTTTGTTGTCTGATTGCTGTGGCTAGGACTTCTAATACTATGTTGAATAGCAGTGGTGAGAGTGGACATCCCTGCTGCGTTCCTGACCTCAAGGGGAAAGCTCTCGGTTTTTCCCCATTGAGAATGATATTCGCTGTAGGTTTTTCATAGATGGCTTTTAGGATATTGAGGTATGTACCCTCTATCCCTATACTCTGAAGAGTTTTGATCAAGAAAGGATGCTGTACTTTGTCAAATGCTTTTTCTGCATCTATTGAGAGGATCATATGATTCTTGTTCTTTCTTTTGTTAATGTATTGTATCACGTTGATTGATTTGCAGATGTTGAACCAACCTTGCAGCCCAGGGATAAATCCCACTTAGTCGTGTGTGGGTGGGTCGTGTGGGTCGTGAATAATCCTTTTAATGTACTGTTGGGTCCTATTGGCTAGTATTTTGGTGAGAATTTTTGCATCCATGTTCATCAAGGATATTGGTAATTCTCCTTTTTGATGGGGTCTTTGTCTGGTTTTGGGATCAAGGTAATGGCCTCATAAAACGAGTTTGGAAGTTTTCCTTCCATTTCTATTTTTTGGAACAGTTTCAGGAGAATAGGTATTAATTCTTCTTTAAATGTTTGGTAGAATTTCCCTGGGAAGCCATCTGGCCCTGGGTTTTTGTTTGTTGGGAGATTTTTGATGACTGCTTCAATTTCCTTAGTGGTTATAGGTCTGTTCAGGTTTTCTATTTCTTCCTGGTTCAGTTTTGGTAGTTGATACATCTCTAGGAATGCATCCATTTCTTCCAGGTTATCTAATTTGCTGGCATAGAGTTGCTCATAATATGTTCTTATAATTGTATTTCTTTGGTGTTGGTTGTGATCTCTCCTCTTTCATTCATGATTTTGTTGATTTGGGTCATTTCTCTTTTCTTTTTGATAAGTCTGGCCAGGGGCTTATCAATCTTGTTAATTCTGTCAAAGAACCAGCTCCTAGTTTCGTTGATCTGTTCTACTGTTCTTTTGGTTTCTAGTTCATTGATTTCTGCTCTGATCTTTATTACTTCTCTTTTTCCTGTTGGGTTTAGTCTTTATTTGCTGTTTTTTTCTCTAGCTCCTTTAGGTGTAGGGTTAGGTTGTGTATTCGAGACCTTTCTTATTTGAGAAAGGCTTGTATTGCTATATACTTTCCTCTTAGGACTGCCTTTGCTGCATCCCAAAGATTTTGAACAGTTGTGTTTTCATTTTCATTTGTTTCCATGAATTTTTTTTAATCCTTTACTTTCCTGGTTGACCCATTCATTCTTTATTAGGATGCTCTTTAGCCTCCATGTATTTGAGTTCTTTCCGACTTTCCTCTTCTGATTGAGTTCTAGTTTCAAAGCATTGTGGTCTGAAAATATGCAGGGAATAATCCCAATCTTTTGGTACTGGTTGAGACCTGATTTGTGACCTAGGATGTGATCAATTCTGGAGAATGTTCCATGAGCACTAGAGAAGAATGTGTATTCCGTTGCTTTGGGATGGAATGTTCTGAATATGTCTGTGAAGTCCATTTGGTCCAGTGTGTCATTTAAAGTCTTTATTTCCTTGTTGATCTTTTGCTTAGATGATCTGTCCATTCCAGTCAGGGGGGTGTTAAAGTCCCCCACTATTATTGTTGTCAATGTGTTTCTTTGCTTTTGTTATTAATTGCCTTATATAATTGGCTGCTCCCATGTTAGGGGCATGGATATTTACAATTGTTAGATCTTCTTGTTGGATAGACCCTTTAAGTAGGATATAGTGTCCTCCCTCACCTCTTATTACAGTCTTTGGTTTAAAATCTAATTTGTCTGATATAAGGATTTCCACCCCAGCTTTTTTTTTTTTTTGGTGTCCATTAGCATGGTAAATGGTTTTCCACCCCCTCACTTTCAATCTGGGGGTGTCTTTGGGTCCTAAACGAGTCTCTGGCAGACAGCATATTGATGGGTCTTGTTTTTTAATCCAATCTGATAGCCTGTGTCTTTTGATTGGGGCATTTAGTCCATTTACATTCAGGGTAACTATTGAAAGATTTGAATTTAGTGTCATCGTATTGCCTGTAAGGTGACTGTTACTGTATATTGTCTGCGTTCCTTTCTGGTCTATGCTGCTTTTAGGCTCTCTCTTTGCTTAGAGCACCCCTTTCAATATTTCTTGTAGGGCTGGTTTCATGTTTGCAAATTCCTTTAGTTTTTATTTGTCCTGGAAGCTTTTTATCTCTCCTTCAATTTTCAATGACAGCCTAGCTGGATATCGTATTCTTGGCTGCATATTTTTCTCGTTTAGTGCTCTGAATATATAATGCCAGTCCTTTCTGGCCTGCCAGGTCTCTGGATATGTCTGTTGCCAGTCTAATGTTTCTACCATTGTAGGTTACAGATCTCTTCTCCTGAGCGGCTTTCAGGATTTTCTCTTTGTCTCTGAGACTCGTAAGTTTTACTATTAGATGTCGGGGTGTTGACCTATTTTTATTGATGTTTGAGAGGGGTTCTCTGTGTCTCCTGGATTTTGATGCCTATTTCTTTCCACACATTAGGGAAGTTCTCTGTTATAATTTGCTCCAATATACCTTCTGCCCCTCTTTCTTCTTCTGGGATCCCAATTATACTAATGTTTCGTCTTATGGTACTGCTTATCTCTCAAATTTTGCCCTCGTGATCCAGTAGTTGTTTATCTCTTTCTCAGCTTCTTTATTTTCCATCATTTGGTCTTCTATATTGCTGATTCTCTCTTCTGCCTCATTTATCCTAGCAGTTAGTGCCCCCATTTTTGATTGCACCTTGTTAACAGCCTTTTTGATTTCGACTTGGTTAGATTTTAGTTCTTTTACTTCTCCAGAAAGGGTTTCTCTAATAACTTCCATGCTTTCTTCAAGCCCAGCTAGTATCTTTAAAATCATGATTCTGAACTCTAGGTCTGACATCGTACTAATGTCTATATTGAGTAGGTCCCTGGCAGACGGTAGTACCTCTTGTTCTTTTTGTTGAGGTGATTTTTTTCCATCTTGTCATTTTGTCCAGAGAATAGATGAATGAGAGAACAAAATGCTAACAGGGTAACAACGTCCCCAGAAAATATACTCTAAACAAATCAGAAAAGACCTGAAACCAGGGGAAAAGGGAAAGAAAGAAAAAAGAGGAAAAAAAAACTATGATCAAATATGATCCAGCTGGTGCATAGATCAGTGGCACACACTGGATTTTGGGTGTATTTTGGTCTGTTAGAAGGAAGTGCCTCCCAAAATTTTAAAGACTTCTATATAAGGGTTGATATGATGAAGGGATGGAATATGACTATAAAGATGAAAATTATAAAAAATTTTATAAAAGGAATTAAGTTTGGAAAAAAAGATTTAAAAAAAGTGATCAGGCAGGAGACTAGAACAAAGCCATACTAGAGATTTAGGGTATATTTTGATCTGTTAGAAGAAACCATCTCAATTTTAAAGAGATTATATATACATATATATATATGTATATGCCAAAACTAAGGGTAACTACTGTAGGGCTAGAATATGACTCTAAAAATAATAATGTTTTTTTAAAAGGATAAAATGGTTGAAAAAGGGAAAAAGAAAAATTCAAAAAAAACTTAAAGATTAACTTTGAAAGACTAAAGAATCATGGTAAAAAAGCCATGAATTCTATGTGCAGTATTCCCCTAGTGCTGGAGTTCTGTTCTCATTGATGGGTACACTCGGTCTTGGCTGGCTGTTCGTGCTGATCTTCTGGGAGAGGGGCCTGTTGCCGTGGTTCCCAAATGTCTTTGCCTGAGGCGGAATTGTCCCGCCCTGGCTGCTCCAGGGCTCTATCACTTGCCAGAAGCGGCGGACGGAGGCCCCCTTCCCTGCTGTCTACCCTCCCGAATATCGCCTCGTATTCACTTCTCCGAACGTCCTACCTTCCAGAAGGTGGTCGCTTTTCTGTTCAGAGAGTTGTTGCTATTCTTTTCTTCGATCTCCTGTTGAGTTCGTAGGTGTTCAGAATGGTTTGATCCGTATCCAGCTGAATTCCTGAGACCAGATGAAATCCAGGTCTTCTACTCCTCCATCTTGCTCCGCCCCCAATTTCCCAGAGTTTTTGCCCGCCCCACCCCTCCTGGTGAGTGTGTGGCAAGGGTGGGAGGAGGCTGCCCAGTTCCTGGTTGCAAACAAGGAAACCTAACTCCTACAAAGGAAAATATCTCCAAAAAACCAAACCTACCAGAAAAGACCCCAAATAGCCAAAGGAATACTGAAAAAAAACCAAAGCTGGAGGCATCAAAATTCGGACTTCAAGCTGAATTACAAAACTGTAATCATGACATTCACTCTTCTGGAGGAGTCTGTATAAGAGTGACTACTTCCCAAGGTATTTTATCAGGCCAGCGTTACCCTGACACCAAAATCAGACACAGACATTACAAGAAAAGACAACTACAGATCCATACAAAGCTTTGCCAGCTAAATCCAATGATGTATAAAAAGGGCACTAAATCATGGAGTGATTGTTTCGAGAATGCAAGGTTAGTTTAACATTCAAAAATCAGATGAAACACTTTCCTCTATAGATCAGGAACAAGGCATAATCACAGATCACCACAACAAATATAATGAAAAAGTTTGAAATATTGTGGGAATTACCAAAAGGTGACACAGAGAAATGAAGCAAGCAAATGCTGTTGGAAAAACAGTGCTGAAAGACTTGATGCAGGGCTGCTATAAACCTTCAGTGTATAAAAACAGAGCTACTCTATGACCCAGCAATTGCTCTACTGGGTATTTATCCCAAAGACACAGATGTAGTGAAAAGGGCCATATGCACCCCAGTGTTCATAGCAGCAATGTCTACAATAGCCAAACTGTGGAAAGAGCCGGGATGCCCTTCAACAGATGAATGGATAAAGATGTGGTCCGTATATACAATGGAATATTAGCCATCAGAAAGGATGAATACCCAAGTTTTGCATCAACATGGATGGGACTGGAGGAGATTATGCTAAGTGAAATAAGTCAAGCAGAGAAAGTCAATTATCCTATGGTTTCACTTATTTGTGGAACATAAGAAATAGCATGGGGGACATTAGGAGAAGGGGGGAAATCGGGGGGGGGAAATGAACCATAAGAGACTATGGACACCGGGATCAAACTGAGGGTTTTGGGGGTGGGGTAGGGGGGATAGGTTAGCCTGGTGATGGGTATTAAGGAGCGCGCGTACTGCATGGAGCACTGGGTGTATATACGCAATGAATCATGAAACACTACATCAAAAACTAATGATGTACTGTATGGTGACTAACATTTAAAAAAAAAACAAACCCACAAATAGAAGTACAAAAAACCCGGTATCTGCGAAGTGCTGTAGAGTGAGGTACGCCTGTATTCAAATAGCCAACAGTTACAGGTATCACCTGCTTTCTGAAAGTTTGTGTTAACTCCACTTCATTTTGACAAAAACCTACATTTGTACTGGCATTTGCTAACCAAAAGAAACCCAAAAAGGATTTTCACTTTTATGAAAATAGGTGAAAAGTGAACATCGAATTTAGTGTTTGTTTTGCAGTGAGCCCTTATAGACGCAGTGTGTACCCTCAGCGGCAAACAGCTAGGCTCTCAGGAACTCCATTCAGCATCTCGGCATTGAAGCCACTATAGCTCTGAACTGTGTCTGGGAGCATCTGTGCTTTATCTCAACTTATTCCGTGCATCCACTAGCAAGATGTGTCTTAGGTACCAAAAAAGCCCGAGAGAGGTTATTTTTGCGGTCTGGGAACAGCCAAAATTTTCCATAGAAATTATTGGTAATTGTTTCTTTATGCCATTTGTTTACAAAATATTTTTTAATTCATGCATTTTTATTGATATTGCATTGGTTGTATAATTAATCTGGGAAGGACTGACTTCTTTAAGCTATTGATTGACTCTTCCCATTCAGGACCACAATATGTCTCTTCACTGATTCTGGCCATTCTTCATGGCCTTCAGGAAAGTTTTATAATTGCCTTCATATAAATCTGGCATATTTCTAGTTAATCCCAAAGAGTTTTATCTTTTTTGTCATTGTTGCTGTTATGAATGAGGTCCTTTTATATATATTTTTTTTTCCCATAGGAACCCCCTTTCAGAGAGCAGAGGAAACCTGTACATGAAAGATGTTCAACATCACTAATCATCAGGTAAATGCAAATCAAAACCACAATGAGGTGCCACCTCATGCCTATTAGAATGGCTAGCATCAAAAGAGACAAGAGGTAATAAATGTTGGAGAGGATGTTGAAGAAAGGGAAGCTCGTGCACTGTTGGTGGGATTGTAAACTGGGGCAGCCAGTATGGAAAACAGTGTAGAGGTTCCTCAAAGGATTTTAAGATTTTATTTGTCAGAGAGAAAGAGAGGATGCAGACACACACACACACGCACGCAGGGGGAGCGGCAGGCACAGGGAGAAGCAGACTCCCTGCTGAGCAGGGAGCCCGATGGACCCTGGGATCATGACCTGAGCCAAAGGCAGATGCTTAACTGACTGAGCCACCCAGGTGTCCCTCCTCAAAGCATTTAAAACAGAACTACCACATGTCCCAGCATTCCACTTCTGGGTATATATCTGAGGGAAACAAAAATCAGTATGCGGGGGAGATATCTGCACCATGTTCACTGCAGCAGCATTTACAATAGCTAACACACAGAAACAAGTGTCCGTTGATGGATGAATGCGTAAAGAAATTGTGTGTGAGTGGGGGGGGGAATATTCTGCAGCCATACGTAAGAATTAAATCTTGCCATTATGACAACACAGAAGGACCTCAAGGGCATTATGCTAAGTGAAATAAGTCCGACAAATACTGTATAATCTCTCATAGGTAGGAAAAAAACTCAAAAAAGATAAAATCTGTGGTTACTGAGTATGGGGGAAATGGATGAAAGGGATCAAAAGGTCCCTACTTCCAGTTATAAGTACTGAGGATGTACTGTAACAATGAATATGGCTAACGCTGCTCTATGGCATATTTGAAAATTGCTAAGAATGTAAATCCTAAAAGTTCTCATCACAAGGGAAAAAACCGTTTTTTTTTAAGATTTTTATTTAAGATTTTTATTTATTTGCGAGAAAGAGAATGAGAGATGGAGAGCACGAGAGGGAGGAGGGTCAGAGGGAGAAGCAGACTCCCCACTGAGCAGAGAGCCCGATGCAGGACTCGATCCCGGGATGCCAGGATCATGACCTGAGCTGAAGGCGGTCACTTAACCAACTGAGCCACCCAGGCGCCCCAAAAAACCGTTTTTTTTAAAAACCTATGCGAGGTAATAGATTTTAACTAAACTTACTATGGTAAGTCATTTTGTAATATATGTAAATCAAATCATGATATTCACCTTAAAATTTTAGTGCTTAGGTCAATTATATCTTAATAAAAAAAGAAAAAGGAGAAACAAACTGTTGGCTTTAGAGGTGAGGGGGGTGGGGGGATGGGTTAGCCTGGTGATGGGTGGGTATTAAAGATGGCATGTACTGCATGGAGCACTGGGTGTTATACAAAAACCATGAATCACCACATCAAAAACTAATGATGTACTGTATAGTGACTAACATAATAAAATTAGAAAAAGGGGGGCGCCTGGGTGGCTCAGTTGTTAAGCGTCTGCCTTTGGCTCAGGTCATGATCCCGGGCTCCTGGGATTGAGCCCCACATCAGGCTCTCTGCTCTGTGGGAAGCCTGCTTCTCCCTCTCCCCCTGCTCGTGTTCCCTCTCTCGCTGTGTCTCTGTGTGTCAAATAAATAAATAAAATCTTTAAAAAAAAAAAAAGGCATCAATACAGATACTATGGACATGAAAATAACAGACACTATGAATAACTCTATGCCCACATCTAATAAACCTAGATGAAATGGACCAATTCCTTGAAAGACACAATTTGCCAAATCTCAATCTGAATAGACCTAAATCTTTCAAAACAGAAAGCACCAGACCCAGGTGGGTTCACGTGTGAATTCTACCAAACAGTTAAGAAAGGGATTATACTAATTCTCTACAAGAGCTTTCAGAGGACAGAAGCAGAGGGAATGTTTCCTCATTCTATGAGGCCATCATTACCCTAACACCAAAACCAAAGATACAAGAAAACTACAGACCAATGTATTTCATTAACACATGGACTCTGAGAAACAAACTGTGGGCTTTAGAGGGGAGGGGGGTGGCAGGATGAGTTAGCCCAGTGATGGATATTAAGGAGGGCACGTACTGCATGGAGCACTGGGTGTTATATGAAAACAATAAATCATGGATCACTACATCAAAAATTAATGATGTATGGTGACTAACCTAAATTAAAAAAAGATGCAAAGATCATCAAAAATATTAGCAAATCAAATGCAACTATGTATAAAAAGAATTACACACTGTGACCAAGTGCACCAGGCATGTAAGACTGGTTCAAAACGTGAAAATTAATATCCATCCCATGATACTATCAAAAGAGAGAAAAAGCATTTGATAAAATCCAATACTCGTTTATAATAAAAACTCTCAGCAAACTAGGAATATAGAAGAAATTACTCAACTGGATAAAGGACAACTGTAAAACTAACAGCTAATATCTTTAATTTTATTATGTTAGTCACCATACAGTACATCATTAGGTTTTGACGTAGTGATCCACGATTCATTGTTTTCGTTTTACACCCAGTGCTCCATGCAGTACGTGCCCTCCTTAATGCCCATCACCAGGCTAGCCCACCCCCTCCCCCCCTCCCCTCTAAAACCCTCAGTTTGTTTCTCGGAGTCCATAGTCTCTCATGGTTCATCTCTCCCTCTGATTTCCCCCCTTCAGTTTTCCCTTCCTTCTCCTAATGTCCTCCGTGCTTTTCCTTATGTTCCACAAATAAGTGAAACCATATGATAATTGACTTTCTCTGCTTGACTCATTTCACTTAGCATAATCTCCTGCAGTCCCATCCATGTTGATGTAAAAGTTGGATATTCATCCTTTCTGATGGCTGAGTAATATTCCATTGTATATATGGACCACATCTTCTTTATCCATAACTTAATGGTGAGAAACCCAAAACCTTCCTATTAAAATCAGGAAAAAGGATGTCTTTTTTAAAATCGCTTTTGATTTGAAGTGTACCCCTTTTCAATACTGTAAGTCCCAGCAAATGCAAGAAAAGGAAGTAAAAAGGGTACAGATTGCAAAGGAAGAAATAAAACTCATTGTTGGTAGATGATATGACTGTCTATGTAGAAACCCCCAAAGAATCAACCAAAAAAACTCTTGGAACTAATAAACCCTTACAGCAAAGATGTAGGACACAAGATATAGAAAAGTATATTGCTCTCATATACATAAGCAATGGACAAATGGAATTTGAAATTAAAATCACATTATCATTTACATTAGCACCCTCCAAAATGAACTATGTAGGTATGAATCTAACAAGATCTGTATGAGAAAAATTATAAAACTCTGATGAACAAAATCTAAGTAAATGGAAAAATATTCTAAATTCAGGGATAAAAAGACTCAATACTGTCAAGATGTCAGTCCTTTGCAATCCCAATCAAAATCCTGGCAAGATATTTGGTGGATACTGACAAACAGATTTAAAAGTTTATATGGAAACACAAAAGACCCAGAAGAGCCAGAACAATATTGAAGAACAACAAAGCTGGAGGACTGACATTAATCAACTTCTAAGTTTACTATCTAAAGCTGCAGTATTCAAGATGGTGTAGTACTGGCAAAAGAACAGATGAATAGACCACTGGAACAGAATAAAGAGCTAAGAAATAGGCCCAAATATAATCAACTGATCTTTGACAAAAAAGTAAAGGCAATACAATGAAGCAAAGACAGTCTTTTTGACAAATGGTGCTGGAACTGGACATTCACATGCAAAAAAAAAAAAACTTTTCACAAAGATTAAATCATAGACCTTAATGTAAATACAAAACTGTCATACTCCTAAGTTTCTGCTCTGTGAAAGCCACTGTCGAGAGTAAGACAAGCCACAGACAGGGAGAAAATATTTGTGAAAAATATATGTGGTAAAGGAATGTTACTCAACATATACACAAAGAACTCTTCAAAGTCAACCATAAGAAAACAATCCACTTAAAATATGGGTAGGGGCGCCTGGGTGGCTCAGTCGTTAAGCGTCTGCCTTCAGCTTGGTTCATGATCCCAGGGTCCTGGGATCGAGCCCCATGTCGGGCTCCCTGCTCAGCGGGAACCCTGCTTCTCCCTCTCCCACTCCCCCTGCTTGTGTTCCCTCTCTCACTGTGTCGCTGTCTGTCAAATAAAACCTTTAAAAAAAATAAAATATGGGTAAAAAGACATGAACAGACCCATCACCAAAGAAAATTATACAGACAGCAAACAGGCCCACGAAAAGGTGTTCGACATCGTCATATGTCTTTAGTGAACTGCAAATTAAGATACCACTACACCTGTTAGAATGGCCAAAATCCCAATGACAACACCATTGCTGGTGAGGATGTGGGGCAACTGGAACTCTCAGTTCACCGTTGCTGAAAATTTGGCAGTTTCTCTTAAAACTACAAAAGTAAATTGTGGACCTTGGTCTTTACCCAAATGAGTTGAAAACATGTCCATACAAAAATCATCACACAGAAGTTTACATCGGCTTTATTTGTAACTGTCAAAACTTGGAAGCAATCAACTGAATGGATGAATAAACTGGTACATCCAGACAATGGACTATTATCCAGTGCTCAAAAGAAAAGACCTACCGAGCCTTCAAGTAACTGTAAATTACTAGGTGAAAGAAGTGAGTCTGAAACAACTAAAAGCTCTAAGAGTCTACCTGTAGGGTGTCCTGGGAAAGGCAAATCTGTGGAGACAAAAGGATCGCTAGTTGACCGTGGAGAGAGGGGAAGGGAAATTAACAGGTGGAGCACAGAGAATTGTAAGGCAACCTATTCTGTATGGTGCTTTAAGGGTAGATACATACCATTATAAATCTGAACACACAAAACGTACAAGACAAAGAGTGACCTCTACTGTAAACTATAGACACTGGGCGACAACGATGTATCAGTGTAGGTTCATCAGTTATGACAAAAATACCACTCTAGTATCAAATGTTGGTAGGGGAAAGCTGATGTGTGTGCATGCGCATGTGTGCATGATCTATGGGAACTATCTTCTCACTTTTGCTGTAAACCTAAAAGTGGTGTGAAAAATTGTGTGTTATATATATGTACACACAATCAGTGAAAAAAATGAAAATTAACATATATACCAACCACATGATCCAACCATTCCATTCCTTATTCTTACCCAAGAAAAATGAAGGCCTATGGCAATACACACATGGATAGAAGAACATTCAGGATCTTCATTTGTAATAGCCCAAAGCTGGAAACAAACCTCCATCAACAGGTGAATGAATAAATTGTAGTATATCCACACTGGACTACTACTTGGAAATAAAAAGGAACGGCTGATAGATGCAACAACATGGGTGAATCTCAACTTATACTGAGTATAATAAGACAACTGAAAAAAATATTGTGTGATTCCATTTATAAAAAAATTTTTTTAAATTCAAAGTAATGTAGAGTGACAGGAAGTAGATCAGTAGTTGCCTAGGGACAGGCGTGGGACAAGAAGGAGAGAGAGGGAGAGATTACAAATGGGAATGAGAATTTTGTACAACTTTTAAAGACTTTTTTTGCTTTAGAGTGCTTCCCAAATTAACCCCCCTTCCAGATCAGACAGAAAAAAGCCAAAACTGTTCAGGGCCAGGGAGTAGGAAACTTTGGCTTCCAGAATTTCTGCCCTGAGAGCCACAGGAGTAACATTAATCTAAGTTCCTCCCAAATCCCTGGCTGACCATTAATGGCACAGGGTAAAATTTGCGTTTGATTCTCTTTTGACTCAATGCATTACTTAACCCACACACAGTTTGAGGTGTCAGAGGTCAGAACTCAAGGCTGGAAATACCACTGGAAATTTAAGGGAGAAAAATCAAAGGTAGGGGAATCACAGAGGGTCAGTCCCTAACTAGGACTAAACTCTGCCCACATCTTTGGCAGATCTCTCAACCATGCTGATGTAGCAAAGACCCCAAGGGCATGGACTGAAAAAGCAGCAGCCACAAGTCAATAGAGACATTAGAGCAAAACTAAACAATAGTCAATCTGCCCAAAATATTACAGGAAAGAACAGATGAGCAAAAATAGAAGACTAAAACAAAAGCATGATGGCAAATGTAAACACACCCAAATAAATAAATACACTGTGTGTAAATGTACTACTCTAAAATCAGAAGTCAGATGTTGGCAGATCACATAAAAACAAAGATCCAACTATATGCTGTCAACAAAAAACCTATTCTAAATACAAATAATTAAAAGAATAGAAAGACATACAAATACATTCTGCAAAGCCTAAGAAAGCTTAAGTGGCTAAACTAATATCAGAAAAAAAGTGACTACAAAATAGAACACCATTAAAGACAGAGCTGTAACAAAAGTGTCAATATGGCAAAATGTAACAATTACAAATGCCTATGTATCTAACAAAGACTACAAAATAAAGCAAAAACTGAGCAATGGACAAAACCACAGTTAGAGATTTCAACACACTTCTCTTAGTTGCTGAAAAAACAATTAGACCATAAAAAAAAAATCAGTGAAACAAAACAAATCTGAACCCCTAAAGTTAACCACTTTAACCAAAATGAAACCATCTTACACCAGTTAGAAAGGCAAAAATTAACAAGTCAGGAAATGACAGATGTTGGCGAGGATGTGGAGAAAGGGGAACCCTCTTACACTCTTGGTGGGAATGCAAGCTGGTACAGCCACTCTGGAGAACAGTATGGAGTTTCCTCAAGACGTTAAAAATAGAGCTACCCTATGACCCAACAATTGTACTACTAGGTATTTACCCCAAAGACACAGATGTAGTGAAAAGAAGGGGCACCTGCACCCAATATTCATAGCTGCAATGTCCACAATAGCCAAACTGTGGAAGGAACTGAGATGTCCTTCAACAGATGAAGGATAAAGATGTGGTCCATATATACAATGGAATATTACTCAGCCATCAGAAAAGATAAATACCTACCATTTGCATCAAGACGGATGGAACTGGAGGGTATTATGCTAAGTGAAGTCAAGCAGAGAAAGACAATTATCATATGGTTTCATTCATATGTGGAACATAAAGAACGAGCAGAGGACCATAGGGGAAGGGAGAGAAAACTGAATGGGAAGAAATCAGAGAGGGAGACAAACCATGAGAGACTCTGGACTTTGGGAAACAAATTGAGGCTTACAGAAGGGGGGGGGGGTGGGGGGATGAGGTAAAACAGTGAAGGGCATTAAGGAAGGCATGACAAAGGAGGCAAAATTATACAATGGGGAAAAGACAGTCTCTTGAATAACTGGTGCTGGGAAAACTGGACCACTTTCTTATCCTATACACAAAAATATACTCAAAATGGATGCAAGACCTAAGTGTGAGGCCTGAAACCATAAAAATCCTAGAAGAGAGCACAGGCGATAATCTCCTTGACATCAGTCTTAGCAACATTTTTCTAGATTATCTCCTCAGGCAAAGGAAACAGAAGCACAAATAAACTATGGGGGCTACATCAAAATAAAAAGCCTTTGCACAGCAAAGGAAACCATCAATAAAATAAAAAGGCAACCTAGTGAATAGGAGATATTTGCAAATGATAGCTCTGATAAGGGGTTAATATCTAAAATATATAAAGAACTTCTATAACTCAACACCAAAAACCCAAATAATCCAATTAAAAAATGGGCAGAAACCTGAATAGACATTTTTCCAAAGAAGACCTATGGATGGCCAAGAGACCCATGAAAAGATGCTCAGCATCACTCATCAGGAAAATGCAAATCAAAACCACAATGAGATATCACCTCACTCCTGTCAGACTGGCTAGAATAAAAAAGATGAGAAATAAGTTTTGGTGAGGATGTGGAGAAAAAGGAACCCTTGTGTACTGCTGGTGGGAAAGTAAATTTTTGCAGCCACCATGGAAAACAGTATGAGGGTTCCTCAAAAAATTAGAATTACCACATAAGCTAGTAATTCCACTACTGGATATTTACCAAAAGAAAATGAAACATTAATTCAAAAGGATATATGCACCCCTATATTTACTGCATTATTTACAAGAGCCAAGACATGAAAGCAGCCCAAGTGTCCATCAACAGATGAACCAATAAGGAAGATGTACACATACACACACACAGACATACATACACATAATGGATTAGTCATAAAAAAACAATGAAAACTTGCCATTTGCAACAACATGGATAGACCTTGAAGGTATTGTGCTGAGTGAAATATGTCAGAGAAAGACAAATACCTTTTGATTTCACTTATATGTGGAACCTAAAAATCAAAACACGTGAACAAATCAGAAACAGGCCCATAAATAAGAGAGAACTGGTGCTTGCCAGAGGGGGTTGAGGGATGGGCAAAATAGGTGAAGGGGGGGTAGGAAGTACAGGATTCCAACTGTGGGATGAATGAGTTATAGGGATGAAAAGTACAGCATAGGGAACACAGTCAACGGTCAGGTAACAGTGCTGTATGGTGACACACAGTAACAATGTATACAGTTGTCTATTCACTATGTTGTACACCTGAAACTACTGTAACATTATGTCAACTATACTTCAATAAAAAAATTAGATTTAAAAAAAGCCAGTAAGATATCCAGAAATGTCCTAATAATATATCAAAGTTAAATACACTCTGACCCACATGTCAAACAGGAAATTGCATGGAAAATTAGAAAATATTTATACACATGAAAAAATGCTCAACATCACTAGCCATCAGGGAAATATCAATCAAAACCACAATGAGATACCACTTTATACCAGTTAGAATGGCAAAAATTAACAAAACAGGAAACAAGAAATGTTAGCGAGGATGTGGAGAAAGGGAAACCCTCTTACACTGTTGATGGGTATACAAGGCTGGTACAGCCACTCTGTAAAACAGTATGGAGGTTCCTCAGGATGTTAAAAATACAGCTACCCTACGACCCAGGAATTGCACTACTAGGTATTTACACCAAAGATACTGATGTAGTGAAAAGAAGGGCCACATGTACCCCAATGTTCATAGCAGCAATGTCCACAATAGCCAAACTGTGGAAAAAGCCAAGATGCCCTTCAAGAAACGAATGGATAAAGAAGATGTGGTCCATATATACAATGGAATATTACTCAGCCATCAGAGAGGATGAATACCCACCATTCGCACCCACATGGAACTGGAGGGGATTATGTTAAGTGAAGTCAAGCAAAGACAATTATCATATAGTTTTACTCATATGTGGAACATAAGCAATAGCACGGAGGACCATAGGGGAAGGGAGGGAAATCCAAAGGGGGAGAAATCAGAGAGGGAGATGAACCATGAGAGACTATGGACCCCAGGAAACAATCTGAGGATTTCAGAGGGGAAGGGGGTGGGGGTAGGAGGTAACAGGGTGATGGGTATTGAGGAGGGCACGTGCTGTGATGAGCACTGGGTGTTATATGTAACTAATGAATCACTGAACACTACATCAAAAACTAATGATATACTATGCAGTGGTTAACTGAACATAATAAATTTAAAAAAAGTCTCAATTTGGCTCTCAAAAAATTTTGAAATGATGAAAATAATCACAATTTCTGATGTGCAGTTAAATAGCATTCAGATAATTTTATAGCTTTAAACGTTTATATTAGATTTTTGATTTTAGACTTTTTGTTTTCTAAGTTTCCATCTCAAGAAGTCATGAAAGAGGAAATTAAGAAAATCAGAGTAAAAATCAAATAAATGGAAACAATAGGGAAAATTCAACTTCAGGCATGAAAGATAGACTTTTACTATAGATCTTAGAGGCATTAAAATGAGATATATTCAACAACTTAGATTTTTTAAGAAGGTACTAATACCCTGAGACATACAAATTACCAAATCTGTTGCAAGAAAAGCAAAAAATCTAAATAGTTCAGGAATTTAATTCATAAATTATCACACTCACACAAAAAGACCAGATGACTTCACCAGTGAATTCCACTTAGCACTCAGGAAAAGAGTAATACCAGTCCTATACAAAGTCCTTTCAGGAAACAGAAGAGGAAGGTATACTTGAAAGTTATTGTTTAAGGGCAGTGTTACCTTGATATCAAAACCAGACAAAGACATCAAGTCCCAAGAAAATGACAAAAGCCCTCCTCAACACAGGTGCAAAAATCCTTAACAAAGGTCAAATCTTCTTTGTTTCTAGAAACGTAATAAGAATACTAGTACATGAATAAGTGGGGTTAATCCCCACATGTTAAAACAAGACAACAGGCCCCAAATGGAGTTGCAAGCCCCATGCCACCAAACTGAGACTTAATTACAATTTTGGCTGACCCAGAAACAAAATCTTAAACCAATCCCCATCTGCTCTAGTTAGGTACCCCTGCTATCTTTTTAAGGGAAACTAACCCTGCAATAATCAACTGGCTTTTTTTTTTTTTTTCTTTTTGCCTCATCTAACTTCCTGGTTCCTGTTCCCTTCTGCCTATAAAAGTCTCTTATTTTATATAGCTCCTCAGGGAGCTTTTCTATCTCCTGTAATGAATGTTGCCGGATTCATGAATCACTGAATAAAGCCAGTAAGATCTTGAAAATGTAGTCAGCTGAATTTTGTTTAGTAGAAGGAATGCAAGGTTGTTTTAACATGTGAAATCACCAATGCATTTTACCATATTCACAGCATAAAGAAGAAAATCTTATGATCATCTCAGTAAATGCAGACTAAGCATATTATGAAATACATATATACATATATTGATCCCCATTCATGATAAAAATTCTGAAATTAAAAACAGACGGGAACTCAACCCAATAAGAAAACCTGTGGCTCACACCATTATCAGTGGTGAAAGACTGAATGCTGTCCACATGCATTCAGGTGAACAAACTAGCCATCAAAAAAAGGTGTTCACGTTGGAAAAGAAGGAAGAATGTACATTTTTGTGTCACAATTTTCTACATAGAAAATCTTTAGGAATGTAAAAAAAAGTACAAAAATGCCTCTAGAATATACCAACATGGGAAGACTGCAGCCTACAAGGTTGATGTCAAAAACTGATTATATTCCTAAGTTGTAAAAGCAAATAACTGAAAAATGAAACAGTTCTATTTAGCATCAAATAAACTTCTGAAAAATTAAAGATTAATAAAACATATCCACTGAATACTATAAAATATGATATTGTGATTTATAATATGTATTTTGGTCATCAGTTCCTGGCCCACATCCCAAAACCCTTAGAATTTCCTAAGACAAAAGAACAACAGGAATATCTCTGTTATAATATTTGGTCTTTTGTTCTCAGTTCCTGAAACCCTTCTGCAGCCATACAGGTGACATGGGTCCTGTACTTTCTAATAAACCTCTTTCAACTATATCTGAATTTAGGTTAATGAGGTAACTTTTGGAAATCCCCTAAGGATGGCAGGCTGGTTGCCATGATGTGGGGCAATCAACCATGACTAGAGGTTTGGAACTTTCAGTCCCACCTCCTGACCTCTGGGAAAGGGAGAGGGGCAGAAGGCTGAATCAATCACTAATAGCCAATGACCTAACTGATCATGCCTAAGTAATGAAGCCTCCCTAAAAACCTGAAAGGAAGGGGTTCAGTGAGCTTTCAGGTCAGTGGACATGCAGGGAGAGTGGTGAGCTCAGAGAGAGCCTGGAAGCTCCGCACCCCTTCCCACATACTTTGCCCTGTGCATCTCTTCCGTGTGGCTGTTCTGGGTTATATCCTTTTAGAATAAACTGACAATCTAGTAAATAAACTATATCTCTGAGTTCTGTGAGCCACTGAGCAAATTAATTGAACCCGAGGTGGGGGCTGCAGGAACCTCTAAAGCACAGTTAACAACCTGGACTTGTGACTGGCCGTTGAAAGGCCGTTGAAGGGTGAGGAGTGAGAATCTTGTAGAACCAAGCCCTTAACCTGTAGGATCTGATGCTATATTTCTAGACAGATGGTGTCAAAATTGAGTAGAAATGTATGACACCCAGCTGGTATCTTGACTAATTGCTTAGTATGGCAATAACCTCCACATGTTAGAACTGGTGTAAGAATTACACAATTGAGGGGTGCCTGAGTGGCTCAGTTGGTTAAGGGTCTGACTCTTTGATTTCAGCTCAGGTCATCATCTCAGGGTCGTGGGACTGAGCCCTGCATCTGTGCTCTGTGGAGAGTCTGCTTGAGGATTCTTTACCCTCCACCCAGCTCCTCCCCCTGCTTACATGGTCTCTCTCTAAAATAAATCTTTCTTTTTTAAAGATTTTTTTTTTTATTTATTTGACAAAGAGAAACACAGCGAGAGAGGGAACACAGCAGGGAAGTGGGAGAGGGAGAAGCAGGCTCCCGGCTGAGCAGGGAGCCCGATGCGGGGCTCGATCCCAGGACCCTGGGATCATGACCTGAGCCAAAGGCAGACACTTAATGACTGAGCCACCCAGCGCCCCTAAAATAAATAAATCTTTTTTTTTTAAAGATTTATTTACTTATTTGAGAGAGAGAATGAGAGAGAGAGCATGAGAGGGGGGAGGGTCAGAGGGAGAAGCAGACTCCCCGCTGAGCGGGGAGCCCAATGCGGGACTCAATCCCGGGACTCCAGGATCATGACCTGAGCCAAAGGCAGTCGCTTAACCAACTGAGCCACCCAGGCGCCCTAAAATAAATAAATCTTTAAAAAATTATAGAATTGAAATGTGTCACTACAAAAAAAATCAAATAAACACAAACAAATGTGATAATGAAATAGGGGCAAAAAAGGTTTAAGACACTGGTGTTATATGCAACTGATAAATTGTTGAACACTATATCTGAGACTAATGATGTGCTATATGTTGGCTAATTGAATTTAACTGGGTGCTAGGCATTAAGGAGGGCATGTGATGTGATGAGCACTCAGTATTATACACAACTGATGAATTACTGAATGCTACATCTGAAACTAATGATATATTGACTAATTGAATTTAAATTAAAAAAAAGACATACATGAAACAAATAAAATGGCAAAAGTCCTTCCCTTTCTCTCTCTCTCTCTCTCTCTGCCTCTCCCCTCCTCTCTCTCAAATAAATCTTTAAAAAAAAGGTAAGTTCTGGAGATGTACAACATGATAACTATAGTTAACGATACTGTATTATATGTTTAAAAGTTTCTAAAGAGTAGATCTTAAAAGTTTTCATCACAAGGAAAAAAATTAACTATATGAGGTAATGCATGTTAACTAAGCTTATTAATCATTTTGTAATATATACAAATATCAAATCATTATGTTGTACAATGTGGACAGTGTTATATGTCAATTTTACCTCAATAATACTGGAAAAAATTAAAAAGATCTCAAATCAACAATGAAACTTTACATCATAAGGAACTAGAAAAAGAACAAACTGGGGTGCCAGGATAGCTCAAACAGTAGAGTGTCCAACTCTTGATTTCAGCTCCGGTCATGATCTCAAGGTCGTGGGACCAAGCCCCACATCAGGCTCTGCACTGAGTGTGAAGCCTGCTTGAGATTCTCTCTTCCTCTCCCTCTGCCCTCCACCCCTGCTCATGCACACTCTCTCTCTCTAAAAAAAAAAGAAAAGAAAAAGAACTAAACACCTAAAGCTAGCAGAAGGAAATAACAAAGGGCAGAGATAAATAAAATACAGAATTGAAAAACAATAGAGAAAATCAATGAGAAACAGTTGGTTCTTCAAAAGATCAACAAAATAGACAAAAATTTAGCTAGAGTGGCTAAGAAAAGAGAGAAGACTCAAATTACTAAAATTAGGAAGTGGGGATGTTACTACTGACTGTAGAGGAACACAAAAGATTGTAAGACAGTACTATGAATAATTGTATGCCAATAAATTGGATAACCTAGACAAAATGGACAAATTCCTAGAAACAAACCTAAGACTGAATCACAAAGAAACAGAAAGCCTAAGTAGACCTATAACTACTACAAAGACTGAATAAGTGATCAAAAACTTCCCAACAAAGAAAAGCAGGGACCAGATGGTTACACTGGTGAATTCTACCAATCATTTAAAGAATACCAATCCTTGGGGTGCCTGGGTGGCTCAGTTGGTTAAGCATCTGCCTTTGGCTCTGGTTGTGATTCCAGGGTCCTGGGGTCGGACCCCATGTCAGGCTCCCTGCTCAGCGGGGAGCCTGCTTCTCCCTCTCCCTCTGTGATCTCTCTCGTTCTGTCTCTCAAATAAATAAAAATCTTTTAAAAAATAAAAATGAAGAATATCAATCCTTGTTAAGCTTTTCCAAAAAATGGTAGAGGAAGGAACACTTCCTACTTATTCTGTAAGGCCAGTACTGCCTGACACTAAAGCCAGAGACACAGTAAGAAAGGAAACTAAAGACAAATATCCCTCATGAACACTGATCTAAAAAATACTAGCAAATGAAATTCAGTAGTATATTAAAAGAATACTACCACATGACCAAGTGGGATTTATTCCTGACATGCAAGGATGGTTTGACACACAAAAAATCAACGTGATATGCCACATTCACAGAATAAAGGAAAAAACGGCATAACCATCTCAGTTGATGTAGTAAAAGCATATGACAAAACTCAAAATACTTTCATGATAAAAACACTCAACAAACTAGGAATAGAAGGAAACTGCCTCAACATAATAAAAGTCTTAAATGAAAAACACACAGTACACATCAGACTCAATGGTGAAAGAATAAAAGCTTTTCCTCTAATATTAGGAATAAGGCAAGGATGCCTACTTCTGTCCCTAATATTCAACATAGTACTGGAAGTTTTAGCCAGAGAAATGGGCAAGAAATAAAAGGCATCCAAATTGGAAAGAAGTAAAACTGTTCATAGATGATATGATCTTATATGTGGAAAATGCTTAAGATTCCATATAAAAACTGTTTAATAAATGAATTCAGCAAAGTAGCAAGGTACAAAGTCATGCACAAAATCAGTTGCATTTCTATATATAAACAATGAACAATCTAAAAGGATATTAAGAAAACAATTCCATATACAATAGCATCATAAAGAATAAACTACTCGGGAATTAACCAAGGAGGTAAAAGACATGTACACTGAAAACTACAAAACACTGATAAATTAAAAACAAAAAAATTGAATGACAGACCATGTTCATGGATTGGAAGGTTTAGGATCTACAGATTCAGTGCAATCTCTATCAAAATCCCAACAATACAGAAACAGAAAAATCCATCCTAAGATTCACATGGAATCTCAAGGGATCCTGAGTAGCCAAAACAACCTTTAAAAAAAGAAAAAAGTTGGAGGTAATCACTTCCTAGTTTCAAAACTTGCTATAAAGCTGCAGTAGTCAAAATAGTGGGGTACTGGCATAAAGACATACAGACCAAGGGAATAGTCTAGAGAGCTCAGAACTAAACCATCACATACAAAGTCAAATGGTTTTTGACAAGGGTGCCAAGACCATTCAATGGGAAAAGGGCAGTCTTTTCAATAAATGGTGCTAGAGAAATTGGATATCCACATGCAAAAGAATGAAGTCAGACGCTTCCTTATTCTATATTCAAAAATTACTTCAAAATGCATCAAAGATCTAAACATAGGAGCTAAAACTATAAAACTACTAGGAGAAAACATAGGGCAAAAGCTTCATGATACTGGACTTGACAATGATTTCTTGGATAATATTCTAAAGGCACAGGTAATAAAAGAAACACATTTGAAAATTTCATGAAAATTAAAAATTCTTATGCATCAAAGGACACTATCAGTAGAGTAAAAAGGCCACACACAGAATGAGAAAATACTTGCAAATCACATATCCAGTAAGGGATTAATATTCAGAATACAGAGAACTCCTAAAACTCAACAGAAAACCACCAACCTGACTCAAAAATGGACAAGAGACTTGCCCAGACATTTCTCCAAAGAAGACACCCAAATGGCTAATAAGCACATGAAAAGACGCTCAGTATCACTAATTATTGGAGAAATGCATATCAAAACAAGATACCACTTCATACCCATTAAGGTGGTTATTATTAAGAAAAAACTCCCACAGGACAGGAAACAACAAATGTCGGTGAGAATAAGAACTGGAATCCTGTGTATCGCTGGTGGGAACATAAAATAGTGTGGCTATTGTGAAAAACAGTATGGCAGTTCCTCAAAAATTAAAAATAGAATTACCATACAAGGCGTGCCTGGGTGGCTCAGTTAAGTATCTGCCTTTGGTAGACTTCCGCTCAACGGAGTCTGCTTCTCTCTCTCCCTCTGCCCCTCCTGCCCCCTTGCCCCTTCCCGACCCTGTGGATGCATGCACTCTCTCTCTCTCAAATAAATAAAATTTTTAGTTTTTTTTAAAAGATTTTATTTATTTATTTGACAGAGAGACCCAGCCAGAGAGGGAACACAAGCAGGGGGAGTGGGAGAGGGAGAAGCAGGCTTCCCGCGGAGCAGGGAGCCCGATGTGGGGCTCGATCCCAGGACCCTGGGATCATGACCTGAGCCGAAAGCAGACGCTTAATGACTGAGCCACCCAGGCGCCCTCAAATAAAAAAAATTTTTAAAAAATTACCATACAATCCAGCATTTCTATTCTGGGTATGTACACAAAAAATGGAAAGCAGGGACTTGAACAGATATTTGTACACCCATGTTCACAGCAGCATTATTCACAATAACCAAATGGTACAAACAACCCAAACGTCCATCAACGGATGAAGAAAATGTGGTATGTACAGTGAAATATTAGTCATAAAAAAGGAAATTCTGACATACGACACGATCACCCTCGAAGACATTATGCTAAGAGAAATAAACCAGACACCAATGGCAAATACTGCATGATTCCACTTATGTGAGGTACTTGAAAGAGTCAAATCCATAGACACAGAAAGGAGAACCGTGGCTACTAGGAACTGGGGTAAGGGAAGAACAGGGAGTCATTGTTTGATGTGTCGAGTTCAGTCTGGAATGATGGAAACATTCTGGAGATGGACAGTGTTGACGGTTGCACAACAACGTGAATGTACTTAATGCCGCTGGGCTGTACTGTATGTTTAGAGATGGTTAAAATAAATTTAATGTTATGTATATTTTACCACAATTTAAACATCATATATGCTAGTAAGCCTGGTGGTATAGCGCTTACACACAATTAAGGCAAGTCAAGGATATGGAGAGTGACGGGAGATGGCATTTTAAGCGGTGGTCAGAGAAGGCCTTGGAAGAAAGGACTTCTCACCGACATGAGTAAGAAAGCCAGAGCGATTGGATGTGTACGGGCTGGCAGCATTCCAGCCAGAGAAGAGAACGGAAAAGGTCCTGATGTAGAGCATATTTGTGCTGTCTGAGGCAAAAGTGAGGCTGGCAGACACAGCAGTGGGGCGGGGGGAGATGACTGGAGAAAAAGGTAGAATGAATGTTTAAGCTGGGGGAATGAGCACATACCATAGGGCCTTCCAGGCCGCTTGAACACTTTGGTTTTTCTTTTTGTTTTTTTTTTTTAAAGATTTTATTTATTTATTTGAGAGAGAGAGAGCATGAATAGGGTGAGGGGCAGAGGAAGAGGCAGACTCCCCACTGAGCAGGGAGCCTGATGGCAGGGCTTGATCCTGAGACTCTAGGATCATGACCTTAGCTGAAAGCACTTAACCAACTGAGCTACCCAGGCACCCATTTTGGTTTTTGTTTTGTTTTGTTTTGAGAGAGAGAGAGCACAGGCAGGGGCAGAGGGAGAGAGAGAATCTCAAGCAGACTCCAAACTGAGCATGGAGCCCAATGCAGGGCTCAATCTCACAACCCTGAGATTATGACCTGAGCCCAAACCAAGTTGGATGTTTAAATGACTGAGCCACCCTGGTGCCACGAACACTTTCAGTTTTATTCTGAGGGAAGGGAGAAGCCTGTGGAGGGTTTGAAAAAGATGAGTGACATGATATGATTAATGTTTTCAAAGGGTCTCTCTGGCTGCTGCATGAAGATTATCCAGAACACAGGCAGAACAATGGGGCTGCCACCTACAAAGACCCCAGCTGCACAATTTTTACCCGAGTGCCTACCTCTCTCAGTGTGGATCTCCTTAATGCAAAGCTTTTCCTCTCTCTCCAACTGGGATATCATATCTGGTTTGGAGGATGAATGCCCTATAAAAAGATAAGATAAAAGTGAAAAACATTAAGGGCGAAAGTACTGAAAAATTTTGGTTCTCATCCCATAATACAAGGCTTGCCCCTCCCCAAAGCAGTGTTTATCAAACACTTTCTTATCACCACCCATAGTAAGAAATACACTTGGTATCATTAGAGATACATCATTACCACACAAAGTCTGGAAATAAATGATCAAATGAACTGTTTCTTCTTTTTTTTTTTTAAGAGGGGGTGGAGGGAGGTACAGAAGGAGAGAGAGAATCTCAAGTAGACTCCATGCCAAGTTCAGAGCCCCACTCAGGGCTCCATCTCACAACCTTGAGATCGTAAGCTGAGCCAAAGTCAAGAGTCAGATGCTTACCCGACTGATACCCCAGGCACCCCTCAAATGAGCGGTTTCTAACCAATGTCTGTTTTTGTCACATCCTTCCCAGTCTGACACCCCTCACTAGAAACAGCCTGCTGTTACTGCTACCATGTGCACCAACGTGCACCATTCTAAGGAGCTCTGATACTATTACTCAGTTCTGTAAGTATTCTGTAAGACTGCTGATGCAACTTACTAAATTAGTTTCCTGACCCACCAATAGGTCATGATCTACACGTTTAAAAAATATCTATGAAATATGGAGCCAGGTGAAGACAAGCTTAACTGTTCATTTATAGTTCATTTACATGTGACAATGTCTGCCTTGGAACAAAGACTAGAAACGTCTTGTCTCCATTCTCCAAAGGGACTGGAAAACTCTGGTCTCTGAGGAGTCCTGAAGCCATGAACTAGTGGGCAGAGGCCAGGGATGCCACTAAACATTCTAATATCCACAGGACAGTCCTTAAAACAAAGAATCATCTGCCCCCAAATGTCAATAGTGCCAAGGTTAAGAAACCCTGCTTGAGGGGATGAGTTACAGAAAAATCCTGTGCTCACCCACAGAGACCAGGTTTCTGAAGTTCTCCAGCATCACATCTCGGTACAGCTTCTTCTGGGTGGAATCCAGCAGCCCCAGCTCCTCCTCACTGAAGACCACGGCCACGTCCTTGAATGTCACTGTCTCCTACAACACCGAGCACACGCAACCTCAATCTCGCACCCGGTGGCCACGGGGAGCAGGGTAACGCTGAGGAGGTGGAGGAGCTATGTGGGAAGTTGTTCCAGATTCTGAGGGATCTGAGCAACTCTTAATAGTTTCTCCTCCTCCCCTTCCACAATCATACCAAAAATTCGAGAGTCATGGGGGGAGGGGAAGAAAAGAGAAGAAAAAGAAAAATACCTATGTACATGTGACATGGTGCCCTTTATATAGTTAAGTCTCTAGAACTGTCATGATCAAATCATGGCATATATACGTTTTAGAACTTGACTGATAGTGCCAAATTTTATAAGAAATGTTACAGGAATTCATCCCAACAGTATTTAATAGTGCCTGTCTCCTTCTCTCACTGGGCAGTACCACTATTTTGTCCACGTGTGCACATCTAACAGGCCTTCAGCACCCCTCCCAGGCAGGTGCGCAGTTCATTCTCTATGATCTCAGAAGCATGCCCTATCTGTCAACCACAGCAGCATTCAGTGTCGAGGTTAAGAGCATATGTTCTGGAGACTACATGCCTCTAAGGCTCTGTCCAATACTGGCTTTGGGACCCTGGTCAAGTCACCTAACTTCTCAATACTTCAATGTCCTTATCTGTGTAATAGTACCACATCATAAGGTACTTGAAAGGACCAAAGAGAATACATAAAGGACTTAGGGACAGCATCTGACACACATTAAGTACTCAACAAATGTCAGCCATCATTATTACTGCTACCATCATTGTTCCTCGTTGCATAGTATTCCATAAAAGTGGTGATCTAGAATATATTTAATGATTCCAAGTAATGAAACAATGTTTTTTTAATTATTAATGCTGCAGAAAACATTTTTATACAGATCTCAGCCAACTGTCTTGTGGCTTCCTATTTCCCTAGGATAAGTTCCAAGAAGTGGCAATTGCACTGTTGAAAAATATGCACCTTTATTTTGCTAATATAATGACAATTTTCCCAATTAACTCTTCCTGTAAGAGATTAGAAGTATCCCTGATTCTCTATCTTCTGGCCAAAATTGGACAATATCTTATTTTTAAAATCTTGGGTAATTTGGTAAGTGATAAACTTTTTTAAAATTTTTCCACTAACTTAATTTTTTTTTAATTTTTAAAAAAGTATTTATTTTAGAGAGTGTGTGTATGCGAGCAGGGGGAGGGGCAGAGGGAGAGGGAAAGAATCTCAAGCTAACTCTGTGCTGAGTTCGGAGCCTGACTCAGGGCTTGATCTCACGACCCTGAGATCATGACCTGAGCTGAAACCAAGAGTCAAACACTCAACCAACTGAGCCACCCAGGCGCCCTCCACTTATTTAATTTAAAAAAATTGTCTTTACTATATTCAAATAATAAAACATCTTTTGATTTTTTAAAATATATTACCTGTTCATTTCCTTTGCTCATAATCCTACTGGAGTATCTTATATATCAGTAAAATTCCTACTGAGAATATTAAGCCTTTTTCCTAGTATGTATAAATTCCCACCTTCACCCCACCCCCGGCTCCTGTTTCCTGTATGTCTCACAACTTTTTCTGTGTGGCAATAAAAATTATCTCAACTCTAGCTAGAGTTCTGAGCATCTATATATTAAACAACTAGTTGATATATCTGACAAAGGAGAGAAAGCCACTAAGGAAAGGAATTAGCTGAGGACAATATTATTTTTGTAGCCTTCTGCCTACCAGACATGCACACATGCAGCCTGCCTCAGGTCCCCAAATAGAAGTCTCTTTTCTTCTGGGTCTTTCCATTTACTGTGATTAAACACCTGAAACTCCCTGCTTAGACAACAGAAACTTTAGTGTCACTGGGCACTGAGTGGATTTCAGTAGGTATCTGAAGGTTCACAAATCTGTTTCTTCATGTTAAAATGCAGGTAAGACCATCTATATCCTCACACAGCTGTTCCACAGAGTAAATGCCTGGCAAATCCCTAGTACTAAGGATTTTTAAAACTAAACATATTAACATGTCAATGAATAAAATAAACATCTAACTATAATACACACACAGTTTAACTTAAAATAAAAAAGGGAATCTAGCTTTTTTTTTATTAAAATTATTTATTTTTAAGTGAGCTCTACGACCAATGTGGGGCTTGAACTCAAGATCCCGAGATCAAGAGTCGCACGCTCTATGGACTGAGCCAGCCAGGCACACTCCAAATCTAACTCTTCTTGTTTGAAAACAACTGAAATTATTTTCTCTGAGTTCAGTCTGAGGTGGACTCTGCTGCACCAAACCGTACTTTAGACATTCTTATCACAAAATGTGAGGCACCACATGTGAGAAAACCATGGAGTCCCTGGAACTTTAAAGGGTGGGGGAAAAAAAAAAAAGGCTGAAATCTCATTGTTTCTGTACAGGAAGAAAGGTTATATGTTAGCAAACTGTTGTTGCAAACATCTTTAAAATGGTAAAATCCACATATAAATGGAGAATGGGATAAAGCAGTAGGTAAATTATGGGAAATGATGTGACCATTTAAATTGTAGGTAATATAAAATTACATTTGAAAAACCCAAAATGGTACTTAAACTATGATTATAAATCTAGACATGTCAACACAAATGAGAAAGAATGCGGGACAATTAAAACTGCTGATGTGTAAACACGTTTGTAATGTGGGAGTTATTTTTTTTTTTTTTAATATCTATTACTTTTCACACTATTATTTGGAAATAAAAAGAGCCTGGTATACAACAATTAGGTGCCTTGGGTTCCTTTTTACCCTTCCCAGGCAAGGGAAAAATGCATCCAATCTTTATGAAATGTCATTTTAAGTAACAGAAAGGCAAACCCAACTTACCTGGAACTTGGTCATTTTTCTCCTTTTCCTTCTGGGGAGAGGCAGAGCTCTGGAAAGGCAAAACTGTGGAAGGGAAAGTCATCAGGAGAGAGCTGGTAGTCGGTGCGGCGCTTTGTGCCAACAGGAAGCTGCTTTCTCCAGGCAGAACTTAGAACAGGGGCTGGATTCCAGCATCCCCTGGGCCCCCTCAGTCAGCTGCCTTTGTTCATGAACAGTCCCTAACTCAAGTGCTTCTGGTAGATTCCTGAGCCTGGGTAGGAGAGGTAATGAGAGACAGCCAGGCAATATAATTTAATATAACTTAATGGGGCCAAAGTCCCTGGGTTCAAGTTTTGCATTTCTACTTATTGCTTTCTACTTCCTAGCAGTGTAAACCCTGAGCGAGGTGTTAATCTTCCTGTGCCTCAATCCAGTCACCCGTAAATGGGGATCATAATAATGCCGGTATTCCCTATTTCCTGCGGTGTCAGACAAGCAGATGCTATTGTGCTTCATAAAACCTCCCTTGCAGATGTGTTCAGAAAATGAGTGTTTTATGAAACCCAGAATTCAGAGCCATGAGTTACCGTTACCCTAGGAAAGTCTAATTCTGACCGGTTGTCCCACAGATAATTTGTTCTGCGGCTAATGATAAACTGCCATGATTTTTTCCCCCCAATTACACCATTTTAACAGGTGTAATTACTTGAGCATGTTATTAAGCTGGAAGGGCCTCAACAAAGTTTCTTCTCCCGTGTGCACGGAGGCAAATAACGACTAATAAAAACCGCAGACTAAGAAATCCTGTTGCATTTAAATTAACGACACGCAGCTGTTAAATTAACGACACGTTGTGAACAGTTAAGGACTCGCTACGCCGCAGGTACTCTGCGAAGCCTAATCACGATAGTTTCTCTGCGATAAACCACGGAGAACTTTCCTCAGGGTCCGGCTGAAGATAACTCTCCTTCCTAAACAAGTGTCTCGGAAGAGTCCAGGAATCCAGGACCGGCCCCGCAGCAGAGATCAGTGAAGGGCCAGCGGAGCTGCAGGTGGGGCTCCAAGCCCACGCGGGCTCTCAGGATCTTCCCAACAACAGGCGGCCCGACTATGATGACAGAATTCATGGATCCATCCAATACTGCACTAGGCACTGATTTTTAGCTTTCATATCTAATTCTCAGACCACCACTGGGAAGACACTAACGCTCTTTAGCCAAGAGGCAACCAAGGCAAGGAGATGCTCTGTCACTCGCCCAGGGTTTACCGCGAGGCGGACGCAGAGCCAGCTGGCAGGTCCAGGACCCAGGCTGAGGGCGCCGAGAGCGCGGGAGACCTTCAAACTCCGCTAGCCACGCGCGCCCGCCCTGACGCGGAGGCTCCGCCGAGCAGTAGCACTCTGCCGCCGCTGCCTCTGTCCCCGCCCTCAGCCTCCGGCCGCGACTCCCCTTCCCCAGGAGCGAGCGCCGGCTGGCTGCTGGCCCCACGCCGAGGCCGAGAAGCCTCGGAGGGACCGCAGGGACGCGGGTTAACTCACCTCACGGCCAGCAATCTCGGCCCCGACCTCGCCTTCCCGGAGCGGAAATGCCGCCGAGCCTCCGACTGTACCCAGCTGCTGGACTACACTTCCCAGAATGCCCAAGGGGAAGCGCCTCGGGTTTCGCGCACCTGCTGGACTACATTTCCCAGAATGCAGCTCGCGGGACCGCGCTTCCCACCAGCTGGCTCTCGTTTCGGACCGAGAGGGGGTTCAGTTTGAGTCATTCACTGGCGCTGTAACTGTCAGATTTATTTTTGTTTTATACATTTCTTAAAGCTCACGAGAAAGTAATCGCGAATTGAAAAAATTCGGTGGAATAAAAGAGAAAAACGAAGCTTGCACTGTGAAGTTAACCAAAATCTTTAGCGGGAGCAAGGGGTAGGCTAAAAATGGAAAACGTAATGACTCAGGCTGAACCGCCTAACGCCGAACTTAAGATCTTAAACCTGCATCAAATGTCAGCTCCTCCGATATCACCAATACAACCGTCGATAATAAACGTAATTTACATACAGCCCCTTGACGCGGCCACGAAGTCAAGGTTGGAATTCACTGAGAATTACAAGTTTGGTTTCAATGCGACGGACTTGATTAGGTTTGCGCAAGGATCATGGTACTACAGTTCAGGACTGGGGGGAACAGCAAGGGTTTTTAGGTGCCAACTGTTGCTTTCTTTCGAAGAGATTGAAGAGCTGATAGAAGATTGAAGAGTTGATGTAACCTGTGATGAACAATCAAGCAATTTGCTTGTACAGGAATCTCCTGGAATAGTAAAGGCGTGCTAATGACAACAGGTTAACATAGACGGTAAATTGTGGGAAGGGAGGGAGGTAGATAGGAAGTTTCATTCTTCACTGTCCAAGCTGTCCACGCAGTGTGTCTTGTGGGGAGGGGAGGGAACAGAGATAAGGGGAATCTGACTCCTCTGCCTCCTTTATTCCACAAGGCACCTAAGGGCACTTGACACTGTTTTGTGGCATGAGCTACTCATTCCAATAAGCTGGGAATTTAGAAAAAGTTGATACAAACATTGATTATGCTCCAAAGAGAAATATCTTGAATTTCATTTACAAAAATGAGTTGTGTTAAAAAATCAAATTTAAAGATCTAATTGGCTTTATTTAACGATTCATGAATTGAGCAGCATTCCCTTCTAGTAAATGGAAGGGAGCTCCCATATAAGGAGGTTATTAGCAAAAAAAAAAAAAAAAAGAAAGAAAGAAAGAAAGAAAGAAGGAAAGGATTATTTCAGGCCAGGTTACCTTGTCTTAGGGGAAGGCAGGGAGTCTTACCAAGCAAATTACCTCACTAATGCTGACCAGGGAATTCCAGGCTGATGGGTTTAAAATTCCACTCCTGGGAAATAAGTCTTAGTTTGCTGTCCTGGGGGCAAGTGACTCCTTAATCCTGTTCGTTAGTTGTTTTGTTTTTTTTTTCCCTTTCTTTTTCTCTTTCTTTCTTTCTTTTCTTTCTCTCTCTTTCTCTTTTGCTTTCTCTCTCTTTTTCTTCCTTCCTTTCTTTCTCTTTCTCTTTCTATAGTTGTGGCAGATGAAAATAGCTCTATTGCAGGGAATTTCAGAAAATACAGTGATGTGTGTCTATATAAAATTTAAATTGTTTTGTAATTCACGTTCAGCTTCAGATTATTTCATTACATACTTTTACTGTTTTGCTCCAGACATAAATATTTTGTGATTGATAACCCAAGTGAAACCAGGAAGCCACGACTTTTCTCCTCAGCCAGAAATGCATCTGTAGCTTTTTATTATGAAAGTTTTCAAGCATATACAAAAGCAGGGAAATTGTACCCCATATAATCATATCCCAAATTTAAGTTAATACTGTTTTAACCATCTAATTCATCTGTCATTTTTAAATTTTAGTTACAGAATTTTCAAACAAATCTCTGGCATCATGTTTTTTTTTTTTTAAGATTTTATTTATTAGAGAAAAAGCACAAGCAGGGGGAGCAGCAGGTTCGCCACTGAGCAAGGAGCCCAATGCAGGACTCGATCCCAGGACCCTGGGATCATGACCTGAGCAGAAGGCAGATGCTTAACCGACTGAGCCACCCAGGCAAAACCCTGGCATCATGTTTTTAACCACTAAATACTTTGCTAAATATTTGCTTAAAATATTTTCTTTCAAACCCACAATATCATTATCACACTCAATAAATAATTACCAATAAATCCTTCATATCTCCTAATACCTGTAGAACTGTAAGCAGAAAGAGTTAGGGGTCTCCAGAAAAAGAAAGCAGAGACGGCTTTCATGGCAGAAGTTACTTTAGACCCCCAGCTATTTTCCATTATCCATGCCCTACTGGCTCCACTTGCCTTAGCACACCTTTTGAGAACTTCCTAGGAGGTGTCAGAATTACAAAGAAATGCAAAAACCTCAGTAGTTGTGGATTTTAAGGGAACAAAGAAAATGCAAAAATTGTCTCTAGCAGCCCAGGATATTGCCTAACCATATCAGAGACAATAAATCAGTGGTAGAACTCCCAGTGCTGTTTCAAAAGTAAGCAAGACCCTGCGTTCCTTACCCAAGACAATGTGACCAAGACCTTCATTCAGTTTATACTGGGTCTCAGAGAATGCCCATAGCCCCTTACCCTTGTCCGACAGTTACCTCTGCTTCATTATACTACTAAAGTTTTCACCCTAGGAGGAACTCAAGATTCATTTACATAATACAGAATGCCTGTATAGGCATGTTTTCTAAATAGTATGCATAACCTATGCCCACCTTTGCATACAATGACAACTCTCCCTTTGCTGAATATTCATTCTAACCCCTAAAAAGAAACCTCTCATCCCTGCTAGGGGAGTCACAGCTTTGGAAGTTATTTCCTGTGATCGCCTTATTTGCTGCAAATAAAATTTCCCTTGTGTGACAACTCCACCTGGTACAGTCTCTATCTGTAACTCACCAAGGAGCAAACTCACATTAGTTTGGTTACAGAAACAAACTAAGATGGAGTCTCTTTATATCAGGGACAAAATGGAGATGGTGAATGCAAGTGCAAGAAAGGAAACTTATAACCTAACCTTCAAGGAATTTACATCTCTTCCCAGAAATCAGCAGAAGACACCAGCCAATTCCCAAATGCCAGGTCTCTTCATGGCCATCTCTGGACTTCCTTTCCTTAACTCAGCTACCCTGATCCAAATAAGAAAGAAGATGACTAGGCAACCAATCAACTAAAAAAGCCAAATGACTTTTATATTTATCCCATAAATATCCCTTAGCCTGTGAACAACTCAGAACTCATTGTTTCTGTAGCCTCGAGTTTCCTGGTTTGCAGGTCAAAAGCCTTGCAGTAAACACATCCTTCTGCTTTGTTTTATTCAGTAAGCAGAAATTGCTTTTTGACATACCCAATCCCTATTCAAATTTGTCAATTACCTCCAAAATCTCATAACTGCTTTGTTCAAGTCAATGTCCAAACAGAGTCCATTCATTCTATTTATCTGCTCAGGCACATTTATTCTTGAATACTACCCTTCTGTTCCTTTTTTCAAACCTTTGACCTGTTGAGGAATCGGGTCAGTTGTCATGATGTCCCACATCCTGGATCTCTCCAATTATGTTTTGTGTCATTAAATAATTTGTTCCTCTATCCTATGTGTTTCCCGTAAAGTTTATTATTTTAAGTTGTTTATTATTATTAGTAGTAGTAGTAGTAATCTCTACACCCAACTTGGGGCTCAAATTCATGACCCTGAGATCAAGAGTTGCATGCTTTTCTGACTGAACAAGCCAGGCACCCCTATTTTTTAAAGTTTTTATTTTGTTTGAAAAGATGTTATTTATTCAAGAGACAGAGAGCAAGAGCAGGGGGAGTAGTGGAGGGAGAAGCAGACTCCCCGCCGAGCAAGGAGCCCAATGCAGGGCTCAGTCCCAGGACCCCAAAATCACGACCTGAGCTGAAGGCAGGCGCTTAACCGACTGAACCACCCAGGCACCTCTTCAAGTTTTTAATTCCATTAGTTAACATACAGTGTTATATTAGTTTCGGGTGTACAATATAGTGATTCAATTCCTGTAAAGTTTACATCTAAAGTCCTGATTAGATTTAGGTTCATCTCTTTTGACAAAAAAGCCATGGATGATACTGGAAATATCTGAACAAGGCCAACTGAAGCCAATTCAAATCCTGGGCAGTGTTCCTCTGAATAGAAAAATAACAGTAAATATGTGAAAAATAATGGTTTTAAAGAAAAGAACCATTTTAAGGATTAACCATTTTTAAGATCAAAGGATTCCTCTCAAAAGTAAAAATGTTTGGTAATATTTGTTTTGCAGTTTCTTATATTAAACAGGATCAATCTGATAATAGGAAAGACAAAAATGACTGCCAAATTAAAAAATATAACAGAGGCTTCCATTTTGAGTAATGGCAAAATAGGCAATTACCATTAACTTAGACACACACACACACACACACACAAAGTCTATTGGTAAGCATCAGTAAGCTGACAATGTGTACAGAATGAATAAGCCTGTAATTCAGGAGAATAGGGAAATCTAGAGAGAAAGCTGGTTACTTGGAGCTCCTATTCCCCTCAGGGGCATAGGCCAGTCCTGGAAACAGTAAGGTTGAGAAGCAAGACACTTATTTTTGACATGGGCATGGGTATAGGGTTATAAAAGTTTGAGTCCAGGACCTGCCAAAAGTAGGTAACTGATAAAACTGCTATATTTTGGGGCGCCTGGGTGGCTCAGTCGTTAAGTGTCTGCCTTTGGCTCAGGTCATCATCCCATTGTCCTGGATGGAGCCCCACATTGGCTCCCTGCTCCGCGGGAAGCCTGCTTCTCCCTCTCCCACTCCCCTTGCTTGTGTTCCTGCTCTCGCTATCTCTCTCTCTCTGTCAAATAAATAAATAAAATCTTTAATAAAAAAAAACTCCTATATTTTGTGTTGGATACCAGGAACCACTGCACCTAGGGGAAAGAGTAAACAGCTTATAGATCTGCCCTGGCAGGGGTCTGAAGACCAAATCCAAATTAGCTATATCCTTGAAACTGTATAAAAAGAATCCTGAATTTGCTAATACCCTCAGCTACCTGAGAGTCAAGTGAATATCCTCTTTGGACAAAAGATAACACCTTAAGCCTGAAATTATTCTGACAAATTTTTTAATGTTAATATCAGACAAAATATATTTTAAGGCAAAAAGCATTGATAGACCACAGAAAAGTTGCACATGGATGTTCACAGCCTATTATTCACAATATCCTAAAAGGTGGAAACCAGTGTCTATCAACTGATGGGTTGATAATGGGTAAATAAAATGTGGTCTATCCACACAGTGGAATATACCTTGGCATAAAAAAGGAATGAAGTACTGATACATGGATGAACCTTGAAAACATTATGCTAAATAAAAGAAACCAGCTCAAAAGGCTACATATTAAATGATTCCATTTACATGAAATGTCCAGAAGAGACAAATTCATAGAGACAGAAGGTAGATCCGTAGTTGCCAGGGGCTAGGAGAAACGCAGAATGGGAGTGACTGTGCATAGGTACCAAGTTTCATTTTGGAGTGATGGAAATGTTCTGGAGTAAGAATAATGGTTGCATATTCTATGAATATACTGAAAACCCACTGAATTGTATACTTTAGAAGGGTGAATTTTATATGTGAATTATATCAATACAGCCATTTAAAAAACATTGCTAGAGAGACCCTTCATAATGGTAAAATGTTAAATTCACTAGGAACACAGAACAATTCTAAATTGTATGCACCTGTATAATAAATAGGTTGGCTGAACTCTGTCTCCAGGTCCTGGAAGACAGCCATTAAATCCTTAGAATCTGCTGAGTGATAGGAGTCTTTCTTATTCATGGGGGTCCCTCAGACTACACCTGCTAGTTTATGCTGGAAAGATGAGTTATGGGGGGCCCCTAGATAGTTTATGATGATGGGATGACTCAGGATGGGGGCTGATCACACCAGAAAAACTAACCACGTGATTCGAGGGCTGGGACTTTGAACCAGGTGATATCAATCTGTAGGGAGGAAGGAGGCTAGAGATTGAGCCACAAGACCAATGATTCAATCGATCATGTATACATAATAAAGTTTACAGACACTGAAGCTTAGGTGAGCTTCCCTAGTTGGCAATATTCTTTTTAAAAAAATATTTTATTTATTTATTAGAGAGAGAGAGAGAGAGCACAAGCAGTGGGGAGAGGCAGAGGGAGAAGCAGACCCCCGCTGAGCAGAGAGCCTAACTTGGGGTTTGATCTCACGACCCGAGATCATGACCTGAGCCGAAGGCAGACGCCCAACTGACTGAGCCACCCAGGCGCCCCCCTCAGTTGGCAATAGTCTGTGTGCTGTCACACATCTGTGTGCTGAGATGGCAACATGTCCCTCCCAGACCTCGGCTTATTTGTCTCTCCCTTTGGCTGGTCCTGATTTATATCTTTTTGTTAAAATAAAACTATAATTTGTAAATATAGTGCTTTCCTGAGTTCTGAGTTGTTACAGTGAATTATCAAACCTGAGGGGTTGGTGGTCAGCTGGTCAGAAGCAATGGTGGCTTTGGAGCCCCTGAACTTGCAGCTCTTGAGAGGACTTGAAGTCTTATGGGGACTGTGCCCTTAAAATGTGCAGTCTGACCTACCTCTGGGTAGTTAGAATCAGAAGTCATCGTACCACCTAATAACATAGGGGAATACTTTTATGATCTCAGGGTAGGAAAAGTTATTAAGCACCTAAGTCCACTAATAATAAAAGGAAAGATTGCTACATTAGACCCTATTCAAATTAAGAATGCATCTGTTCATCACAAAACATTATGAGACCTCATTTTAACAGTGAACAAAAATCCTTTTAAAATCCCATTTCTAAGACATTTGGGAAAGTATGAATACTGACTGGATATTTGATGTTAAGGAATGTTTTATTCTTTGGGGCAGAGAGGAGAAGAAGGGGTAAAAGAAATAGAGGAAGAGAATGTATTGTGGTATGTTTTAAAAATAAAATTCTTCTCTCTTAGAGATACATGTGGATGAAATGTCTGGAAATTGCTTCAAAATAATACAGGCTGGGAAAAGCAGGTGGAGATAGAGATAAAATAAGATTAGCTATGAGGAGTTATTTGTTAAAACTCAGTAATAAGTATAGAATGGTTCGTTATATTATATGCATTTAAATTTTTTCTTTAAAAAAACAAACAGGTCATAAGACAGTGAAGAGGTAAATCACAGGGTGGGAGAAGATATGTACAGTACATATATATCTGACAGAGGGCTTATATTAAAAATATTAGAAGAGGCACAAGCCAATAGAAAAACAGTCAAACAAACAACTCATTACAGGAACAGGATGTCCTGAATGGGCCCCCCTTCCTCTCTACTCCTAATTCCCAGTTACCTGTATTTTTTGAGACAGCCCACAGCTGCTCAGACCTGTAGGTGAATAACACTATGGGCTTCCCTGTAGTCCAGGTGAGGGAGCCAGAGCTTTCTTCCTCTTTGTTGGAAAAGGCCTCAGTGGGTGTCTCAAGAGTGAGGAAGTGCGGATGTCAGTATCCAGTCTGGTGTCAAGGTTTGAGAAGTTTTGCTGTGCTCAAGAGGTGCATACATCCCAGCTGTAATTGTGATTATGTAGTAACTAAATTTAAATCAATTGTTTGAAAGGAAGCAAGGAAGAAAAAAAAAGAGAAAGCAAATATCCAGAATGAGAAAGTCTGGCAAGAATTATAAACTTGGCGCATTGAAATACTGTACTTTTTTCCATTCATTCCTTCATTCAAATATTTCTTAAAAGATTTATTTATTTATCAAGGGGGGAGGGGCAGAGAGAGAGAATCCAAGCAGACTCCCGGCTGAGCATGGAGCCTGACACAGGGGTTGATCTCAAGACCCATGAGATAATGACCTGAGCCAAAACCACAAGTTGGATGCCTAACTAACTGAGCTGCCCAGGTGCCCCTACAAATATTTTTTTTAAGTAGGCTCCATGCCCAAAGTGGAGCCCAACACAGGGCTTCAACTCATGACCCTGAGATCAAGACCTGAGCTGAAATCAAGGGTCAGATGCTCAACCAACGGAACCACCAAGTGGCCCCCATTCAACAAATATTTTAAGTGCATTTGGAACTTCCTCAGCTAAAGTGACACATCTCCTAAGCCACATGTCTTGCCTGGGGTGACCCACATCCAATGACTAGCTGACGTGGGGGTATAATGACCTAGCGCTTTGCTCCAACTTGGGACAACTCTGAAGGGCCACTGTATCTTCATGCTCCCCAAGGGGTCTGATGAATCTTTTATTAGACTGAACTGCAGGTCAGTGTCTCCCCCTGCCCAATCCTGCTTTCTTCCTGGCCCTTCCTCAGGTGGTGATCTCAAGAGTACTTGTATCAACAATCTGCATGTCCATTTCAGAGCCTCTGCCCAAAGAACCCAACTTGCAACAATGGCTCTCTGTGGGGCAAAAAGCCTGCTTTCCCTGAAAGGATGCCAATCTGGAATATCACCCAGTACACACTTCTGTTGATAGTATATTTAGTTAAACTTTGAGAAATATTTCCTCCCTTCATTCAAGCTTGAGAAACTGCATTTTCTATTCCTAGGATGCCATGGGCCATTTATTAATTTAATTTCCATTATTGTTAGTAGTGATGTTCACACTGATTCTAATCATAAAAATAACAATAAACTATTTTCTTGTAAACATAACATTAGAGATAAAGCAAAATTCTCCTTTGACCACCATAGCTGCCTAGTACTCTCCCATTTCCACTCCCTGAGGTAGAAGCCAACATCAGTTTAGTATCTATCCTTTAAGACTACTTTCTATCCATTTAAATGTGTAGATTATGTTGTTATAAGATGAAAACAATATCATTCACTTTATATGCTGCATAATTATTTTACAAATGCGCCCATATGGTTTATTTAATCTTCCTGCTGATGGAAGATACTGAAATTGTTTTCAGTTTTTCACTATTACAACAAAGCTGCAGAAAACATCGTGTCCATGCATGCTTGTGATCATTCAAGTATGAGCACCCTCTATGAAAGAGGCCTAGGAATGGAATTGTAAGGTCATGCGGTCTGCACATTTAAGTATTTCATAGCTACTGCTGAGTAATCCTTCAAAGTGACTGCACTAATTTACACTTCCACTAGCAGTTTATGAGAGTAGCTGCTTCTCCATTCCTTTAATAGTTGATATCAAAATTAATGTTTATAACCTTGGAGGGATGGATCTGGTTGTGATTTTGATTTCTCCAATTACCAAGAAGGTTGAATATCCTTTCATATCTTCACTGACAATTTGGACTTTTATTTCAGTGACTTGCATGTTCATTTCCTGTGGCAATTTTTTTCTATTAATTTTACCTTTTGATTTTTTTAAATATGTGTGTTGTTGGTTTTCCTTTTGATTTCTCATCCTTTGGGTTTTTTTTGACACACTGAAAATATTCCATCTGAGCTATCACTAAAACCCTTGCCTCACACATCACTGATAGGGATGGTCAACCACTCTGATGTCTACAAGCAGGTAAGAACTTGTAGCCCTTACTGCAGCAACACATACAGGCATACATTGTTTTATTGCATATCACATTACGCTTCACAGATATTTTATATATATTTTTTACAAATTGAAGGTTTGTGGCAACCCTGTGTCAAGCAAATCTATTGGCCCCATTTTTCCAAAAGCATTTGCTCACTTCATGTCTCTGTGTCACATTTTGGTAATTCTCAAAATATTTCAAACTTTTTCATTATTATATTTCTTATGGTGATTTGTGATGGGTGATCTTAGATGTTACCATTGTAATGGTTTTGGGGCACCAGGAACTGTACCTATATAAGATAGCAAACTTAGTCAATAAATGTGTTCTAACTCCTCCACTCAGTAGCTGGTCCCCTGTCTCCTTTCCTCTCGCAGGGCCCCTTCTTCCCTGACAAAATAACACTGAAAATAGATGAATCAGTAACCCTACAATGGCCTCTAAAGATTCAAGTAAAAGGCAGAGTCAATTGACATGGCACGCCTGTTGCTGTCTTATTTTAAGAAATTGCCACAGCTGCTCCATCACCCCGATCAGTCAGCAGCCATCAAGATAGAGGTAAGACCCTCCCCCAGCCAAAAGATTATGACTTGCTAAAAGCTCAGATGATGGTTAACATTTTTCAGCATTAAAATATTTTTAGGGGCACCTGAGTGGCTCAGCTGGTTGGGTGTCAGACTCTTTTTTTTTTTTTTTAAGATTTTATTTATTTATTTGAGAGAAAGAGAATGAGAGATAGAGAGCATGAGAGGGAAGAGGGTCAGAGGGAGAAGCAGACTCCCCGCTGAGCAGGGAGCCCGATGTGGGACTCGATCCCGGGACTCCAGGATCATGACCTGAGCTGAAGGCAGTCGCTTAACCAACTGAGCCACCCAGGCGCCCTGGGTGTTAGATTCTTGATTTCGACTCAGGTCATGATCTCAGGGATTTGTGGGATCGAGCCCCGCATTGGGCTCCATGCTTGAGATTCTCTCTCTCCCTTTCCCTCTGCCCCCACCCCACTTGTGCTCTCTCTCTCAACAATAAAAAAAATATTTTTAAATTAAGGTATGTACTTTTTTATACACAATGCTATTGCACATTTAATAGAATACAGTATGGTGTAAACATAACTTTTACATGCACTGGGAAACCAAAGAATTCATTTGAGTTGCTTTATTGTGATATTCACTTTATTGTGTTGGTCTGGAACAAAACCTGTGATATCGCTGAGGTATGCCTTTATATGGTTTGGACACAGGTGTGTGGATTCTGATGTGTCTTGAGACTTGTGCTGTATGCCAAGTCCTTAAAGTCCTGTGTTGGATTGGCTGTTGTTGACCTGGCACCATCACTGATCCCTTCTAAGGACTACTCTACATTGAAGAAAATAAGTCAGTATCTCTCCATTTCCCAGATACTCCTCCCAACATGGTTCTAAGTTACAAATAACAATTAAGGAAGCCCTTGTGTAATATTTAGAAGGTGGAAGAAGAGAGAAATTATTCTCTGAAGGTGGCTGGAGGAAGAAGTAAAGTATAAAACAATTTCCAGATCACCCACTTTCCTGCTACAAATTCAGATTGTTGATGGAGTCATCCCAGAAAGTCTTATGACTGACAGAAGTCTCAGGGGAAGCTCTTGAAAACCACCCATTTTGATGCTGATCTTTATTTTCCTTAGCCCTGCCCACAGTTGTGTAAGCATCTAATTCCCTGTCTCTTGTGAAGTTTTTCAGAAGTACTTCTGGAATAGCAATGTGAGGAGCTCCACAGGGCCTCGCCCCAGAAAAACCACCAAAATGGTGAAAATTTGAAAACAACAATCACTTAGTCTCTGTAAATTGTCCCAAAGGCATACAGGAAATGGAGAAACACTTATTCAGGAAAATCCACTAAATCTCATTAGGACCAATGAGTCCATGCTATGTCAGCCATGAATCATCTCCTCTAACTGAATCCCCCAGCTCAGTGTGACATAAGCTCTACTCTAGGCAAGTAGGGCCAAGAAGAAAAGACCCTATCCCTCCATTTCCCAGTATGGGGCTATGGTTTCTACCCAGGAGGGACAAGCTAACATCATTTGTCTTCCCCTCCAGCTTTATACTGCAGAAACGCTATTCCAGGCAAGCATGGCCAAGAGGTCTGGGACTCCTTTCCACAGTCAGTCCCCACTTGGAGTGAGGACCAGAAAAATGGACCCTGACTGATCCTGTCCCAGTCTGCTCGTGGGACAGAAGTCTTACCTCAGGAAAAGCTAGCTAATAAACCAAGGGCTACTATCCCTATATAGTACCTTGCTTATGGAGAGGAGGGTCACTGTCCTAGCCCCTGTGGGCCCCAGAGGAGTGTCATTCTGCCCAGGAGGAGAGGTAGACCATAAGAACAGAGAACTCTGTAGCTCTCCCTAAAGGGACTGACTTTGTTTGAAAGAGTGTGGGTGAGTTCAAGCCTAAGGTCATTGTTCAAAACAAGGGAGATTTTGGAGAAGAGGAATTAAGAGGAAGCTGGTACCTCCATGGTAGCAGCAACCAAATCAGAATACCTCTTAGAGAGAGAGATGGCTAAGAAGAGCCCTCCTCAGGTTGGGGTAAGCCTCAAAGGCCTACAAAAGGGCCCATGGATTTACTGGTGAATTCCACCAAATATTTAAAGAAAAATTGACACCAATTCTTTGCAAACTCTCCCAGAACATAGAAGGCAAGGGAAACTTCTCAACTCATTCTAAAAGGCCTGTACTAGTCTAACACCAAAATCAAACAAAGACATCATAAAGAAAACTAAAGACTAATATTCCTTGTGAATATAGATACAAAAATCTTGAATGAAATACTGGCTAACTTAATCCAGCAGTACATAAAAGGGATTATACAGCATGACCAGTGGGATTTATCTCAGGAATGCAAGGTTGGTTTAATATCTGAGTTATCATTAATGCAATGTACCATACAGATAGAATAAAGGACAAAACCCACATTATTAAGTCCATAAACTAGGAATAGAAGAAACTTCCTCAATTGGATAAAAGACATCTGTGAAAAACCCACATTCGGCTAACACTGAATGGTTTCAGGAATAATGCAAGAATATCTGCTCTTGCTACTTCAGCACTGTACTGGAGTTTCTAGCCAGGGCCAGTAGGCAAGAAGAAGAAAAAAAGGCATTCAGATTGAAAAGGAAGAAGTAAAACTATATTTGCATATGACAATCTTGTATACTGAAAATCCTATGAAGTTGACTTAAAATTATTAGAACTAATAAGTAAGCTCAGCAAGACTACAGAAGATGAACATAAAAAATTAATTTCTATTCACTAGCAATGGACAATCCAAAACTGAAATTAAGAAAGGATTAATATTTACTTAATAATTTCAGATACTACATTTCATATAGATTTACTACTTTGGTAAAGTGACATTCACTGCAAAATCTAAAAGCAGAAGAAACCCACATAAAATCTTCCTTATCAGAATAATTATGTGAGGTATCCTGCACGTTATTTGATGCATGTATACAGACACAAACACATATTTTTGATATTAATCTGTGAAAACTAAAACCTGTTTTCTGTAAATTACATTATGTTTTGTCATGTTTTTTTTTAAGATTTTATTTTTAAGTAATCTCCGCACCCAACATGGGGTTCGAACTCACAGCCCCGAGATCAAGAGTCACATGCTCCACTGACTGAGCCAGCCAGGTGTCCCATGTTTTGTCATGTTTATGCTATCATTTTAACAACTCCATGTTGTTACAGAATATATCAAATCTTTTCGGAATCCTATTGATGAACACTTGTTATAACCATTTGTAAAAACTCAATGACATCATTGATACGATACTTATCTTTTCTGTTTTAAATTTCCTGTTCTAGGATTTGTAGATCTAAGAGATACACATTAAACAGTTTAAAATATACTGGCCAATTCCTTTCCAACCTCTATGCATGTTTTTACTGGCACCCATAGAGAAAAGTGTGTAAAGATGTCAACCCTGTCCCAATAATGAATACATTTGAAAATTAAATGACCAGGAGTGCCTGGGTGGTTAAGTGTCCAACTCTTGATCTCAGCTCAGGTCTTGGTCTCAGGATCATGAATTCAAACCCCATGTTGGGCTCCATGCTGGGCATGGAGCCTACTTTTAAAAGAAAAATTAAATGACCAAATGCTAACAATCTTTTCCTTTGGGGGTTGGGAGAGAGAATATTGGATAGGGAACTTGAGAAAACTACTATCCTTTAAATTCAACATAACCCTACCTGAAAAGTTGATGGAAGAAATGTTACCACACTCTGAATACAATCATATCAAAGCCTCAGTGAAAATACGCAGAATAGGGGCACCTGGGTGGCTCAGTTGTTAAGTGTCTGCCTTCGGCTCAGGTCATGATCCCAGGGTCCTGGGATGGAGCCCTGCATCGGGCTCCCAGCTCGGCGGGAAGCCTGCTCCTCCCTCATTCTCCCAGCTTGTGTTCCTGCTCTTGTTATCTCTCTCTCGGTCAGATAAATAAATAAAATCTTAAAAAAGAAAGAAAGAAAATATACAGAATAAAAAAGCAATTACCAATTGAGAGTTTACTATGACAATTTTTGTCATTAGTAACTACTTTTTTTATTTTTCATTATGTACTTTTGACACTTTCTAAGTGTTACATTAAAATTCTACTTTAACACTGTAGTGGGGACATAAGATTCAAGTGTTATGTAGTATCCTGTTACTGAAAAGCTAACAAAAATAATTTTCAGTTAGGCTGTACTGTCATAAAAATCACAAAGGATGGTTAAACTCACATTGTATATAAGCAGTGGAACACTAGACAGAATCCCAAATGATAAGAAACCAACTTGAGAACTGTTTTATAAATTAGCCAAAGATGGCCTCTGTATCTTGGCCCTATGTTGTTCAGTTCTTCAGAGCATGCTGGGACCACTAGCTTAGAAGCCTGATGGTGCCACACTCAAATCCAATTAAACACATTCAATTGTTTAATTATAGCCCAAATAAGCACATTTTTAATCATTTAGGGCATGCTTCTTTTGTATATTCTGCAAAACTGCAGCCAGTATCTGCCAGCCATAGATAAAGCAAATCCTACAGCTATAACAGACCCTAAACTGCTCCCACCTTTTGCAGTCTTTGCCCCAGAGACTCCTTATTGCACCATCACTTGGACCTATAAATTCCCTTTCCAGTTTCTGTTTCCCTTTCGAGTTCCCTTGCCTCTTCGTCTTCTGGGTGGGGGCCACAACCCTGTTGTCTCTGGAAGCTCTTGTGTTGTGAGAAACTTCCCTCTCACATGAATATCTGTCAAAGCACCACCCAAATGAAACTCATTGTGTGTTACTGCCAATTCGTGGTCATGTCTTTTTCTTTGATCACCCCCCAAATACTCGAGCTACAGGAACAGAGGCCTTGGAGAGGATACAGCTGATCACAACAGTGTCATGCCCAATTAGTACCACAGACTGCAGTATCACTGGCCTTCATTTTATTTACCTGAATTCATTTTATTAAGACCTTTTGCAGGATTCTTCTGAATAAATTTTATATGAAATTTTTGAGATTAACTCAATATCATTTTCTCCCTTTTACCTGTTTAACGAGTAAGTTCTGGGCACAACTACAAAGTGCTAAGCAGTGGTAAGACTGTGTAGCTTCAGGAAGGGGGGAGTAGGAGGATCTTAAGCTCTCCTTGTCCCACAGATACGTCTAGATAACACCCACATCAGTGTAAGTAACCCAGAAAATGACCCTTAGACTGGCAGAACAGACTCTCTACAGTTAAATGTAGAGAAGAGGACACATCAAAAAGGGTAGGAAGGGTGAAGATGTGGATAGGAACCAAGCTGACCTGCAGGGCTGTACATGAGAGAGGATGCCTCAAGAACAGAGAAGCGAGAGAAGCAGACCATATCAGGCACCCTAGGCATGGGGGAAGACAAATGGGAAGACAAATCCCAGGAACATTTGGCTTTGAAAACCAGTGGCTTAACCTCGTGAGTTCTTACAATCAGTGGGCTTTAATACCTGGAACTTTAAAAATAAGTGGGGCTTGGCTCTGGGAGAACTGGAGGGTGATAGGAAACAGAGCCTCCCCACCCTCCCACTTAAAAAGAGCATAACAAACAGCCCCACTGAGATACAGCACAGAAGCAGCAGTTTGAAAAATGCCTGGGGTATATGGGAAGGAGATTTATTTATTAATCTCAGAACATGTGCTAGAGGGGCAGGGATTTTTAGGAGACTTCTGCAAGATCAAAAGAACTGGCAGGCACAATTTCCCTCCACAACCCCCAGTCTAGATACACAGATACCTGCAGGAACCAGTGCAGTGTGAACACTCTCCACCTAGCTTGCTAACAGTGTGTTCCACCACCACATCTCCTGCAGATGACCCCCTCTAGCCCACCCTCAGCAGTATTCCAAAGTGGCTACAGGTCCCCCAAAGCAGACCTGTGCAAACCTGGCTAACATCATATGCCTTGCACTCTCCTGCACACACCCTCAGTAGGAGTCCATCCAAAGTGGTGACACAAGCATGGCAGTCTGCAAGTAGCCACAACAGAGGCTGGCACCACTCCAAAGTAACTCCTTTTCCAGGGATAAGGAAAGATAAGCACACACATCCATCCAACTGTGGCCCTAGCAATGGGCTGGGGGGCAAATATTTGGTCTGATTGCAGGCCCTGCCAACCAATGAAAGCTTCTCAGGAGACAACACAGGGAGAGTGCCTTGCAGTTCAGTACTACTGCATCTCTGGCAAATGCCTGATCTGACCCAACTCAAGCCCAAGGTGGCCTCAGACTTCCCACTAACAACACAAGGACCAAACCCTGCCCATAGCCAGGAAATAGAGGCACTGCACATGACTGGACTGAAGGCAAATGCAGCTCAGCCACAACAGTCAGGTGCACATAACACAGAGGAAACATACTTGAAGTGCCAGGTTCTCATGAATAGGGGGTATTGCACTGCAGGGCACTACAGGACCTCTTCTTCATATGGTCACTACTTTCAAGATCAAGAGACATAGCTGACTTTCCTAACCCATAGAAACAGATACAGAGAGTTAGACAAAATGAGGAGACAGAGGAATGTGTCCCAAATGAATTAGGCCACAAAACAAGTCTTAGCAAATTCAAAAAGACTGACGTCATACCTTACATCTTTTCCAACCACAACACTGTGAGACTAGAAATCAACCACAAGAAAAAATTTGGAAAGAACACAAATACATGGAGGTTAAATAACATGCTACTAAATAATGAACGGGTCAACCAAGAAATCAAAGAGGAAATCATTAAGGAGGGCACGTGATGTGAGGAGCCCTGGGTGTTATATGCAACTGATGAATTACTGAATGCTACATCTGAAACTAATGATGTTCTATATGTTGGCTAACTGAATATAAAAGAGACCCAAACCCCAGGCACCACTCTCACGTCTCAAGAGTATACTCTCACTTTAATAAACTTTCCTATTTGTACTGCTCAAAAAAAAAGAGGAAATAAAAAGAAACACGGAGACAAATGAAAATGAAAACACGACAGTCCCAAATTTTGGAGATGCAGGAAAAGCTGTTCCAAGACAGAAGTTTAGCAATACAGGCTGAACTCCAGATGCAAGAAAAATCTCAAATAAACAACCTAACCTTATACCTAATGGAACTAGAAAAAGAACAAACAAAACCTCAAATCAGTAGCAGGAAGGAAATAAAGATTAGACCATGTATCATATGATCTCACTGATATGAGGAAGTCTTAATCTGAGGAAACAAACTGAGGGTTGCTGGAGTGGTGGGGGGTGGGAGGGATGGGGTGGTTGAATGATAGACATTGGGTAGGGTATGTGCTATGGTGAGCACTGTGAATTGTGTAAGACTGTTGAATCATAGACCTGCACCTCTGAAACAAATAATACATTATATGTTAAAAAAAGAAAAAAAGAAAAAAAGAAGATGGTAGGAAGGGAAAAATGAAGGGTAGGAAATTGGAGGGGGAGACAAACCATGAGAGACTATGGACTCTGAGAAACAAACTGAGGGTTCTAGAGGGGAGGGGGTGGGGGGATGGGTTAGCCTGGTGATGGGTATTAAAGAGGGCACATATTGAATGGAGCACTGGGTGTTATACGCAAACAATGTATCATGGAACACTACATCAAAAATTAATGATGTATGGTGATTAACATAATAAAATAAAATTTAAAAAAGAAAGATATGGCCACAGTGATCACACCTTTAAATAATAAATATTTACTTCAAAGAAAATAAAAAGATTAGAGCAGAAGTGAATGAAATAGAAACAAACAAACAGTAGAACAGATCAATGAAACCAGGAGCTGGTTCTTTGAAAAGATCAACAGAATTGATAATCCTTTAGCCAGACTCATCAGAGAGATAGAGAGAGAGAGAGGACTCAAAATCAGAAATGAAAGAGGAGAAATAACAACTGACGCCACAGAAATACAAATAATTATAAGAGAATATTATGAAAAAGTTATATGCCAATAAATTGGACAACCTAGAACAAATGGATAAATTCCCTGAAAAATATGACCTCCCAAAACTGAATCAAGAAGAAATATAGAACATTCGAACAGACCAACTACCAGCAATGAAACAGAATCAGTAATCAAAAAAGTCCCACCAAACAAAAGTACAGGACCAGGCAGCTTCACAGGTGAATTCTACCAAACACTGAGAGAAGAGTTAGTACCTATTCTTCTCAAACTATTCCAAAAAAATAGAAGAGAAAGGGAAACTTCCAAATTCATTCTATGAGGCATTACCCTGATACCAAAACCAGATAAAGACACTACAAAAAAACCCTACAGACCAGTATCTCTGATGAACATGGATGCAAAAAATCCTCAAAAAATATTAGCAAACTGAATCAAACAATACATTAAAAAATCATTCACCACAAGCAAGTGGGATTTATTCCTGAGATGTGAGGGTGGTTCAATATTCACAAATCAACATCACATCACAAGAGAAAGGATAAAAACCAAATGATCATTTCAGTAGATGTAGAAAAAGCATTTGACAAAGTACAACATCCATTCATGACTAAAACTCTTAAAGTAGGTTTAGAGGGAACATACCTCAACATAATAAAGGCCATGACAAACCCACAGTTAAGATCATATTCAATGGTTAAAAATAGAGAGCTTTTCCCCTAAGGTCAGGAACAAGACAAGGACATCCACTCTCACCACTTTTATTCAACACAGTACTGGAAGCCTTTGCCACAGCAATCAGACAAGAAAAAGAAATGACAAGCATCCAGATCAGCAAGGAAAAAGTAAAACTTTCACTATTTGCAGATGACAGGGCACTATATATAGAAAATCCTGAAGACTCCACCAAAAAACTACTAAAACTGATAAATGAACTCAATGAGGTCATAGGATCCAAAATCAATATAAAGAAATCTGTTGCATTTCTATACACTAATAATGAAGTGGCAGAAAGAGAAATTAAGAAAACAATCCTATTTTACAAGGTATTTTAAAAAATACCTAGGAAGAAACTTAACCAAGGAAGTGAAAGAAGACCTGTACTCTGAAAACTATAAAACACTGATTAAAGAAATTGAAGATGGCACACAAACAAATGGAAAGATAGTCCATGCTCATGGATTGGGAGAATGAATATTGATTGTTAAAATATCCAGAGTACCGAAAGCAACCTACAGATTATTGCAATCCCTATCAAAATACCAACAGCATTTTTCACAGAACTAGAACAAATAATCCTAAAATTTGTATGGAACCACAAAAGACCCCAAATAGCCAAAGCAATATTGAAAAAGAACAAAACTGGAAGCATCACAATCCCATATTAAAAGATATACTACAAAGCTATAGTAATCAAAACAGTATAATACTGACACAAAAATAAACACAGATCAATGGAACAAAATAGCCCAGAAATAAACACATGAAAAGATGCTCAACATCACTTATCATCAGGGAATGTAAATCAAAACCACAATGAGATATCACCTCACACCTGTCAGAATGGCTAAAATCAAAAACACAAGAAACAAAAAATGTTGGCAAAGATGTGGAGAAAAAGGAACTCTCCTTCACTGTTGGTGGGAATGTAAACTCAAGCAGCCACCATGGAAAACAGGATGGAGGGTCCTCAAGAAATTAAAAAATAGAATTACCATATGACCCAGTAATTCCAGCACAGGTTATTTCCCAAAGAGTACAAAAACACTAATTCAAAAACATATGTGCACCCCTATGTTTATTGCAGCATTATTTACAATAGCCAAGTTATGGAAGCAGCCCAAGTGTCCATCCATAGATGAATGGATAAAGATGTGAGAAATATATACAGTCTCCACATATATGTATATATATATGGAATATTACTCACCCACAAAAAAAGAAAGAAATCTTGCCATTTGCAACAACATGGGTGGAGCTAGAAAGTATGATGTTATGTGAAATAAGTCATTCAGAGAAAGATAGACAAATACCATATGATTTCACTCATATGTGGAATTTAAGAAACAAAACAAACAAAAAAGAGACAAACAAAAAAGCAGACTCTTGCGGTGCCTGGGTGGCTCAGTTGGTTAAGCAGCTGCCTTTGGCTCAGGTCATGATCCCAGGGTCCTGGGATCAAGCCCCACATCGGGCTCCTTGCTCAGCAGAGAGCCTGCTTCCCCTTCTCCCGTTGCCTGCCTGCTGCTCCCCCCTGCTCGTGCTCTCTCTCTCTCTCTCTGTGTCAAATAAATAAATAAAATCTTTAAAAAAAATAAGCAGACTCTTTAACTATAGAGAAAAACTCATGGTGAGCAGAGGGGAGGTGGGTGGAGGATGGGTGAAATAGGTGAAGGGGATTACGGGAACACTTACCATGATGCACCGAGTAATGTATAGAATTGGGGAATCACTATACTGTATACCTGAAACTCATATAAAACTGTACATTGATTGTACTGGAATTAAAGCAATAAAATAAATATTTAAAAAATAAAACATAAGCTTTTTGGGCAAAAAAAGACTGTAGCTTCAGCAGTGAATAACGTCTCTGCTCTCATAGAGCTTATATCTTAATGCACAACATGTACACCTAATCATATTTTCTAGATTTATAAACACTTGTAAGTCAGCAACTATTATGAACTCTTTTTTAAAAAAGATTTTACTTATTTATTTATTTGAGAGAGAGAGCACTAGAGAGAGAGAACAGGCATGAGTGAGGGTCAGAGGGAGAGGGAGAAGCAGGTTTCCTGCTGAGCAGAGAGCCTGATGTGGGGCTCAGTCTCACGATGCTGGGATCGTGACCTGAGCTGAAGGTAGACGCTTAACTGACTCAGCCAGCCAGGAGCCCCAAGTTTCACTTAAGAATTACTTGATGAAATAGTAAACTTATAAATTTTATTGCATCTCAATCCTTGAGTATATGTTCTTGTAATATTCTGTGGTAAAATTTATGTTTACTTACTTATCAGATGAGCATAAAGCACTGCTGCATACAATGATTGTTCATAGGAAAAGCAGTTGTGCCATTCTTTGAGCTATGAGGTGAATTAGGCGTCTTTTCCCATTGGACACCCCTCTCTTGAAAGAACTGACAAACTACAGTTGCTCACACCTACGTATTTGGCAGAACTTTTGGAAATGAACAAAATAAGACTCACTTGAGAGAAAATTACTGACAGCATTTGTTGTCAATGACAAAATTTATGAGGTAAAGCAAATATCAGAACTTTGAAAAAATTGCACCATTGAGAGCTTGACAAGTTCCCATTACTTAAAGACTTAAGGTCTTTAGAAACAAAACTTTTCTGATGACATGAGTGGTGATATTGATGATTGTAATTTTTTAAAATATTGTAAAATCAAATGTGTCAATATCTGAAAGATATGCAAAACGCAGCCATTTAATATTTTCTAAATGAGCAATACATAATGTCACAAAACCACGAATGTATAAAAGACTCAAAGTACAAGGGGCACCTGGGTAGCTCAGTTGTTGAGCGTCTGCCTTCCACTCATGTCGTGATCCCAGTGTGCTGGGATCGAGCTCCGCATCAGGCTCCCTGCTTGGGGTGGGGGGCCTGCTTCTCCCTCTCTCACTCCCCCTGCTTGTGTTCCCTCTCTCACTGTGTCTCTGCCAAATAAATTTTTAAAAATCTTAAAAAAAAAAACCCTCAAAGTACAAGATGACTAAAGGATTTTAATGTAACAGAGCACAAAAAGTACACTGACATGGTTTCAGGTTCTACATTGCAATAATCTTTAAGAAACTATCATTTGTCAGTCTCTACACTGGGCATGGAGTCTACCTAAAAAAAAAAAAGAAGAAGAAACTATCACTTGTGGAGCTTTGGTGTAGTATCAAAGAAGATACTGTAGTGTATTAAAGTATTTTCTGGGGTGCCTGGATGGCTCAGCTGGTTAAGTGGCTGGCACTTGATTTTGGCTTAGGTCTTGATCTTAGGGTCATGACACTGAGCCCCTGGTCCAGCTCCATGCTCAGTGGGGAGTCTCCTTGAGATTCTCTCCCTCTGCCCCTCACCCCTAAAATAAATAAAGTTTGAAAAAGATAAAGTAATTATTTTCCAACTGTAACTATGGGTTAACTGAGGCTGGATTATCTTCACTACTTCAACCAAAACAATATTATCACAATAGATAGAACACAGAAGATAAGAAAATCTAGCTGTTTTTCTTAAAGGCAGAAAAATTAAAGAGATTTACAAAAATTTAAAACATTACCACCTTTCTCATTAAATTTGTTTTTGGAAATACAGTTTCCTCATAAATGCTGTTACTTATGGTCTCATGTTATAGGTTTGGTTTTTTTTTTTTAATAAATTAATAAACTAAAAGCTTAAGTACTAATTCCTAAATAGCAATATACATTTCATAGCACCACTCTAAATGTAATTTGTATTGTTGACCTTAAAAATAAAACAGCTAATTGAACATAATAAATAAAGTTAAAAAATAATAAAAGTTATTTTACTAGGAAAAACGGGTTTACTTGGGAATAGCAGACAAGTGCAATTTGGGACATGGAAGCTATGGCAAAACCATAGTCAAGAGCAACAAAGGAGAGGCACGTTATTTTATAGAGAAGGAGGAAATTGGGAGGGGTTTTGAATGAAAGTCCATTGGAGAAAGGCAACAGTTCAGAGTGATGAGGTTTCTCATTGGCTATGGTGTTGGGGCAATTGCTTGTAGGAGATGCAATGTACCTCTTTTCCTGTGGGGGCCTTAATTAATTCTTTTCCTGTTGAAGATTCTTCTGTAAGGGTCTGTAATTGACAATTCTTTCTGTGATTGACCTCAATTGGTATAGGGTGTGAGAGTTCCCCTTTCTGGTCTCCCCACTCCATTTTAAATGAGGTTTCCCTTTATTATTTTTCACAGTACAAAGAAAGCCCTTAGACTGGAACTTAAAAACTAAGGCTTACTTACTGGCATTACTCACGACCAAGTACACATTCCACATGTTCTCCAACTTACGTGAATATTTTTGTAGGAGAAGAATGCTAAGTCCTACTCACATGGGGCCCTGCTGCCAGGAGCCAAGGGGTCACTGCCTCCACTTCCACGCAGTGCTTCTTGAGAAATCAGGGCTGGGGAAGGAAAGGAGGCTGTGAAATATCACCATTGCTGGAACAAACTACACTGGCCATTCCAACACTATTAGCAAGGCACTATTCTCAACTTATTTTACAGATGAGCAAACAAAGGCACAGAGAGATTAAGTAACTCTTCCCAATGTTGTACTGTTATATGGCTGGTAGGTGGGCGAGGCGGCGGGGAGTGGAACGCGGATAATTGCAACCCAAGCTGCACCGCCCCAGGGAGGCAAGAACCTTCCCAAACGCGAGAAGGCTCCGTCTAAGTGAACTACAACTGTTCTCCCCATACCTCAAGCATCAGCTCTTCCTCCCTCCCCGCCCCCCCAAACTGACTACGAGTTGTTGCTGATTCAAGAGCAGGTTTAAAAAAGTTCCAAAGTGAAGCGGGATACCCGACTGACAACCAGTGGGAGGGAAAAGATAGTCACAACTTCGCCCACCTGGGCCGGAAGTGCCCGCCCCCACTAGCCCCTCTAGATCAACATTTCCCAGAATTTCCCAGGACTGGCTTCTCGGGAACGGAAGTGCCTGAGACTACATGGAGTTCCGGGACTACATTTCCCAGAATGCCTACGAGGACACAACCCACAGCCCCGCCCTTGGGGAACAGAAGTCCTCCCACTACCCCGAGCTTCTAAACTCCACTTTCCAGAGTGTCCGGGGAGAGCGAGTCCACGGGTCCTGCTTCCCAGGGACACAAGTGCTTGGGGCCATTGGGAGCGTCTGGACTCTGCTTCTTGCAATGCCCAAGGGTAACAATGACTAGAATTCCGACACTCTGGCAGAGATGTGGATTACCACACTATTTGGGATTAAATTTCCCAGAATCCTGGAGGGGAAAATATTCCATAGACATGTCTTTCTGGAGCCGAAACGTCTCCAAAAACCCAGAAGTCTGGTGGACTGAGCGCCACAGACACGCTTGCCTGGCGCAAAAGTGCTTCCTGCCAGCTGGCCCTTTGGTATTTTGAATACAGCTATCTCTTGTTTCCTAAAGTTCGCTTTGCCCCACTTTGCTTTTATAAAAGACTTACATTAGTACTGGCTTTGCTACCCAGAAGAAATCCAAAGAGCATTTTCGCTTTTACGAAAAAAGCCATTACCATACTAATATAAGTCTTTCATAAAAACTAAGTAGTTCCAATGTTCAGAAAGTGGGGGATACTCTTCTGCCATGCCATTTTGGTTTAGTAAAGGTTTCGAAGGAACGCTGTACTTTTAGATTGTGGAAACCTGTAATCAGGCTCATTTTGGATGAATTCTGCGCCTCCGGTCAAGCCCAGTCTTTCCTTTTTCTCGCTTTTTAAAAAATTATACATGTAACTATACTAATCAGCAATGGTCAAGAAAATATCTTGTATAGGAGAGAAAAGTAAAGTTTGAAATACACAAAATAAAAACCATAAAATGGAAGCCATGTGTAGGTTAAAAATGGAGATCTTGAGGGAGGATTGGCCTGAACTGCACTGGACAACAAATTTAAGGAACACAATGTCAATCTTACTTGGACTGCACTTTCTTTTTTCCATGTGTACCTGGATGCATCTGGAACTCTTAACAGTGTTGGCTGGCATGAGTTGTGGATTCCAAGGTACCAAGAAACGACAAAAATGCAAATGTTAATCAGGTCATGTAGAAGCCGCAAAAACTTCTCAAATTTCCTTGGTTTTAATTGCTGACTCTAAAGAAATGTGGTCTCTTTAGATGAATGAAAGCTTCAGTAGCAGAGGATTGGAGAAAGCATTGCAGTATCTAAAGGAGTAAATCCTGTATAAAACCTTGAAAGTGGGGGCGCCTGGGTGGCTCAGTCGTTAAACGTCTGCCTTTGGCTCAGGTCATGATCCTAGGGTCCTGGAATTGAGCCCCGAATCGGGCTCCCTGCTCTGCGGGAAGCCTGCCTCTCCCTCTCCCACTCCCCCCTGCTTGTGTTCCCTCTCTTGCTGTGTCTCTCTCTGTCAAATAAATAAATAAAATCTTAAAAAAAAAACCCTTGAAAATGTTTCTTCTTTGTGTTCATCTTTAAGTATCACTTCACCTACTTCTTTTTTTTAAGATTTTATTTATTTTTGTAAGCGAGAGAAAGAGAGAGGGCATGAGCCAGGGAAGGGGAAGAGGGAGAAGCCGACTCCCTGCTGAGCAGAGAGTCCAATGTGGGACTCGATCCCAGTACCCTGGGATCATGACCTGAGCCAAAGGCAAACACTTAACCGACTTAGCCACCCAGGTGCCCTAACATCACCTACTTCTAACCTATCCTTAATAACAAATAAAATAAATCAATAACATACCTTATTATTCCACAAACCAATTGAAATCAGAATGGCCATGATTTATTCTGTGAGATATGGACTGAAGTCCAGAAAAATTTTGGAATAACCACCACTAAGAGAAAACACACACACACACACACACACACAACCCAGAAAGATTGTCTTGTCTGCTTTTCTCTTGCACAAAAATGCAACATTCTTCTATTATGAAAGCTTTAAAAAAAACACATTGAGGAAAAAGTAATTAAATGTCCATAAATTCATCTTCCATATTCAACAATTATTGACATGTTGCCACACTTACTATATCTCACTTTGTTTTCTTCTTTTTTTATTACCGAACTAAATTAAATACGAATTCATGACATTTTATCAATCTTTTGTCATATATTTCTCAAAAATATAAGGACACTTCCTTACACAACCATAACACACTGAATGAAAATTAACCATACTTCCTTACATTAATTTCAAATAATCCTTATTTGAAGTTCCAAATTCTCTCTTAAGTCCTTATACTTGGTTTGCTTGAATCCATATCAAAACCTGTCCATTCATTGCATGATCATTGTGTATGTCTGATGAGTCTGTTGTATTCTAGAACTGACCTCTGTCCCTCCTTTTTGTAATCCTCTTGACCTGCTGAAGAAGCATATCAGTTGTCACGTAGGATTCCCATATACTGGATTTGTCTGACTGTTTCCTGACAAATCTGTCATTTAACTTTCCCTTCAATTGTTGTTTTATGTAGAGGTCTCCAAAGCAGTACACACTGAGAGTCACAGTGAAAGGGAAGTAGACCTTCAGCCCAGTTCCAAGTCATCTCTATCCACAAGAGTGTTTTAAGCTGATCCTGGATTGCTGATGGCCTCACAGCTAACTCGCAGAAGCAAATAAAATTTTCTGTGGAAGAAAGACATTATCATCCTTGGTTATAAATTATGACTACATTTAAAACTACAACATAAATAATGGGCAAAATAAACTTTAAGGCAAAGGCACTAGGCTGGAATTACTAATGGATTCATAATGAAAAAGAGATTCAATCTTCCAAGAACATAACACAAATGTGTATCTTTATACATGTAATAAGTGTCCTCAAATATTTTTTAAATAATTGGCATAACTACAAAGTGAAATATTCTCCAATTACCTAATGGAATAAACACATGCATAAAAACAGTAAAAACACTAAGTATATGGAAGATTTGGCACTATCAGGAAATCTGATCTAATACTTTTATGCAGAGTACACATCTAGTTGGGCATATTTAGGATGTTTACAAAATTTGACCATATGCTGGACCATAAAGCAATAGCAGAAAATTTCAAAACACTTTAATGATATAAGTATATTCTTTGGCCAAAATTCAATAAAGCTAAAAATCAGTAATAAAATCCTTACTAGACAATTATAATGTGTCTGAAGATTAAGAAAATCAATCTTAACCATGGATTCTTCATCCATGAGAGTTCAGTGGATGGGCTCAGTGAAATCTGGAATATATTTTAAACAGAGTGGTAATAAAAATAACACATACAAACATTTATGGAATGCAACCAAAGCCATACTTTGAAGGAAATATAAATAATTAAATATGTATATTGGAAAAGAATAAATGCTGAAAACCAGTAAGATACATAGCCATCTCAAAAAATTTAAAAAAAGATAGCAGTGGACTTCTAGTTCTGAACAAGATGGACTAATCACATTCTACCCTATTCCTCCTGCTATTTACAAGTAAAACTCCTACACACAAAAAAATAGGGAAACTAATAAAATTCTGAAAAGTGGAAAGAAGATGGCAGGTAAACTAAGACATCAGAACTTGAGGCATAATCTGAAGATGAGCTCCCTGATGTGTGTGTGTGTGTGTGTGTGTGCCTTACAGGACAGAGCCCTTTTAACTAAATCCCTTCTCTTATAATGCCACACAAAAAAAGCCAAACTTCTCCCCCACCTCATTCAGCCTGGCTGAAAGGAGGCTACAGAACTGCTTCCTTGGGGATATCTCAGGGAAAGCCTCTGGGAGGCCGTGGGCAGAGCCTTGTTGTCCATTCCTGCCCTGCACTAATGAGGGGCTACCTCTCTCTCCAGACCAGGTGCTACTATCCCTGTCCCTTGCACTGAGTGAATGTCAGCAAAGAAGCAGCACCACACCCCACCTCAACTAGAGAATGGGAGACAGATTTCAGAGAGGAGGAAGCTGAAAAAAAAGGAACTCAACATATCCCAGCAAAAATGAATAAATAAACAAATAAAGCAAATATGGCAAAATCTTTATTGTTGTGGAATCAGATGGGAACAGAGAAGTCCATTTTACTACTCTTGTTGAGTATTTGAAAAATTTACAGCAAAACTCAAAAGCAATCATAGCCCAATCAGTTCAGATTCTGCTATTTTTGTGAAATAAAGCAGTGAGTGTGTGAGTCTGTTTTTGGTTTTGTTTTTCTTTTTCATTTCTGCAATTAGGATGTATCCACTTTGTCAGAATAGGAACACTACTTTTAGGAGAAGTAATGGAAATCCCAAATTACCTGGAACTTAGGTAACATATCCTATTTTTTGAAGAAAAGCAGTGTAATAACAAGGCATAGTTGAGGAAGAAGGAAAAGCCCATGACATCACTGTTGCCTGCTCTACCTGGATTAGACAGGTGGGGTCTACAGGGCCCCAGGATGAAAACATTTAACTAGTTGTGACTATTGGGTCTCTCTCACCTGCATGATTTCTTCACACATCATGTTGTTTTCCTTTTTCTCAAGTTTCTGAATGCAATGACATCATCTAGGTCCTAAATAACTTGAATAGGAGGCTACAGAACTGCTTCCTTGGGGATATCTCAGGGAAAACTCCTGTTACCAAGGAGTGGGAACTTCTCCTGTTTTCATTTTCTAGAACTCTACTATTGTTATGGTAGTCCTTTAGCCTGAGAAGAAATTTTAACTTAGTTGAAATCTTAAATCTTGGTTTTCAAGTCTCCCTCCACCAAAAATGTGATTTGTTTTGCCCATTTGTTCTGGAAACACTGACTACATACATACTGCATTTAAGGCAGATTATCTAGCCTGGAGAAGCTTGAGTTACTGAGCTATTAACTTCCTAGAAATGTGAGTTATGGAGACAAGAGTGTAAACTGTACTTAATGTACAATTAAGTGCACAAATTTCTCTTTTTTTGACAGTTTCCTGACAAATCTGTCATTTAACTTTCCCCTCAATTTTTGTTTTATGCAGAGGCCTCCAAAGCGATACACACTGAGAGTCACAGTGAAAGGGATGTAGACCTTCAGCCCAGAGATTGCTGTCTGCTCCCCAAACCCACTTATTCCTTTGAGGCTTGACCACATCTCCCAGGTGCCCTCATAGTTAGATTTGGCCACATGACTGGGTTCAGGCTAGTGGAATGTGAAGGGAAGCCTTGGACACCATTTATAAGCCTGGTCCAGGGAAACCCCAATGCTTGATCCTCTTTGTTCTTCCCACGTTTGCCAACAGAATGAAAAGGGCACTGAGGAGGCTGGAGCCACAGGGATGACAGGGCCTGGGTCTCTGATTCATCATAGGGGAGCTTCCCATTAATCAGTTGCTCTCCACTGAACAATGAGCCAGAAATAAAATCCTACTGTGTTAAGCCCCTGAGATGTGGGGTTGATTTACAGAAGCTGGCCTATCCCCACTAATACAGGTAGACAATAAAGGAGGTAGCTTTTGTTTGTTTTTTATATTTATTTTTATTTTTGGAAGATGTCCAGAAGTAGAAATAGGCTAGATCATGAGTGTGGCAGAGGCCATGCTAAGAAAGCAAGGACTTTCAGTGATTCTGAAGTTTTTGGGGGTGTTTGGAGTCAGAGTCAGGTCTTTCTAGCAGCTGATGAAAGTTATAGACCCTCTTCCTCCCCAAATAAACATGCTCAAACAATTTTACAGATAATTTTGGAAGATTTTCTGACTCTCTGAAGCCCATGCATGGAGACTTAGATGGTCCATGGAATCCAGGTTGCTTTGGGTGATGAAGAACCACCTTTTAAAAAATGATGTATAATTGACATATTATATTAGCTTCATGTGTACAACATGATGATTCAATATTTGTACATACTGCAAAATTATCACCACAATAAGTTTAGTTGTATTTTTTGGTTCTAGGGTTTCTATAGGAGTCCAAATTCTTGGTGGAACTTTCCATCTTTTCATCTGTCTTCTTGAATGTTTTAATCAATATTATTTTTAAGTCTATCAGATAACTCTAGTATTTAGATCACCCAAATTGTTTTTGTTCATCTGGTCCTGATTTCTGGCAAATCTGATAATTTTTTGAATGTCAGATATTTTGTATGAACAATTATGAAGGTTCTGGATGATTTTACCATGTTTCATAAAGAATTAATTTTCTGGGGGAAGGTGGGAAAAGCAGATCACCTTTATTTGATGGGAAATAGATATCCATTATTCATGAGGACGTGGGGAATGTGGATGCTCCTATGCACTTTTTGGAAAGAAGGTGTTCAGGAAACATCAAATTTAAAATATGTATCTTTGGGCCCAATAATCTTTCTTTTAAAAATTTCTCCCACAAAAATGGAAAGAAAATAATTAATATTGGCCTAGTAACTCACCACGTCTCCCAGAACTATCTTAGGAATGGTGACATCAATCAGACCACCATGTAAAAATGCTAATAGTATTTACTAGCATGAAGATAATAAATTTCTAATTTAAAAGTAAGGTTTTAACTGGGTATACCTGGTCTATCCAAACTGCCGATTGCAAATAAACTCAGAATTTATGTACATATGGAATATGGTTTGCTGAAGAAATAAAGTGCATAATGGAATCTCTTTATCCTTACATGAATGAATAGTCAGATATAAAAATCTAAAGAGTTCCCAAACCAGCTTCCTGTGAACTGACATGCATCACACACATTGTTGATGTTCAGCTATTACTATGAAGCCAAAATGCTACCTAATGCCTAATTACAAGCCGTGCTTCATCATTTCAGGCTGCTCAAAAAAGGAATGCTACATCTGGACCTGATTTGGGCAAATATTGACACACATTTTTAGTGTTCATCTGTTATTCCCCAAAATGCTTTCCAGTGCAAGAAACAGGACTTGTAAGGAAAGTGTGGCCCTCCTAAAGGAAAGCTGCATTTGGATGTGATTTTTGTGAATATGCTTTGATTCATTAATAATATCATTGTGCAAGAATTACGATTCATGTGAGTCTGCTATGACACTTGATTACTTTGTGTGACTGCAGGAGTTAACAGGAGAATTTAAAGAATATAAATTTTGTGGTTCTCAATTTTCCATTGACTTTTTGGAAGAGTGAAAAACAGTCATCAGTAAGAAATAAGTAAAAATTGGTACATAAGCATAGTAGAATACAGTGTAAGCTAATCAAAGGATGTAGTAGATTAATTTGTTGATAGGGTAAATGCTTTTAACATATTGATGAATTTTTTAAAAGTTAGAAAGTAGTATGCATGCTATAATTGTAGTTTTGAAAAATATACAGAAGCATTTGCCTACGTAACATGAGGCATAGATCAAAGTATTCACAGTATATATCTGAGTGGTGAGTTCATGAGTTTGAATTTTCAAATACTTTCACTTACACGTTGAGTTTTTCTATACAATTTTATTTGCAATGTCCAGGCATTCATTTCAAGGCAGTTTATTGAGGTGTAATTTACATATGATATTTATTCTTTTTAGTATACAGTTCTATGAATTTTGACTAATGTGTCACTGAAATCAAGATATGAGACACTTCCATCAGTCCCAAAATTTCCCTCATGCCCTTTATACTCACCCCCTTCCCCATCCCCAGACAAGCCATGATGTGTTACTAGTCTCTGCTGTTTTGCCTTTTCCAGAATGTCATATAAATGGAATCACACAATATGTAGCCTCTGAGTCTGGCTTCTTTCCCTTAACATAATCTGAGATTCCCTCACGCTGTTGTATCAACAGTTTGTTCTTTTAACTGCCAAGTAGTATTGCATTGTATGTATATAACAGTTCGCTTTTCCACTCTCCAGTTAAGGGATATTTGGGTTGTTTTGAGGTTTTGCAGCTATGATAATGTTGCCATACACTTTTGCATATTTGCTTGAACCTGTTTTCATGGTATTGCTGTATTGTATGCAATGTATATGTTCTTTATAAGAAACTGCCCCACTGCATTTCAAAGTGGCTGTAGTATTTTGCATTTCTACAGCTATGTCTGGGAGCTCCACTTGCTCTGTATCCTTTTCTGCACCTGATATTGTCCAGCTTTCTCATTTGGGTCATTCTAATAGTGTGTAGTTCTATCTCATTATGGTTTTAACTTGAATTTCCCTAATGACTAGTGATGTTGATCATAGTAGAATATGTTTATTTGACATCATATATGTTCTTTGGTGAAGTGCTTGTTCAAAATTTTGCCCTTTTTAAAAATATGAGCTGTTTACTTTCTTAGTATTGAGTTTTGAGAATTCTTTATACAATCTGAATACAAGTCCATTTTATCATGTTTTGAAAATATTTTTTCCCAATCTGTAGATTCTCTATTTTTAAAACAGTGTCTTTTGAAAAGCGGAGGTTTTAAATTTTGATGAAGTACCAGCTTACCAATTTTCTTATATGGATCATACCAAGAACTCCTTGACTAACTCAAGATGATAAAGAAAATTACCCTACATGTTCTACACTTTTTATTGTTTAGGATTTACATTTAGGTCTAAGACCCATTTTGAGTTAATTTTTCATATGTTATGATGTATAGGTTGAGATTCATTCTTTTGCACATGGATGTTTAATTATTCCTGCTTACTTTGTTGAAAGACTATTTCTCCCATTGAATTGCTTTGGCACATTTGCCAAAAATCAATTGACCACATATATGTGGGTCTATTTCTGGACTCTATTATGTTCTACTGTTTTATGTGTCTATCCTTTCCCCAATACCACACTGTCTTGATTATAGTAGCTTTATAGTAAGTCTTGAGATCAGATAGTGTGAGTCTTCCAATAAGTGTTTTTTTATTTTTTATGCCATTCTTATTTCTTTGCTTCTTGCAGATTTTAGAAATAGCTTGTCAATTTCTGCAAAACTTCCTGCGGGGATATTAAGTGGGACTGTGTTGCATTTATAGATCAATTTAGGATAAATGGCTTAACAAAATTGAGTCTTCCATTCCATGAGAAGCTCTTATCTATTTGTTTGAGTGGTCTTTTAAATTTTTCAACAGTATTGTGTAATATACAGCATAGCGATCACACACACTCATGTCCCCCACCGCCCCACACATATATTTGGTGCTATTGTCAATGGTACTGCTTTTTTCTTTCTTGATTTCAATTTCCAATAGTTCCGAAAAAGTAGTGATGTTTGTATATTAGTCTTGTATCCAGTGACTTTGCTAAACCAATTTATAAGTTCTACTAGCTTTTTTGTTAATTCCTTGAACTTTTCTGCATAATCTTGGCGCCTGCAATTAGAGTTTTATTTCTTCCTTTCCTATCTTTTTTTCTCACCTTAGTGTGCTGGCTACTACCTCCCATTATGTTGACATGGAGTGGTGAGAGTAGAAGTCCTTGCCTTGCTTCCAAACTTCAGGTGAAAGTATCCAATCTTTTCTTCTTTTTTCCTTCTAGCAGTTTGTATTTTGTTTATTTTTTACATTAACTAACTGGAATTAAAATAAAAATTTTAAAAAAGCATTCAATCTTTCACCATTAAAAATGATGTTATCAATATTTTTGCCAATGTTCTTTATCAGCTTGAGGAAGTTTCCCTTTAATTCCTAGGTTTGGGTTTTTTTTTTTAAAGTCATGAATTGAAGTTCAATTTTGTCAAATGCTTCTTCTTCTAACTGAATTAGACAGTTTGACTTCTGTATATTGAAACAATCTGCATTTTCAGAATCTATACCATTTGTGATGAATTATCCTTTTTAGAAATTGCTAAATATGATATTTTGTTGGGAATTTCCATGTCTATGTTCATGAAGGATATTAGTCAATAGTTTCTGTTCTTATAATGTTACTGTTGGCTTTTGTTATCAGGGTAATGCTAGCTTCATAAAATGACTTAGGTTTCATGTTTAATTTTTTTGAAGATTTTGGTTAGAATGAAAATCATTTTTTTCCTGAAATATTTGGCTAGAATTTGCCAATAAAGCCATTTGCCCCTAGGTTTTCTTTGCTGGATTTTTTTTTTAATTTAAGTTCAATTTAATTAACATATACTGTATTATTAGTTTCAGAGGTAGAATTTAGTGATTCATTGTTGCATACAACACCCAGTGCTAGATGGTTTTATTCTATACAATGTTTAGGAGATATAGGACCATCCAGGCTGTCCACTTCTTGTGTATGCTTTGGTAAGTTGTATCTTTCAAGGAATTCACACAGTTTGTTGAAATTGTTAATTTTATAGGCGTAAAGGTGTTCCTAATGTTCTCATGAAGTTGTTCCTAGTATTTACAGGGACCTTGACACCTGCAAGCCATGTAATGGGTTGACATTCTGGAAATGCTGCTCCTGGTGGTTGGCAACAGGTATCCTTGCTTGATACAGTTTAATTCCATTTGGATTAGAGAACATACTTTGCATGGCTTTACTTTTAAATTTGGTAATGGTTTGCTTTATGGCCCAGAATATGATTTATCTTGGCAAATGTTCCAAATGCCCTTGAAAGTAATGTGTATTCAACCACTGTTGGACGAAGTGTTCTCTAAATGGCAAATAAGTCAAGCTGGGTGGTAATGTCGTTCGTTTCCTATATCCTTATTGATTTTCTGTCATCTTGTTTTGTCAATTACTAAGGGAACTATTAATTTTCCAAATATACTTAAGGTTTTCTCAGTTTTTGCTTCATGAATCTTGAAACTCTGTTGTTAGGTGCATACACATTTAGAATTGTATGTTACCTGCTGTACCCTTGGTAATATTCCTTGTATGAATTCTTTGTTGATATGAATATAGATAGTCCCAGCTTTCTTTTGATTAGTTTTAGCACAGCATACCTTTTTTCATCCTTAGTCTTTTAGCCTACTTAACCTCTTTATCTTTGAAAAGTGTTTCTTACAGAAAACACATAGCATGTTAGGTTTTGCTTTTTTATCCAATCTGACAATCTCCATTTTAAGTGGTGTGTTTAGAACATCTACATTTAATTATTGATATCACAGGACTTGAACCTACCATCTTGCTAATGTTTACTATTTCGACCATGTGTTATTTGTTCAATTTTCCTGCTTTTGGATTGAGTTTTTTTTTTTAATAATTCCATTTTGTCTCTACTACAGGCTTATTAGTTATATATCAGTTTAAATTTTTTTTAATGGTTGTTCTGGGGCTTATGAAATGCACCTATAATTTTTCACAGTCTACCTTCTAATATTATGCCAATTCATGTAGTGTAGAACAGCATACTTCCAATTTCTCTCTGCTCTGTTTTATGGTATTGTTACATTTTACTTCTTATATATGCTATAAACTCACAAAACTTTGCTCACATTTTTGCTTTAATGAATATTTTCAAGTGATTAAAAATAAGAAAAACTTTTACATTTGCCTCAATTTTAAGCATTTTCGAAGTTCATTCATTCTCTCTTTCCATTTCTTTCTCTCCCTCTCTCCCTTCCTTCCTTCCTTCTTTCCTTCCTCCCTCCCTCCTTCCTCCCTCCCTCCTTCCTTCCTTCCTTCCTTGCCTTCTTTCTTTTTCTTTCTTCCCTCTTTTGATTCAAATTTGCTTCTGGTATAGTATTCTTTCTGTCTGTAGAAATTCCTTTAATATTTCTTATAGTACTGATCTGCTGGTAGTAAATTCTATTAGCTTTTATTCATCTGAAAATCTTTATTTTGCATACTTTTTTGAAAAACATTTTCATTGGGTAGGAACTTTTGATTTTGTTTGATTTTGTTTCGGAATGTTAAAGATATCACTCCGTTGACTCCTGGCTTGAATGGTTTTTGATGAGAAGTCTGCTCTTTTTCTCATTTCTGTTCCTTGTATGTAATGTGTCCTTTTTCTCTGCCATCAATATTTCCTGTGCCTTGTTCATTTTCAGCTATTTGGCAATAACAGATCAAGTTTTTGTTTGTTTTTAAATCCTGTTTGGGTACTCTGAGGTTCTTGGAGCTGGTAGAGGTCTTTTATTATTTTCGGAAAATTCTCAGCTATTATCTCTGCAAACATTTTTCCTCTCATGCTTTCTTTCCTCTCTTCCTAGATTCCCAATTACATATATTAGACCATAAAAAAAGTTTTCCCACAGTTCTTTGATACTCTATTCTGTGTTCTTCACACTTTTTTAGTTTGGATGATTTCAATTGACCTATATTCAAGTTCTGACACTTTTCTCAGCTTTGTTGAGCCTACTCATGAGTTCTTCAAAAGCATCCTTTGTGATAAATTTTCTTTTCTAGCCTTTCCTATTTGATTCTTTGTTAATTTCCACTGAAATTCCCCCATCTGTTCATGTATATTGTCTGCTATTCTCACAAAAGCGCTCACTACATCAATCAGTTATGTAAAATTCTGATATTTCCAAAATATGCTCATCTCAATGTGTGACTTATTTAGTCTGCTGTTGCTTGGCAGAGGATTGTTTGTTCTTTTCATCTTGTAATTTTTTAATTGCATGCCAAATAACATTTATGAAACAGTGGAGACTGAAGTAAATACTATTTTTGTCTGCAACTGGGCACTGCTATTCTGCTAGGATGTTAGGGTGAACCAATCTGGTCAGGAATTATGTTGGAATTAAATTCTGTTGTTGCAAAAGTTATCTTCAGTACACCACTTCAAATTTTTCTAATGTTACCTTGTGCTTAGGGTAGGGGCTGGAGTGCTGGAGGATTCTTCTCCATGTTCCTCCTTCACCCTCTGCTTTTGGCCATCCCTGTGTACCTGTGTGCCACAGGATTCTCTGTCCATGTTCTTACCATTTTCCCAATGTAGCAGGCTATTGCTTAATGCTAGGAGCAAGCTAGCCTATTTATGGGAAAGAGGGATATTCTTTATTGTCTTGGTTTAGTCTCAGTTTTGAGTGGAGATTGGAGAGGACAGAGATCATATGCATTTGGGGGAGCTAGGACTACATAACCCTAAAAATGAGACAGAAGCTCTCTTCCCTCAGCTGTGAGCAAAAAAGGTGATACCACTATCTTGTGACCAATCTAAAGACAAGAGTTCACACAAAACGACAGAAGTGAGAGAATTCAAGAAATACAAAGTCTCCTTGGCTAACTCAGAGCCAGGTCTTAACCTACCTGTATCTTTTCATTTATATGAACTGAGAAATATGTTTGGCTTAAGCAACTCTAAGTTATATTTCTTGTTACTTACAACTAAAAGCACCCTAAATGATAAAACCACCATGAGCTCTCATGATCTTCCCTTGTAGGTGATGACAGTAAAGAAAGGCATTAGAAGCCCAATTTCTGATGATATTGTGCAACTTGAATTAGCACCTTGGAAGCCAGGTTAAGTGAGTACTTTGGTCACCTTGTTCATCCAATGAGGGAAATCTGATAGAAAAATGATAATGAACCAATATATAACACTACTGAATTGTACTAGGGCATTCTAGGCTGCATGGTCTTTGAGATCTAAAGAAATTTCACAGAAAGATAAAGGTGCTGACATCTAATTTATCTGTATCCTCAAAAACCCAGGGAATTTTGAAAATTAACCTCAGGAATTTTATTCTTTAGTTTTGGCCATAATGCCATCTAGTGAAATAGAGCAATCACATCATGAGTTCTTAACTATAGAGGATGATATCTCAGTAGTTTATTACTTCAGTAAAATTGGCAAATGTTAGTTGAAAAAAGCTTTAAATGAAGTATGCAAAAGACTAAGCCAAAATTTTGTTCGTCAGACAAAACTACTGTATATATGATGACACATAATCTTTCATACATCATCTGTGAAGCATGTATTTGAACATATATGTATACAGACTTAAATTAACTGGATATTATGAAGGTACAATCCACATTTTCACTAAACAATATGCATGATTCTTTGTCATTTTAGATTGATTACTTTTTGTAACTCCATTTTATAGGAACTTGGGAGAAATTTATTCAAACCCCTATTTATTTCCGGTTTAAAAAATTACCCCCATTGTACAGATTTTTTCTATTAAAATTGCTTTATCATAAATTATTATTCTATGTTTCCAAGTGGGTATGCACATTTTACATACAGATAGACAGATATGGTATTTCCATACATATGTATGTATGTAAAATGTGCATACTCACCTCGAAGTACTATACGTACTATATATAGTGTACATGCACTATATATACATGTACATACATAGTATGACTCTTCTCTAACAAACTTGTGTATTTTTCAATCCCACCAACAGGATGCATTGTTTTTGGAAGATAGAGACTAGCAAGTAAAAGACAATCCTATCTTAATAACCAATATATTTGATAAGATGTTTAGAAAAATTTAAGATTTTTCCTTTATTTGTGTGAGTGGGAGAAGGATAGGGATGGAGAACTTGATAAAATTAAAGCCCTCCAAAAGCATCACAGATTCTGCCTAAGGAGGTTTGAATTGGACAAAGGCTATAACTCTTAGAAATTAGTCAGATCCAAAGAACTTTGACGTCAATATGGAGACTAAAGAACCAAAGTATTGTAATTTTGACATTTATTAAGAAAGTATTTTTCATTAGTAACCATTTCTGACACTTTGCAAATATTACAGTTAAACTCTGCCTTAACACACAGGGTAGGAGTAAAAAGTCAATTATGTAAAATGCAGTGTAACCAAAAACATTGTTTATCAGTTTGTACTGTCATTTAAAGTGCACATATGTGTATACACACACTCACACACACACACACACACACACACACAGCACTAAACTTAAACTGATGGTATACTGTATAGAAAGAGACCAAATGGTAAGAATTCAGCTCATCCTCTTTAAGACAGGACAAAGGATGGGAACCAATCCCCACAGGGTCACAGCCAAATTTATGTTAATTTCAGATTGCAATATTGTTTGACATCCTACAATTCAAGGAATATCTTCCCACTTTAAGTGCTTATATTAAGGTTACTTGCAGGATTCCTCCTCCAAATACATTTTTAAATGTTTTTTTGGGGGGGGAATGAGCTTAACAAATTTTTTAAATATGATACTTTTATACATTTTTAGTCATTAGGCAAAAAGTACTGAGCACCTACACTGAGTTATGCAATGTCATGGTTTTGTAAACTCAGCAATGAATGAAGCCCCTTCCCTCACTAAGCTTACATTAGACTGGTCATGGATTTAGGCACACACATATTATACTTTTGTTACTCTTATCTTTTATAAGCCCTAGTACAATGATAGTTAAAGTCATGTGCAATGCCTGTTAAAAGTTGTGACAAAATTCCTTATGGAAACTCTCTTGTTAGATGTCTCTGCTGTGTGGTCTGACTATTATGAATGTTGAGGTTGGGCAGAAACATTACATTTTCATTAAAGAAATTTTTTCTACTATAATAACTCTAGTGAATGGAAAATTTCAGTTCCTATTTGAGAACTTCAAAACAAACAGAACTGTTTTATAGAACTTCATTTCTGTATGGATTCTCTGATAAAGGATAATCCTTACCATACTCCTCACTTTTATAGAATTTATCACCACTATGGACTCTCTGATGAATAAGTAGACCTGAGCTCCAACGGAAACCCTTACCACATGCATCACATTTGTATGGTTTCTCTCCTGTGTGGACTCTCTGATGAGCCTGAAGGTTTGATCTCTGACTGAAGCCCTTCCCACACACCTCACATTTGTATGGTTTTTCCCCAGTGTGGACTCTGTGATGAGCTTGAAGACTTGAAAACCCACTGAAACCCTTACCACACTGTTCACATTTATAGGGCCTCCCTTCTGTGTGGACCCTCTGATGTGCTTGAAGGCGTGAACTCTCACTGAAGCCCTTTGTGCATACCTCACATTTGTATGGTTTCCCTCCAGTGTGGACCCTCCGATGTGCTTCAAGGCGTGAACTCTGACTAAAGCCCTTCCCACACATCTCACATTTGTATGGTTTCACTCTAGTGTGGACTCTCTGATGACCTTGAAGATATGCTCTCTGACTGAAGCCCTTCCCACATACCTCACATATATATGGTCTCTCTCCAGTGTGGACACTCTGATGGCTTTGAAGGTATGATCTCTGACTGAAGCTCTTACCACACTCATCACATTGGTATGGCTTCTCTCCTGTGTGGACTCTCTGATGGGCCATAAGAGTTGAGGCCTTACTGAAGCCCTTACCACATTCTTCACATTTATAGGGTTTCTCTCCTGTGTGAACTCTCTGATGAATTTGGAGATTAAAGCTCCAACTGAAGCCTTTCCCACACTCCTCACA